>NW_020664419.1:43835508-43883904 GCF_002925995.2 Terrapene triunguis | reverse complement strand
TTTCCCTTTTTTTTTTTTTTTTTTTTTTTGCCTTGGTACCTGGACTGAGAACATAGTCAGTGGCTCTGGCGGCGCATGCTCACTGAGCCTCCTTCAGCTCCCAGCCTCGTCCTCCCCTGTCGCAGCGGCACAGTCTCTCGCAGTAACGCAGCCGCGGCAGCCGCCGCCGCCTGGGTGAGCCCAGGGCAGCTGCACGTTGCCCTTGCACTGGGCGGCTGCCGAGCCGGAGTTAGTGGAGAGCCGGGGCCAGCCAGCGGGGGGCGGGGGATTAGGCTGCCCAGCTCCTCGTTCATGGCTTTGAACTGCTCCCTCCCCCCACCGATCGGGGCCAGGGAAAGAGCCTGTCTTTCCGGCTGGCTGGTACGTTGCAGCCCCTTAGCAGGCAGAGGTCTGTAGTTTGCTGCTGCTGGGGATGAGGCCCAGGTCTCCTCTCACACGTTACCCAGTTGCTTCGCTCTTTAGCAATGGTAGAGCAAGAAAGGGGCCCCAAGCCAAGGGCAATCGCTGGAAGGGATGGGGAGTGTTTTGCAGAGGGGTGATTGGGAAACCCACTTCCCCTCTCGGCCCTTCCCCCCCCCCCTTTCTCACTGTAGGTCTGTTTGTTATGAAGCAAGTTTTGAGGATTCCAATGAAAACTTGCAGAACTGCCCAGGCCCCTTACGGTGACAATAACATGGTTCACGGTAAGGGGACGGGCCACCATTCCCCCCCCCCCAAATGCCTAGGAAGTGCAGTAACATGTCCCGAGAGTATCCAAACAGCAGTGTGTGTGTGTCAGTGCCTATGGAAATAATTAAACTGAGGATGGAGCTATAAGACTCCGCATATGGTGAGGTTCTGATGATGTCCCGGCTGGGAATTGCTGGAATGAATTGCAAGTGCTATGAGATGGCATTGCTGACCAAAGGCTATTGCAATACGTTATTCCCATTCTCCCTGTGTGGTGTACAATTCACTCTACTTGTTGGATATCAATCACAATATTTAAAACTAGAAAAACATGAGGATTTTGGATTAATCCCATAGAGCATGTCCCTTTGCCCTCTGGCATATTTAATTTTATACAAGATTATCTGAGAGAAGGATAGGAAAAAAGACAACTACCAAAAATAGTTTAGTTTATTTCAAGACTGTTATGGAACAGCTCGTTGGTGGGGAAATTTTGATCCTGCAAGTCTTCCACATGATGAACTTCTATTCAAGTCAAAGGGAACTCTTTCTAGGGTGGATTTGTAGGATTGAACTCATTATTTGTAGCTCAGGCCTTTCAGAATACAGTTATCTTGACATCATTAGTAGATTGCAGTCCTTTTTGTTAATCTGCTGTCAGAATTGTTTGGGATTTGTTTCACTTTTAAAGTGACCTTGAATTCAATGGCAAAATCCATTAACTTCAGTGGGAGTACAATCTGGCCCAAAGGGACTGCAGCGACTGAAAAGTGCGGTTATTTAAAGCAAAAACAAAACAAAAAAACACCCCTTAATGTGTATTATTCACTTCAGATGAAATTCAACTTTGTGCAGAGAGCCCGCACAAAGCTTACGTACAACTTCATTCCCATTTTGAGGGCTTTGATACTCAATTTATGCATAGACCATGTGTGTCCACTGCACACCGGGGGTTAATTTTAACCTTCAATAATTGACTTTGTGGGTGATTAAAAAGGTTATTAAAGTTACATCACTTCAAGGTGTACAATTGTTACTCCATAGTCACCTTAGCTAATTTTCTGTATCCAAATACATGTTTTTTCTTTTTGTTAAACAATACTTTTTTCTTATACTTATAGTTAAAAAAACTTTAAAGACAAATAAATGCCTCCTATGATCTGGCAAATTAAATAGACTGATCAAATACACTGGAAGAATTCCCTGAATAGCTTGAAAATGATGTACTTTTGATAATAGCATATCAGCTGTATCTTCAACATTCTGATTAGGAAGCAGGTCGGCTGATGTATAACTCATTGTTGAATATAATTGTTATAATATGCGCACAGGTAGGATTTATTCATAGAACACAATTTGGTAATGTGTTCACACAGTAAGAAAATATATTAAAAAAGATGGTCTAATGCAAATTAACACTACTTATTGTACATGTGTAATTTCAGAACCCAAACACCAATGCTTGGAGGAATATGTTTTGTCACAGGGTGAGCTGACTCTTTTAAGGGGTTAGGCTGCTTCCTCAGTAGAGGGACCAAAGTACCAGGATCATGTGACTAGAAACCTGGCTTGCTGGGAGATAAGGGCAGTCCTGGGAAGACTCTAAGAAGAGCAGATCTGGGAGTGAGTGGTCCATCAAAGAGTGGGAAGAAAGTCAGGAAAGGGCTAGGGAGGAGGCCTAGGCTGAGTAACTCTCCAGAGCTCTTAGGTGGAAGGCCTGGGAGAGAAGTCTGCAAGGAGCAGGAACCAGCTAGGAGGAAAGCCTCAGCAGGGACCGAACTAAGAATCCAGTATCAAAGGTATGAGCCAGTTAGGAAGGGTGAATCATAGAATATCAGGGTTGGAAGGGACCTCAGGAGGTCATCTAGTCCAACCCCCTACTCAAAGCAGGACCAATCCCCAATTAAATCATCCAACCAATTTTTGCCTCATATCCCTAACTGGCCCCCGAAGGGTTGAACTCACAACCCTGGGTTTAGCAGGCCAATGCTCAAACCACTGAGAGTGGAAGATACGTTGTTTTGAGCTTTATGTTAATAACTCAGATTTTTGAAAAGAGGAGAGTTATTGGGGGAAAAACATCTGCGATGTGAAGTCTGATTAAATGGGAAGAAGTGGACACTGAGACAGAATCAGGGCCTGAAGACAGACCCTGCTAAAGATGACAGGTGGAGCCAAAGGATCAAAACATGGGAGTAAAATCCTGACCCTATTGAAATCAATAGCAAAACTCCCTGTGAGTGGCTTCACTGGGATCAGGATTTCAGTTTAATGGCTATAAATTATCAATACACAAACAGCAGAATATTCATTCCACCATTCTCTTGCTTATATGGATAACTGAGGTGTTGGCTAATCTTCCTGAAAATTGGATGTTTGCAATGTCTGTTTATTCTCCATAATGCAGTTTGTAGAGCAATTTTGTGGGGTTTCTGCAGAATAGCACAGATGCTTTGCAAGGGTGAAACCCAGCTCAGTGCAGAGGGCCAGCATAAGGTGTATTTACTGCTTATGTGACTGTGATAGGCTGTTATCAAAAGTATATCCTTTTCAAACCACTCAAGGAATTCTTCCAAGATAAATTTTATCTTTGTGCAGAAGGCCAAAATAAGCTCGGTGTACCACTCAAACCCCAGTTTAAAACTTTGAAATAATAATTTAATCAGGCCTAATGTGATACATAAACCTGCGTGGCCCTTCTGCACAGGGGTGAGTTTCACCCCTATTGTATTTGATCGGTATTTGTAAGCTCTTAGCAGTGCCATGGCCTAGTGCTGTCCCTTGCTACAGGGATGAATTTCACTCCATCTGCCCCATACATCCCACACTGCTTGTACTATACTGTATTTGCCATACTTCTTGCTTGTGTGTAATGAAATTTACCAGTTCTGTCCTAAAACTATGCAAGCAGCAGAAGGCAGGGAAGATGTAAATCAAGGTGAATGCATGAGGTGTGTAAGGAAAACACCTGTGGTGTCAGTGTGTATGTGCATTGTCTCTACAATCAAAGACCTGTTTTGGAGCATGAGGGACATAGCGATGAACTTATCCAAATACAAATGACAGGGCCCAAATGGTCAGACAGTGAGGTGGCCCCTAATGTGCAAGGAAGAGATTGCTGAAATACAAGGACACTTTTTAAACAGTGGGCTAAATTCTGGCATCAAATCTCTGTTTTCAGCCTTTGTGTATTATTGTAAGCTAAGCTGAAACGCCTAGACAAAGCTCTGCTGCAGTCTGACATACTTCAAAGAGAGCGTCTCTCTCCAGGCACACGTCTCACACATATCTGAAGTAGAAGCTTCAGAAAGGGATGCTGTTTTGCAAACATTTTACATGCAACACACAACTGGATCCTGTGCTATTTTCTAAAAATCTCTTACTGTACTCCACTTCAGGAGCATAAGTTATTCTTACCTATAGAATCATTTACTTTCTTTATATGCATGTCCATTAGGGAAATTTATATACATGTTTATTGCAATTGCATGATATGCATATCAAATCCTCAAGAACATTTAATGAGGTTCTTTAAAATGTTTCAAGACTGCCTTTGCAACTTTTTTTTTCATTGAGTCCCATTTCATGTTTTACAGAGATAAATATTTAAGGGAAAACTCATTGTAGCTTACTTCCTGTTCATACAGAGTAAGCCCTGATTTTAACTTACAGCATACTCTTAGTTATGCATATATGCAGAAAGGTCAGAGTATCACACATAGTATGAGGCTTGTTATTTTCAACAAAGTATTTATTTTCTTGTGTCTAGGTTTGTATACAACATAGACATTTTAAAATTCAACAGCCCTCAATGTCTGTAATTCACATGTGATTTATTGAAAAGTTACTAAATTGCTAATGGTTTCAAAGCCACATTGGAGTGATAATTCAAAATTCATGTCTTTAAAAGATACAGCCATCCAGATCTTCACATTAGTGTAACTCCACTGAAGTCAGCAGAGCAACGGACATTTGTACCAGCTGAGGATCTGGCCTGAAGTGAATAATAATAACACTTACAAAAAGCCAAATTTTGCAACATTTCCGTAGTGGCCATTTTGGATTCCTGACCAATTAGATGTGTAAAGGTTTTTAAAATGATATAATATTTGTATTTACTTTGCTAATAATTCACTGAGGTAGGCTCCCACATCCATATTCAGGCACCTGCCTGATTCAAAAGTACTGAGCACTCAACAGTTCATATTAAGCTCAATGGAAGCTGTTGGGTGCTCAGCACTTTTGAGGGAGATGCCTATATATTTAAACATGGATGTGGGAGCCTAACCGTAGGCTCCCATTTTTGCAAATCTTATTCCAACCTTTATCTTTAGTTAACATGGTCAATGCATAGTGATGGCTCAACATGCTGCAAAATAGTAGGATAGAGATAGTTGGAAACTGGAAAGTTCCCTCCCATAAAAATGTCACATTTAAAACAAAAAAAATCCTAAATCAGGACAAAACATCAGAAACACAACCGCAGTGTGCGTTGTTGAGTGCGCTGTACTTTTCAAGATCAAGCAGATGCCTGAATATGGCTTTTGGAGCCTACCTCATTAAATTGTTAGAAGATTAAGTTAAAAATATTACACCAGTGAAATTGACAAGAGCCTTCCAAGCCCCAAGCTGGGGAGCCATCATTTTGATGTTTCCCAACGTCCAATTGACATTTTTCAGCAAAGCTGAAATTTTCCCAAGGAAAATCGATTTTTGCATTTTCTGTTGGGAAATCCTTCAGATCGAAAATTCCCAACTTGCTCTGCAGTAGGATCTGCACTGAGGTCCTGAGCGCCCAACCTAGTAGGGATGTTGGTTGGTACGAAGGCCATACCTCTCTCCTGGGAAGAAGGAAGACCCTCACATCATCCTCGAGTGAACCCTGTGGGCCAACTTCAGAGCAGCATACATGCTGCCTCTATCCCCTCAGTCAGAAAGTCTATTTAAGGCATTGGTAATTAAAGATGGAGTGGGAGGAATAGGAGGCTCAGCAAAACCTCCACCTACCATTTCCTCCTCCCCCTAGAAAAATAAAATTGCCCCAGCCCTACAAACGCTTCACAGTATCATACTCAGTAACCAAGAGGCACTGAAACACACATATGAATACTAAAAATAGCCTTAGAGCAGGATTGACTCATTTATTTCATTTGTTTTCTTCTAAAGTTTAATGAATCCAATTACTGATACATATTTTAGTATAAGCTTCATTACAACATGGCTTTCGAGTGCTATAAATCTACTTGATTCACTGGTTAGCTTTGTTCTCCGTGTCATACAGGAATGTGTGTATACCATCATGGATGCAGTACCATTACCTGAATAGATACAGATGAAAGAACTTGTTCTGAGTTCATTACCAGATCCCCATGGGTGACAGCCATGACACTTGCCCAACGTCTGTCTCATAGGTGATGTGAAGAAATGGTGGTTGGAAGGGGGCAAGAGATTGGGCTTGGAGCTTCCCCATAGTTACATTGCAGATACCAGGCGGTAGTGACTGAAGCCAGTGACATCACTCCCACAGGACTGATGCATGGCTCAGGGTATGTCTACACTGCACACTTATCCTGGCTCTGATTCAGGTTTGAGCCGAACCCCTGGCTGCTTCCATCATTCTGACTTGAGTTTGTAAGCACCCAGGTCCTACAACCCTGCTGGGGAAATGGGTCAGAGCTCAAGTCCGCTGAGACTCAGGTCCAAGCCCTATCATTTTGCAGTGTGGATGCAGCTCAAGCCACAAACTGAGTCAGACAGTCTGCATTGTGCAGTATGGACATGTGAATGCAGCTGTGAGACCTGGGTCCAGCAATTGTAAACCCAGGTTTACCATGCAGTATGGGAGCTCAAACACAGGCTTGACAACACAGAGTCTGCAAGCCCAGGTCCCATAGCCCAGGGTTTACAATGCAGCACAGACAAACCCTGTCAGGCACACTGGCCATGCCCACACATCTCCACTGACCTGTCCACATTCCATTCCTTCTCACCCCCACAGTGGGGCTGCTGTGCTTTGGTCTTTCCACAGCACAGGAACGAGTGAGTGTGAGGCAGGATTTCGCCCCATCTTCTTTCACTTACATACTATGCCAGCCGGTGTCAATCAATGTAATAGCACCGTTGATTTCAACACAGCTGCGCTAGTTTACATCAGCTGAGGATATGTCCCTGTGGTTTAAAGGCATAAATTATTAGCAGTAGAAACAGATGGTCGACAAAAAGCCAGTAGATTTTCATTGTTGAACAGTGCAATTGGTTGTTTTGTGTTCCGTTTGCCCACCTCACCCCTTCTTGGCTATTATGTTTGACAGCCTTTTTGTCTAGGCCACATGTAACATTGAGTTTTCAATGAAATGCTTACTCAGAGACTATTTAATGAGCTGGGCTTACCTTGCTAAATGTGAAGTCAAAGCTGGAAGTAAGCCAGCCACTGATGAAGCACCCATCAGTACACTCGTACACTCTTCAGTGTCATGGCCTTTCAGGGTGCCAGTCACCAGCATTCGGTGGTGCTTCATTTGTTACCAGCCCAGATGCCAGTGGAACCCTGTTGAACACAGTGAGTAGGGAGGGGGTGACAAATCTGAAACAAAAACAGGTTTTAAAAAAGGAACCTAGAAATAGAAATAGAAATAGAAAAGAGACACGGACAGGCTGACTTCCAGCGGAGAAATGTCTGACACCACTATAGGTCTAGAGGACACTAGTTAACTGTGTGAAAAAAGAGCTTTGTTTAAACACCGGAGGCTAAACAGTCCTGTGTCTGGTGCAGCACATAGCTACACCACACACAGAGGAGATGTTACACTTCAACCTACCCTGGAGCTTCCTAGTGTGTACTGGGTGGGGGCTGAGTGTTTCTCCTGGTGAATAGGCTTGGCAGGTTGGGGGGAGAGGGTTGGGTGGGGGCCTGGCCCCATCTCCTTTTGAGCAGTTTACTCACTGCGGGGAATTAGGGAGTACTCCCTGCTCCAAAGGATTGCTGTGGTACTTGGCTTCTTACGCACCCTCCTACATCATCATCACCACTACAAGGAGGAATATATCCTAGGTCTACTGCCTTCCACACAACCCTGGTCAGGGGTGGCAGGGAATAGGAGAGGTTCAGGATATCAGCAGAAAAGGAAGGGAAGGGACTGTAGGTTGCTGGGGAGGACTATTTAGCAATAGTATTTTCTGTATCCAGAGAAGGCGATTGACCAGGAGAAGAATGTCACCCACCGCATTAGTAGGGCTTTCAGGCTCCACCCATGGCAAAGGCTTGGAGGTGTAAACTTCATGTTAGAAACCGTGACTCTCACTGGTGCCAGTGGTTCAGATCTAGGTGTTAGATAAAACTGAGTTCCCTGGCAGTTTGTCTGATGTTTTCAGTATGTTAAGAACACTACAAACCCGATTGCCAACTACCTTCTGCAGAGGGAATGCAAAGCAGGAGTAGGAGGACACCACTCTGATCTGGCACTCAGTTTGCACAGTGTAAACCACCACACAAGATCCAGGGTGATGAAGAATCAAGCCCCAGAGCTTTGTTGGCAGCGTGTGGATGTTGGGCTCTAGTAACAGCTAGGAGCCCTGTGTATCCCCTATGCTGTGGCTTTAGATTTTAGGATCTACATAGTAGGGAATTATCCTGGACACTCCTTTGCACTGCTCCAGACATGTCACAAATCACTTGCATGTTAAAGACCTGCCTTTCCTGCTGCCCCAGACTTGGCATCTGGCACATAGAACTATAGTTTAATATTCTGCAAACAGACAGAATGAAGCGTGAAATGTGATGATTTAGAACACAAACCAAGGAGAGACAATTTTAGCTGTTACGATGCTTGTTGGGAATGCAGAAAACAAGAGAATCTCTTTGGTGGAGGGCTAGACATCTCTTAAACAATGAAAGATTAAATTCTGCAGAAGCTGGTGGATCCACTGGAGAAGTGCTGAGATGGCACAACATCAGGAACTGTATCCACATAGCTCCAAGAAGACCACAGAAATGTAATATGATAGTACAGCATCTTCTATTTCATTGGGGCATGGTATAACAGGATAACTTTACTAGGCCCTCACCCAGGAAACTAATCTAGGCTAATGATAGTGAATGGCAATAACTGCTGCTTAATTGGACTAGTAGTAGCATAAATTTAGCTAGAGCTACGTACTTTAATGGTGATTAACCAAGTGCCAGGTTAGGGCCTGTTTCCATGCCCGTTGTAGTCAATGGAAATCCTTCCATTGGCTACAGTGGGCACTAGATCAGGCTCAAAATGCCCAGTTCTAAGATCTGATCTTTTAAACTACAAACTGGTAAATAAAGATTGAGCCATATGTTACCAGATGTGCCCATTACTTTGGGGTACGCTCATTTATTCGGGTTACTCCTCTGGGGAAGGGGGTTCTGTAATCCTGTCAATGTAGTGCTTGTGTCACTTGTGTTTTCATATGGAGCTCTACTTCTCCCTTCTGCAAGTCCCCTCCCAATGGAGCTATCCTGCAGGACCTAGGTTCCCCAGGGCTGGGTTCCTCCAGCCCCAGAACCGGATGAACACCCACACACCCACACGTACATTAACAGAGCAAGTCTGAGCAGACCAGGTCAATCAGCACTGTCAAGCTGACCCCTTATATGTCTCTGGACTCACTGGGCTGGAGGAAGCAGCACTTTCAAGCTGACTCTCCTTATATGCCCCTGGGCTCCATGGACTGGGTCAAGCAGCACTTTCAAGCTGTTACCCTTATGCGTCCCAGTTTCAGCACGTCCCTATCCCCACTCCCCCAACACAACTGTACTGGCAGTAACCTACTCAATGAGCAAACCCCACAGTATTTTGGGCCCTGCAGGGATCTTTAGCTTAGGTAAAAGAAGCGTTGCTGTAGAGTGAATGGGGGAAGCTAAAAACACAAACGAGTAAAGTTCAGCAAGAGAGAGAGAAGCAACCAACTTAACCATAGAAGTTATTTATTGAATAATAGTGATAACTACACAAGGAGGACTAAACCAACCTAACATACATGATTAAAGGTTAATACCTACGGTAGGAAGGAAAACAGAGAGAGAGAAAGAGGGGGGGATCTCACCCACTCCATGAGGCTTGAACTGGTCGGGGTTCCCAGTGATGGTGGTAGCTGAGGGTCCTGAATGCTGGAGACAGGCAGAGCCCCCAGCACGATCAGTCAGAAGATGGAGTTCCAGTGGAACGGATGCATAGTTTGGATCTAAGCATCAGAACCCTGACTAGAGGGTGAGTAGGGATTTTTGTAGAGAAATTACAGTGGTCCAAGGGAGAACACTAGATTTGTTTATAGGTAAGCTGATGACTCAAGGGTTTTCTTTAGACTAGACAATAGGAGCTGATCACTCTTGGCTATGGGTGGTGTTTTCTTCCAGGGAGCTCACAATGCAACTAGGCTGCTTCAGTATTTGGATATCAATTAAGGATTCATTACTAGAATTGGTCTGATAATTGCTTAGCTGGGTGTGTGCAGGCATAGATTCATTATCATCTGGAGCAGAGATTCCCATGATGCAGTGCTTCCCTGCTTTTTCTGGTCCCAGAATTCAGTGTGGTTCTCTGTTCTCCATTCTGTATATAAATTGAAATGTCTTCCTGCCCCATCTTTCATGCAGATGAGGCTAGGGGAGTTGTCTCTGCTCTCCATTCTGTATGCCAATGGAGATGTCTTAATCTTGTCACCCTTGTCAGGAGGGGTCTAGGTGTGTCTCCCAATGCCCTTCACTGGTCTCTGCAAGTTTTCTTCTCTGATGGGTTTTGGTTTAAGCAGAGGCTGGGGGTGGGGAGGTGTCTTTCATGAGTCAGGCTGGATACTGCACCCTGGTTCCCCAAGAACACAGAGGTGTCTGGTATCACATATTCTTTCCTTGGTACTCAGGAGCAATATGGCAGGTTTCTGGTGGTGTCTAACTAAATACTTCTGTATTATAAAACCTACATACTCTACCAGATACTCAGCTGGTGTTAAATGCTGTAGCTCCATTGACTTCCATGAAGCGATGCTGCTTTATACTAGTGGGGGATCTGGCCCTGCATTTGCCCACCAGCAAAAGTTTGAAGTATGGCAGATTCCATCTTTATTTGTTGGGAGTTATCGTCTCTCTCTTTTTTAAAAAAAAAGGTAAGTCAGAAAAAGAACTCAGAAGTCAGGAAATGCAACACTGAAGGTTGAATGTACAACCATAACCCTCCACTATTGTGTGTGTGCATTATGATACTGTCTATTGTCTTTAGGCCTGGGTTTCCTCTCATATCCATGTTTGTAAGTTAGGAGTAACTACAATGAGGTTGGTGGAGTTATGTCAGAATAAAACTGGCAATGCATTGGAGAATCAAGCCCTCTATACTTAAAATGATGCAGGCCCAGATCTCAGCTGATGTCAATCTACCTAGCTCTATTGAAGTCAATGAATTTACACCAGCTGGCCCACAATACATTATACATTTTCCCCTACCACCTTAGAGTCACCTGTTTAGCATCTTGTAACCATGAAGTCTTATTTAATTGCACAACATTAGTGTTGTCTTAGCATACTTTTTTATATGAAATACTTGTGTGCGTACATACAGGGACAGTCTACACTGCAGTCCAAGGTGCAGTTGCAACATATGGAGACATACCTGAGTGAGCTTTGATCTAGCTAGCATGGGTACCAATATGAGTAAAGCTGTGGCAGCACGGACTTCAATCCAATCCCAGCGTCCTGGGAAGGCTTGTGCAGCCCATGCTGAAGCCTGTCTTGCCATGGCTTCACAAGCTATCTAGATTAAAGCTACCTTGGGTATGCTGACGTGCTGCAATTACAGCCTCTTATTCAGTGTAGATATACCCTCAGTTACAGTGGCTTATCCTGGGGTAACTCCAACGGCATTGGGTATGTCTACACTGCAATCCGGAGGAGCGACTGTAGCACATGTAGGCATACCCAAGCTAGCTTTTATCAAGCTAACTCATTAAAAATGGCAGCATAGCCACAGCAATGTGGGAGAGCCTCCTTAGTACACTCCTTCCCAGGACCCTGGGCACATATTGGGGCATCTATCCCATGCAACCGCCTTCACCACCATGGCTGCGCTGATTTTTAATGAGCTGGCTCTATCACAGCTAGCTTGGGTATGTCTACATGGGCTGCAATCACATGGCCTGATTGAAGTGTAGACATACAAAATTACAGCTGAGTCTCTAGTACCACACACACACATACACAGTGAAAAGTGAGTAAAATGGATGTAAAATGCTACCAAATAAGAATACTCAACTCACCGGAGATGGTAGTATTTTACAGTGACTTTCATCGTTGCCCACTCTTGTGATTTTATCACAACTCTCACAATATTTGGTCTTTTTCTTAAAGTCCCAGCACCTGGAATGTTGTAATATTGCAAGAAACGTAATTTTTTTGGGGTGGAAACTGGGCAAGGTTCTAGCTCTCATGGTTGCAAAGAAAATCTGGACAATGTGAGGCTTAAAGGCTCAGAAACCATAAGCCCAATATAAAGAATCCCAAGTGGTTTTTGACACAAATATTATATTATTTTTGTCAATCTTGTGGGTTTTTTTGGGGGGGGGGGGGAGGGGCCTGACTCGTGACTTGTAAACTCTTGGGGTTGGCAGTATTGGCTTTACCCAAGCACACACAACTGCAGAAGGTGCCAAGCAGTGGTGTAACTGAAAGTAGAATTTGACTCAGCACGTTGAGTGACAGGAAGAGGGACTCTTTGAGATGGTTCTAGTGTACAATGAGGGAGCAAGAAAAAGGAATTTACTGCTTACATATTTTCACTAATCTTAAATATATTTCTTCTATGGCATACATTCAGTAACTTAAAAAATGAAATGTGAAAATGGGATCTACATACTAATATTAGTGATAATCATAATAATACATTTTCAGACATTTTGGGTTATGTGTCTGGTCATAAATACACTCATCAGATGATTAAACATGCTGATTCCTCACAGCACATTCACAACTTGTAGCAAACTTCCAGTAAAACATACCCTATCATGTAATGAGTCATTGGGTCATGCTTTGTAAACTTGAGGTATCAGAGAGTATTTAATCATTTTATACCCCCTCACCCACACATATATATTGGCATAATGGTGAGGTTTCAGAGTGGTAGCCGTATTAGTCTGTATCAGTAAAAACAACGAGGAGCCCTTGTGGCACCTTGGGGACTAACAAATTTATTTGGGCATAAGCTTTCGTGGGCTAAAACCCACTTCATCAGATGCATGGAGTGGAAAATACAGTAAGGAGGTATAAATACACAGCATATGAAAAGATGGGAGTTGCCTTACCAAGTGGGGGCTCAGTGCTACTGAGCCAATTCAATTAAGGTGGAAGTGGGCTATTCTCAACAGTTGACAAGACAATGCCCCTCTGCCATGTACATTGGCCAAACTAGACAGTCGCTATGCAAAAGAATAAATGGACACAAATCAGACATCAAGAATTATAACATTCAAAAACCAGTAGGAGAACACTTCCATCTCCCTGGACACTCAATAACAGACTTAAAAGTGGCAATTCTTCAACAAAAAACTTCAAAATAGACTCCAACGAGAAACTGCAGAACTGGAATTAATTTGCAAACTGGACACCATCAAATTAGGCCTGAATAAAGACTGGGAGTGGATGGGTAACTACAAAAACTAATTTCCCCTGCTAATACTCACACCTTCTTGTCAACTGTTTGAAATGGGCCACCTTGATTACATTGGCCTCATTAGCACTACAAAAGTGATTTTTCCTTCCTTCTTGTCAACCTTCCACCTTAATTCCACCTTAATTGTTTTTAATGGTGAAGTATGTATCTTTGCATATAGTTAGGTTTGCCCAAGCATTTTCATTCTAAATTTTCCTTTTCCTTTTCTTATTACTTTCTCAAATCTTTACTGTTTTGGCTAAAACGCAGAAAGTTTGTTCTCAATGTGAGTGATATTCCCCCTGAGAAAGTATCAAATAAAATGGTTCAGACCTTTTTCAGATATAGACAGTGAAAAATATGCAAACTTTCTGCTATTTTTTTTCTGAATTTTTTTTTGAACAACATTTGCACATCTGCAGGAGGTGATGGGAACCAGAAATTTGGCAGAGACACAGCACCAGCGTCTAGCTCCTGTGTGGACTGATTTAGCGAGTGTGGCTGAAACACCCTTCCATAGCTACAATGAGGCAGAGTAAAGGTTATACAGACTACCTTAATGATGGCATTTTCAGACCTATGACTGCTTCACATTACAGTGAAATCCTGGCCCTATTAAAATCAATGGGAATTTTGCTATTGACTTCACTTTGACCAGGATTTCATCCTTAATGTTGTACTTAAGGATATGCTTAAGTGCTTTGCTGAAACAGGGCCATATGTATATTCAAACATGGCTCCTAACAATTGAATTCAGTAAAGTACATTAAAATCAGGAACCTGACAGTGTGTGATTAAAAGATGCCAACGTTTCTTTTTAATGAAAAAACCTACATGCCAAGTCACTCTTTAAGGCTTATGAACTAGAACAATGCTGGAAAGCATGAAAGGAGGGTTTGTGATCACAGCAATTGCTTCCAACAAGCTGAAATGAAGAAGAGGAAACAAAAAGTACAGTAGACTTTGATTTGATATTAATGAATGGTTTCATGTGAATACAGCTCCACTGCACAACAGTTTCTTGGGAATGGCTTTTTTTTTTTGGTGTCTGTCCCATAATCATAGTGGGGAAAGTGAAATGTTTGTACTGGCAGGCGGTGTGTAAATTTTCTCAGTGACTGTTTGCACCAAGCACTACTTTAGGGCTTTCATTATTACCATGATCCAGAGAAAATATTCTACACACACACATATTATGGGAATTTACAGAAACATATGTACTAATAAAACTTTATAGAAATTTCTGATTCTCACGTAACCTGTACATTTACCTCTTTTGGTAATAAGACAATACACAGTTACTGAAAGCAGTTGGCACCGATCAACTGATTCAGCAATGAAAAAATAATCTTTCATTCAAGTTTTCTTCCTCAAGGTTTAATTCTTGAGAATTCGGAGTATGCTTGTTACAAAGAGAAAAACAGAAAATGGTTTTACATCACTAGAAAATAAAAAGTAAAACCCCAGCCCTTCAACAACTGTATATGGAGCTTTCTGTGTACAAAGGGCTTCACTACTACTGCCCGTAACGGAGCTTGTGTGTATTCCCACTCATACTGTACCTATCCTATGCCATTACATCCAAGAACCTATCTTGTGTGCTAAATCATACACAACATTTGATCAAGCAATTTGTATTGTCTTAAAGCCTTAAGACTTGGTTGGCAGAATAATACATTTGTTAGTAGATATTAAACTCCCATCATGCTTTGTACAGAAAGTTCCCAGAACCCTTTTGTGAATGAACCAAAGTGCTGATGCACCATACCTATAAATTGAAAAGTGCTCTGTATTTAGGGTGAACCTTAGAGTGTGACCAAATGATAGAATGTATGAAATCAATGATGGAAGGTGCGTAATCTCTTGCTCTGACCCCACTGCCTCATAGAAAATATGACCAGAAATCCAGGAAACCAAGAAACGACCATTTGTGATTAATAAGGGATACTTGTTATTACAGATGTGTTCTGTGATTGATGAGATAATGAGTTATTGAAAGGGGTTTTTAGCTCAATAGGAATTGCTTGTTGTCACAGATGTTTTCTGTAATAATGACTTGGTTGCAGTTGTCTTTAGTTTATTGATTATTAAATATGAGATATCATAAAAGGAACTCCTGGGTAGATCAGTTATGGGAAAGGAATTTTCTTTATCTTGAACACAGTATATAAGGGAGAAAGTTTCTGGGAGTTAGTTGGGAGTGAATCGAGCGGTGGGATCACTTCACCAGATTGGTTTGGTAACATATAAAATCTTCCTTTCTGTATTGTGCTGTATTGATTTTCTATTAATAATCTTTGATTAATACATTGTGATTGAGCCTGGTTATTTGACAAGTTATTAATTAATTAATTATTATTAAAAATTGAATCCATAACACATTAAGGCAGCATTTTGTCAACTCTACTGCATCCAGACAATTTCAAGTTCCTAGGATTTCATCTTGAATATAATATTAATTTAACAAGGTGATGTGCATAAGGTGATCTCTCTTTCCTATGTCTGGTATTCTAGACTTTCAGTCTACTCGGAGGGTCAGTACTCCCTTGGATGCACAGGGGATTTAGATGGTTAATAAAATCTAATGGGATTTAAGCACATAAATCCCTGGGAAATTGATGACAGAAGAAACTCTTTATCTTGAGAGGCAGTGACTCAGAAAAATATTTGGGTATCATGGTGGATAATCAGCTGCACATGAGCTCCCAGTGAGATGCTGTGGCCAAGAGCTAATGTGATCCTGTGATACATAAACAGAGGAATCTTGAGTAGAAGTAGAGAGGTTATTTTACCTTTGTGTTTGGCTCTGGTGCAACCGCTATTGGGATACTTTGTCCGGTGATGGTGCCCACAATTCAAGAAGGATGTTGATAAATTGGAGAGGGTTCAGAGAAGAGCCACAAGAATGATTAAAGGATTAGAAAACATGCCTTATAGTGATGGACTCAAAGAGCTCAATCCATTATCTTAACAAAGAAAGTTTAGGGAGTCACTTGATTATGGTCTATAAATTCTTGCATGGGGAACAAATATTTGATAATGGGCTCTTCAATCTAGCAGACAAATGGCTGGAAATTGAAGCTAGACAATTCAAGCAGGCAATAAGGTGTAAATTTTAAACAGTGGGGGTAATTAACCATGGGAACAGCTTACCAAGGTTTGTGGTGGATTCTCCTTTGCTGACAATTTTAAAATCAAGATTGGATATTTTTCTGAAAGATCTGCTCTAGGAATTTTGTGGGGGGACGATCTGTGGTCTGTGTTATGCAAGCGCTCAGATTAGGTGATCATAATAGTCCCTTCTGCCCTTGCAATCTGTGAGTACTGATTCTGTGTACAATACGTTTATAATCCACTGCTTAAATAACAGAGAGTCCTGTGGCACCTTTAAGACTAACAGATGTATTGGAGCATAAGCTTTCGTGGGTGACTGCCCACTTCGTCGGATGCATGTCAGAATCAGACCTCATGCAATTGCTGTCCAAAATGAATTTAAAGGCTGAGGGTCAGATCTTCAGCTGGTGTAAAGCAGCATCACTGCCATTTCAGTGAGTCTATGGTGATTTATACTGCCTGGGGATCTGGCCCTGAGATTTTAAAAATAAAAGATTCAGATGGCACATGAGAAGGGCCGTATTCTGCCCTTGATCATTCCACTGCTATCAGGATGCAAGACATCACTGGCAACTTTCATTATTTTCAAAAAATTGGTTTTGTCAGGAATGAGATATTAGCATTTCAGGGTTTAAACTGAAGCACTGAATTTCACTGGGAGTTAAGCCCCCAGCCCCCATAAACCCCTTCAAAATCCCAGCCTAAAAAAAAGGATTACTCTCTGTATGCTGTATTTCTTCCCTTTTCCATAACAGTTTAATGCCACAGGGACTGCGTCTGACTAGACTCAGTGGGAGAATGCTAGCACATCTGGTTTCCCCATGGTCTTACATGACGACTGAATAGACTCACAGCTTTTGCTGCTAGCTTTCCTACAGACTTTCACTGTGAATAGATTTGTTCACCATTAATACAGGCTGATTTTCCATAAAGGTACGAGTGAACTGACTTGCTGTGTATGCATCTAAGTTTGTCATTACATTTTCCAGATTTGATCTCCCAGCAGTGAATTTTTTGTGGGTGGAAAGTTTAAGAAAATCCCTTGAGCCAACTCTGAGTCTTCTGGAAATGATACCACCTTTCTGCCACTCCTCTCAAACCCAGCCACATTTTGTGTTTCATACAGTTATTTCCACTTTTTTTAGATAAATCAAAAAGCATTGAACTTGTGACACCTGAAATTTGACAGGGAAACATAGCCTGATCTAGTGCTCATTTAAATAGGCAGAAAGCCTCCCATTGACCTCAGTGGGCTTCTTGAGCAGGACCATAGTCCTCACTGACTACAGTCAAGTTGTAATTAAAAAGTCACTATTTGCCAATAGTTATTATACAAAGATATCTTGGATTCACTGTTTCCCCTATAATTACAATAGGAAGTTAATGTTACTATGTGGTATCCTAACAGCAACCACTATGGGTCTATGACCAGCACTTAACACTGTTAGTTAATTAAGTTGGAATGATTGAAAATTGGCTACTATACATGTGGAGTGGAAAAGCTTACTGATTCCCATCACTCTGACCTGGGAATTTCTTCTTGTGAGGAAGTGCAGATGGCCTGCTACTCCCCCTTGCATCTTCGGTAGATGTAGTTGCCCCTCTGCAGTCTTCTCAAGATCACTGATCTCCTCAAATCCTTGATGGTTTTTGGAGGTTGCCTGTGAATGACCTTTCCACAACACTATACTACAGAACAGCACAATTGCTCCTTGCCACTTACACTCAGAGAGAGTGAATTAAGTTCAGCCATGCTTTCTGAGCAAAATAACTTCTACTAACCCTTCAGATCGCCTGCATAGGCTCAGCCAATCAGAGGACAAGAATTCATACCACGTGACTTATGACCAATCACAAACAACCCAGTTAAAAGTATGAAAAGTTAGCACAAACATTTGCTACATAATTTTCACAACCATCCTAATTCTAAAGAAAGTTTGGGGAAAATGTCATTGAGTTCAGAAATTAGTTAAAGTTGTTCTAATTTCACAAAATGTTTGTGAACTAAAAACAGACATATTTTGATGAAAGCACATTTCTCTAAGAAAATTTCTTTCAGCTCTAGTTTGGCAAGCTAAAGTTGGGTCTGTGAGTTGCACAATCTCTTGGGAATTACAGCTCATTTTGATGCCATGAATGAATGGCATTTTGGAGAGCTGCCACTGTTTTTCCCAATCCCACCCTTGTAGCTGAAAGACTAGAGAACCCAGTTGGGCACCCAAGCTCCCACCCCAACGAGCCCAGGACCCCTGAAAGCTGCAAGGGCCTGGTTTGCTCTGATGGTGGGTGCTGGGCCAGGTAATTTCATCCTTGATTCTAATGGTTTCTACTTCTCCCTCTCCTGGAAGCTGAGTGCAGACTCAAGAGATGTCACTGAATCGTGGTACTCTCCCTAGCTTGCACTTTGAGAGAGAGGCACTGTAAGCAGTCTATTTAATCACTTTTCAATGCATGTCAAGAGGCCTAAATAAGTAAAGGCTGCTTACGTTCTTTCATAAATGCACCCTTGTCGATATATACTAACAGTTTAAGTGTTCTTGCCATATTAAATATTTGAATCTTAAAAAATTGTCTTCTAAAGGATTTGAGGATTTATTTCAATGGGCCTTAGATACCCAGGTGCTGTTAAAAATCCCAGTAGACACCTACCTGAATCTTTAGGGGACTTAAAACAACAACAAAAAAAAGTTAATGGAGATATCCTATCTCCTAGAAGTGGAAGGGACCTTGAAAGGTCATCAAGTCCAGCCCCCTGCCTTCACTAGCAGGACCAAGTACTGATTTTGCCCCAGATCCCTAAGTGGCCCCCTCAAGGATTGAACTCACAACCCTGGGTTTAGCAAGCCAATGCTCAAACCACTGAGCTATCCCTCTCCCTATTAAATACCTAAAATGGGTTAAATACCATTAAAAATCTGTCTCTAGTTGCTTTGCCAAATTGGGTTCTAAATAAGTGGCTTGATCTTCAGGAGTGCTGAACAACCCCCAGCTCCAATTGACTTTAGTGGAGTTACTCCTAATTTACTTGTGTAACAGAGACGGGAATCAGACCCAAGCTCTCCCTCCACCACCTAAAAACCCATTGTCAGATATGATGCAAATAGAACTGTTAGTATTGTAGTGTAATAATTACCACTTGTACCATAGTAATAGACTTATTATGGTTCTTCTATTTAGTCATGCTTTGTCTTGTTATAAATCAACAGTGAAGTCACCCCACCTCCCTCCCAGAAAGCCCAAGTAAACAACACTATGCAGGGAACCAGTAGGAGTTGGGAGCCCCACACCATCCCCAAGTAATAGTAAAGGCATGAGTCTCTGGGCTAGCAGAGGGATAGTGCCCTGGGAGCGCTCCTTAGGATGCGGCATGTTGGGTATGTGCTACAAACAAGAGGTGGCATGGCCAAAGCGTTCTATGCTCCAGCGACCTTTGCCAGCATTACAGCCCATGCCACATACTTCCCATGAAACACTATGCCAAGTCTTGCTTTGTGCCTCAGTTTCCCCATCTGTAAAAGGGTATTTTGAGGCTTTATTCATTAATGTTCATGACAGGATTCTCATATAGAAGGTGCTGTCCAAAGTCCAAAGCATTATTGTAATTGTTGAAGCAGCCGCAGCGACACTTATCTGAGTGGGCGAAAGGCTCCAGCAGTGGCTTAGTACATTTTATCACCTCAGGGGAGGCAAGTGTGCTAAGCAAGTGAGCTGAAGTATTTGCATCCAATATTCAAGGGCTCCTGTACAGCGTAGCATAATAATAATAACACTTAGCTCTTATGTAGCACTGGAAGCTATTGCCCCAGCAACGTTCCTTAGGAGTGAAGGCCTTTCTGTCTTGTCCAGCTGCAGGGTGGGCTTCATGCACATTGTTAAATGTCGGTGGAATTGCTGATCTTGAGCGATACTATTGCTAAGGCAGATTGAAAATACCTGCTGAAAGCTGCTAGCTCCAGGCTGCTAACCTTTCTACATTAATTAGGGGGTAGATTGTGTGTGCTAAGAAGTGGGTGTTGCAAGGCTGCAGTTTGTTTTTGCTCTCCACTACAGAAACAAA
This sequence comes from Terrapene triunguis, assembly GCF_002925995.2. NCBI lineage: Eukaryota > Metazoa > Chordata > Testudines > Emydidae > Terrapene > Terrapene triunguis. Next base: position 43,863,405 of record NW_020664419.1, on the reverse strand, counting down.
TACTAATGATACTTGTTCTGTGTAGAAAGTGAACTGCCCCCATACGCTGAACTGAGGTCCAAAAAAATGTATTTAAATAACTAGACCACAGTTTTCACTGCGGAATGCTGAGATACAAAACAGGTTCTTGTATTGCTTTATGAAAATGTCTCATAATATTTATAAAACATTACTGTATAATTTTCTTTGGAAATAGTATAATAGTCTTTTTACTTGGGTATCTGATCAGAAAAGCTGCCATTACTTGCTGGGGTTTTTTGTACGAAGAAAGCCATTCGTTGCAATCCTGGAAATTGACAGTTTATAAAAATGACTCGAGTCTCCCATGAACCAACGGCCAATTAAGGGCCCACTGAACTCAACAGGAGTTTTGTTGTTGACTTCAAAGGAATAGGATCGTGCCTTTAAGGGGATTTAAATTGCTTTGATGTTGGTAGTGGACAATGAAATACAACACTATTGATGTATCTTGGAAATAGGACAAAAACAAACGTACTCTATGACAAGTAAACCTAAAATATACTTATATTATACTAGATGCCCTGAATCAAATAAAATGAAAAAAAAAATACTTTATTTGAACTGTCTAAATCAGATTATTTTTCTCATCTCTCTTTTCCCTTCTTGTAAGAGCTGACTCATCTATTTAAACCGTTTTCAGTCACTTCTTTCTCATCCTCTCCCTCCCTCCCCCCGCTTGTAAGAGTTGTATCATCAAATTAACAGTAGAATCTATTTGAAAGAGTTTATTAAAAATTGAGGAAAAACAGGAAGATCGGCCATGACATGTGCTCTTAGTCAAACCATTAACAAATGTAATTCTCGAGCAATACAATAAATAATTTCCATTATAACCCAGTAAATACACCATTATGCATAGTGAATGTCCTTTAGTTAGGAACATGCAGCTACAGGCAAAATAAAAAAACTCCAGGTATCCCATAGCATCACACGAATGGTGTGATGGTTGTGCCGCTCTACAGGGAAAAGCTATGGCATAATTGTGTGAAACTCCTACGTAAGAACCAGTTTATTGATCACATGGGGAAAAGTTACATCAGAGATTTTCTGCTAAAGTGATGATGGAGGTGTTTGGGAAAAGCTAGCTGCAATGAAATTTGCTCTTTTGAAGTGGTAGCATCCGCTCTACTCCCTGGCCATGTCCAGGACATCCATCACTGCTAGGCAGTGGCCCTGCACTGCAAGCCCAGGAGGGTGGCAGCTGCCTTAAGCACTTTGTTCCCCTCTCTTGGGCCGCTAGATCTTAAAATGCAAATTTCATTGTTACCTCTGTCGTGTGCAGAAGCAGACTTGTAGAAACGGGCTTGGGGATTCACATTAGGGAAGCTAGAGAAACGCCTGCATGTCAATAGAACAACCTTATGAGCTGCGTTGCTGTACAGCACTTGAGTTGGGGAATCATGGAATCAAAGGGGATCTCTCCATAGAGTCAGACGTTAATGGGGCCAGCTGTATTTGTTCCTATGATGTCAGCCCTGTGTAGTACCTGGAAGCCCTGGTAGAAGGGGAGAATAGTAAAGTTGACAAGTCCTTGGCTTTAACAATTATGTTTTGTCCTCCCTTGTTGGGTTTCCTTAGAAGAGGGACACACACTGCATGTTTACGAAGAGGTTGCAGATGGTGTAAAGCTCACCTCTCCACTCTTCATTCTGCTGTTGCTTTGTGCAGGCCTACACCCCCTTTGTCAAGTTAGGGCAGCCAGATGCCAGCTGCTAACACACATGTGGGGCCAAAACCACGACTGCAATCAGTATGCTATAAGGATGTCCCTTTTGGTGGCAGCAGAGGGTGGGTGTGGCATAAGAGGTCCTACCCTCACCATAATCAGCCTGGCACGGCCAACTATGTTGCTCTCTCAGCAGATCCCTCCAGCCAAGCAGTACAAAGCATATCAAAGTCAAAACATACCAGAGGAGCTGGCTGAGCATGTGGTGAACGCCTGAAGCTCACAGAAACACTCTCCAGCTTTGTAGTAGGATTCTAACCACAGGTTTAGTTTTGTGTTTTGGCACAAGCTTCAGCTCCGTTTAGAATTTAGGCCTTAGTGAGTAGCAAAAAGGGGCGTAAACTCAAGTGTTGAGCAGTACATGTTCAAGAACGTCCAGGGGACTTGTTCACTTGCATTTAGACTTCGTCAAAGAGCGTACTGAGTTTATTGATCACATGGGGAAAAGTTACATAAGCATCTGATTCTAATAACCCTATAGCTCAGAATTAAAAAACAGTCGCTGAACAAAATATGTAAGTCTTCATTGTTGCAAAACAAACAAACAATCCCCAAAATGTGAGCCCTCAAAGAAAACTAAACATAAATGTATATGAACCAACAGATATGTGCACAAAACATTTGGTCATTTCAATCTTTTCTTCAGAAATCTTTTCCTTGTTTGACTGGTCGATATATTACATATACTCTCCTATGTATCATACACATTTTAAAGAAAAATCACGATCTAATCCTTAAGCACAGCTATTGATTAAATTTGATTCTAATTTGAAACAGGAATCCAAGCTACAGAAGTGGCACATTATAAGATAAAAATACAGAAGAAAAGGTTTTGCACATATCTCTATTTCACCCATGTCTCAGCCTGACTACAGCAGAAGTGAGCTGTTGCGGGGGGATTAACTCTAATTAGAAAGAACATCTGCACTCACACAGAAGTCTAAGTAGGCTGTTCTTTAGTTATCATATTAAGAGTGCGTCAATATTTCCAAATCTTTATTATCCTGACGAGGAGGTTTATGGCTGCTTTCCTGCTGACTAACCCCTGAAATCAAATTGTAGAAATGTTATATTCAGTATATGAACTTTCACTGTGAATGAATCTGGGCAATTTTTTCTTCTTCAAATAGCTTGTTTCCATCTTTACTTTAATGCAACCCCTCATCCCAAGGAATATGAAATAATCATCTTCTTACTGTCATGAAGACAGATCCTGTAAACCCTTTCTACCAGTAATAGTTTTTATTAGCAAGGATGGCACAGCAAGAAGGGTTTGCAGGATCGTGCTCCATGGTTTTGAAAGTTGCCAGGAACTGAGGCTCAGTTTTAAACTTGTAACAAGTAGAGTTTAAGATTATACTTGACCAAGTCATCTCTTTAAAAAGTCATAGCTGTCCATTTCTTTTCCTTGCATATAAGCCTAGACAGGCACAGAATCCAATGATAGTGAGAACTATGCCTAGCAAGAGAGCAATTGCATCTCCAGCATCCAGGGCTTCAACCACAGGCAGCATAAGCACCAGTGAAATGAGCACCAAAAAGAGTTTTGAGGTGTTCCCAAGAAAAGCCATGTTGCTGATCAGGTGGTCTTGGAAGGGAGGTTAAACAATGACGAGAAGCTGGTACTTCAAATGTATCTAAAAATAAAACAAAAAGGAACATGAAAGGGTTTTTTCCTTTAAATTTATTTCCAAGAACTCCAGATCAACAGATGTGACTGGAGTATCACCAAATCTGTATGGAAATGTATTGTAGTGTGATTGATCCACAGAGGAGGAATGAGACTTGGAGATTCAGGCTTGGTCTTCACCGACACAAAAATGGTTTTCTTTACAGTGAGATAAAAAAAACGGTGAGAGTTCTCTCTCTGTAAAATCCTAAGTGAAGATACCATAGTGTTTATCATGAGGAAGCTAGCCAAGGTCAGCACTGTACTCACCACCCATGGTTGATCTTACCTAGTTTATCTTGCAGTAACACTAAAGTGCCTTGTCTCCACTAGGATTTTACAGCAGGATAGCTAATGCAGGAAAACACATACTTTTTTGGTCAGTGAAGACATAGCTTTAGGGAAGTTATTCTGGAATAAGGGAGGGTGAGAATATAAAACGAGAAGTTCTTGTGGAATAGGTCCCCGTGTGCATGCTCTATTCTGGAATAAGGAAGCCTTTTTCCAGTTTAGCTTTAATTTACTTCCAAAGTGGATCAAGCTAAATCAGAAAAAAAGGCAGTCTTATTCTGAAGTAAGTGTGTCCACATGGGGAACTATTCTGGTCAATATCTCCATGCAGACAAGCCCTTAGATTTTCTTCCTGGCTCTGCCAAAGATTCTTATATGACCTGGGGCAAGTCACTTAAATCTCACTGTGCTTCAGTTTTCCCATAATTATCCCTTAATTGCTAGGGTGATCCATGCATTATGATATTAGCCTTGTCAGTGATATAACATTTATGTTATTGCCATGCTTAACATCCCACTCCACCTAAAGAAGTGGACCTAAAACTGAATGAATTTACACACTTACACTGTGCTTACACTTTTCCAGATTTCCCTTCCCTCTGGCTAAACACTGGAGTTTGAAGGGCAGATGAGCATAGAGATAGAGAAAACAGGACAACAGTGTAAATTATCTACAAGTTTTTGTCTTCTATTAAAAATCTAACAGCAACTTACCTTAACTCTATAATTACTCCTTTATGGTTAGCATTGGAATCCAGATAGCAATGAACTCCACTCAGTCATCACCTGTCAAAAATCAAGAGAGAGTTATTTGTTCAGTTAATGGAAAGGTAAAAGCTCTGCTAGCCATAGACAGTGGAAGGGAAAACAGGAACAGGCGGTGAAGTGAGTAAAAAAAATCTTCTCAGAGGTTAAGAGTCATGTGCAGCAACATGTGACAGGCAAATAAAATCGGCTTCTCTGGAGCCAACTTTGCGCAAAATATGAACTCTGGGTCTGAAAGCAAAGGGGTAGCTTGAGCTGTGAACGGCCCCGGATCTCTTTAATCTACAAAGTTATAGTCTCAGCCTGTGTTAGAAGCCAGGCGTATGTACATTACCTTCCTGGAGGCAGCCATTAGAGGGAGAAAGAGAAAGAGGAAGACAGTTTGACTACATTTCCCAGCATTTGTGCTGCCTACAATTCCCACAGTGCATTGAAGCAGATCAGAGTTAACCTTTTACATACACATAGAGGGCAGATATCTAAAAAAAAAAAAAAAAAAAATTCAGGCATTTTGCTTCCAGTGGAAATTCAGACTGATTGTCGACTGAATATACAGCTGTCAACAACTCTATCTGATATCCACTAATCTTTGGGTTGCTTTATACAGCTTTTAGGACCTGATTTGGATCATGTAACTCCACCAACTTTTGCTCCTGATTTACATCAGTATAACTGACAGTAGAACCAGGGCCTTCGAATCTATGATTAATAGTGATGTGGCTTTTTCAGAAAAGAAAAAACTGCTGGGCTTTTTATTGTTATTATTCATTTTAATTTAATAAAAACTAATACCAGGCAAATGTTTTATGTCTGTTTTTGTAATCTCCCAAACCAGTACCTAACGATTTCCCTGCAGCATTTATAATTAAAACATAGAAACTTTTTGCTACTGCCTGATAACTAGAAGTAAAATAATAATTATTATTGTTGCTATTAATACTACCATAATTATTTCTTTCTGCAGCACCCAAAAGCATATTTGGTACCTCATAGAAACACAAAAACACCAGGCCCCAACAGACACAGGGTTCTGCCTTTGAGGATCAGATTGAAGAATCAGGGACTTATTTTAGACCCAATGCTACAAAAGGGTGCCAAATTACAGGGCACAGAATAAGAGAGGCGGAAAGATAATGCATAGCTCCACATGCCCACAGAGCCCTGTCTACACTAGTAATTTCATCATTGCTACCCCCAGTGCAGTGACAGTGATTGTAATGTATTGTTGGGGGAATTCTCCAAAAATGCTAATGTAGGGGAAGGTTAAAAGACATGAAGTACATATGGAAATCTTAATCCAGGGGCAGTTCTTAATAATATCAATATTTTAAAAAATCCTAACATTATTATAAACCATTTAAAGGGACACATACTTACATACATACATATATATTTAAATCCCTAAGTAATAATGCCTTTGTTTATTAAAACTGAAATAAATTAAAAATCTAGTTTTCTTGGCATGCTGGTCATTCCCTGTTTGCTCTTATCTCAACTTGGAGAAAGAAAATAGGACAAGTTAGTTTCACTGTTGGCTGTAGCCGAGTCCTAATTAATTTCACTCTTAGAGTTTCATGCACCAGCCATAATAAATAATAATGGTAATCCAGAGATCTCAAAGCACTTCTAAAAGGTGAAAATCATTATAGCTCCTTTAAAAACAGAGAAATTGAGGCCCAAAAATGTTAAGTGATTTACTTGTGGTCACCCAGCAAGTCTATGAAAGCATATAGGAACTACACCTCCACCCCGATATAACGCTGTCCTCGGGAGCCAAAAAATCTTCCCGTGTTATAGATGAAACTGCGTTATATCGAACTTGCTTTGATCCACCGGAGTGCGCAGCTCTCCCCCCCCGCCCCCCTGCCCCCCGGAGCACCGCTTTACCGTGTTATATCCGAATTCGTGTTATATCGGGTCGCATTATACAGGGGTAGAGGTGTAGTTGTTTGTCCTGTTTTTTTTCTGTATTTTCTCTATTGGACAATGCTGCTTGTGGCAAGGCTGTACATTGCAAGATTGCTGCATTGTATAGGACAGGGGTCGGGAACCATTCAGAAGTGGTGTGATGAGTCTTCATTTATTCACTCTGATTTAAGATTTCACATGCCAGTAATACATTTTAATGTTTTTAGAAGGTCTCTTTCTATAAGTCTATAATATATAACTAAACTATTGTTGTATGTAAAGTAAATAAGGTTTTTAAAATGTTTAAGAAGCTTCATTTAAAATTAAATTAAAATGCAGAGCCCCCCCTGACCGGTGGCCAGGACCCGGGCAGCAGGGGCGGCTCTAGCTTTTTTGCCGCCCCAAGCACGGCAGTCAGGCTGCCTTCGGCGTCATGCCTGCGGGAGGTCCCCGGTCCCGTGGATTTGGCGGCATGCCTGCGGGAGGTCTGCCGGTCCCGCGGCTTCGGTGTCCCCGCCGCGGAATTGCTGCCGAATCCGTGGGACCGGCGGACCTCCCACAGGCATGCCGCCAAAGGCGGCCTGACTGCCGCCCTCGCAGGGACCGGCAGCCCGCCCCCCGCGGCTTACCGCCCCAGGCACACCCTTGGAGCGCTGGTGCCTGGAGCCACCGCTGCCGGGCAGTGTGAGTGCCACTGAAAATCAGCTCGCGTGCTGCCTTTGGCACGCGTGTCATAGGTTGCCTACCCCTGGTATAGGACAATGTTGCAATGTCTGCCTTGCAAACGCTGCAGAGGTATGTGTGTTCAAAAATATGGTTTCAATTGGCATTTTTAAAGAATGGATGGACACATTTTTATTGATGTTTGGTTAAAACTTGCTTTGTTTTTTTAAAAGAAAGCCTAAATTTAAGGCCAATTCTAACACACACACATAATATTCTAATATTTAGAATATTTAATCTCCCTATAAATAAATACTTTCATTATGGTATAGCTGTTTGTACTATGTAGAGGACATAGGATTACTCTTTTGAATCCTTCCCTATATTAAAATGAGCTAATCCAGTGTCATTAAGGATGCATGTACAATCTTTATAAAAACTACAAAATCACAATTAACTTCTTTCCAAAAAAATAAAGCTCTTCCAGATACCCTCAACCAGAAACTCTTTCACTATTCCATCCGTTTACTCATCCTTTGCTTCCAGAAAAGCCTTGCAGAACAGATGAAAGGAAGTGACATCCCCGCCAAGTCTCTGTCCTCACTGTTGCCTGGATCCTCACACAAATATATGAAGTCATTTCCCCCAGACTCAATTTTATGCCAGAACATGCCATAGATCAATGGGGAGGTGTTCACCTTAAGTAACCCCACTCAGGAGAGGGGCATCTGCATTCTAGTGTAGTTGGGGCTTCTGAGCAGTTTTCATAGATAGTCACAGGTAGAATTTTTTACAATGGTTGAATTGAAAGGCATGCTATTAAGCCAAGTTCTAAGACATGGATGATCAAGGCTAAACTATCATCTTATAGGAAGGACACAGTCTCTTTGCCAGTTGTAAGTGAAAGAATGCTGTTCTGATGACTGACGTGGTCAATAAGTCTCACAGTAGTGATGAGAAAGGTTGAAACCAAAATTCTAATTAAGACAAGTCAGCATCACAACAGGTTTAATAATTTATGGTGATAAAAACAGCCAGAATAGTTCTTCCATTATTTTAAGACCAAGAATGGAGGTTGCAGTTGTCTACCTTGCCTTCCAATTCAAGTTTGTAATTCTATCCATTTTAGGTACTTATATGGCTCCCATTATTGTAATATCTGAATGCCTTGCAATCTTGTTTGTATTTATCCTCACAAAACCCCTGTGAGGTAGGGAAGTGCTATCATCTCCATTTTACAGATGGAAACTGAGCCATTGGGAGGCCAAAATAACTTACCCCACGGTCACATAGGAAGTCAGTGGCCGAGCTAGGAACTGAACCCACGTTTTTCAATTTCTAAAGTAGGGCCCTAATTGCTGGATCATCCTTCCTGACAAGTCAGGCCTTCTTGAGCTTTTCAGTGTTCGTTAGTGTTTCTGAGGCTAAAGAAGGTGCTATGATGGAAGGCATGGAAGGTCTCACTACAGCTGGAAGTATTGCTGACTATCTGAGTCTCTTCCAGATTATTACTGAAAAAGCACCTCTGTTGCAACTACATGTGTTCCTACCTGTACAACAACCTGACATGTTTCCCAGATTTTGGGAAGATGGTAGGTTTTCCCCACTTACTTGCCCATTTTTTTCAGTTGTTTTTAATTTATTAAAATTGCTTAGAGGCTGGGAGAGGAAGCAAGACGACGGTGTTCAGGCCCACGCTGTCACTTTGAGCTTATATTCCCTTGCCCTTCCCCTAGAAAAGACACAAGTGGGTTTGCATCTTGTGGTTTTGGTTATTATTGTTCTTGGGAGTAATCGACTGAATTACAACTCCATTGTGCAACCACCTCACATCTACTGTGTGGGAATAAATGACAAACATTGAAAAGTTTAGGTTATAGGTGATGGTGACAACAAATACAGTGCGGAAATTTACAAGAAGAAATATGTTTTTTGACATTGCAGAGCAGCACAGTGTGTACCTGTCAACATTGCAGGATGCAATAAATCTGCTTATAGGGAACAAGGAGAACATTTCTGAGGCCCACTAGCTAGGGTGACAAGGCTAATCAAAATTACACTTACCATACCAGGTTCCTCCTGAACTTTGGGTATATCATTCTTCACATTTCAGTGGCTAGCTGACAGGTCGGAAAATGTAATTGTAAATGAAGAGTCATTGTTGAGTGGGGTTCTGCAGTGATTGGTTCTTGGCCCTACACCAGTGGTCGCTGGGAGCTGCGGGGGACCATGCCTGCGGATGGTCAACGTCAGCAAAATGTCTTGCGGCCCGCAATCAGATTACCCCGATAGGTCGCATGAGGCCATCAGGCCGCAGGTCAGGGCCATCCCTAGCTATTCTGAGGCCCTACACAGCCCCCCCGCAGGGGTGTGTGGGGCCCCAGGCCTCTGCGGGGGGTGGGGGGACTGGCTTGGGGGGCAGGGGGAAACTACCCCCAGCACTCACTGGTGGCGCAGCTGGGGCTGGGTCCCTGTACTTCCCGTCGCTGGTGAGTGCAGGCCCGACCCCTGCTGGAGTCCTCAGGGGAGTGGGGGTAGGGCTGGGGCGGGGGCTTTGGGGAAGGGGTGGAGTGGGGGCAGGGCTAGGGCAGAGAAGGGGCGGGAAGAGACGGGGGGGGGGGCAGGGGGAGGGGTGGGGGAGGGGGGGGGGGGGGAAGAGGCGGGGCGGGGGCCATGGGAAGAGGTGGGGCAGGGGCTGGAGCAGCACGCAGCTGCGCAGGGCACCAGGAAATGGGGTGTCCCAAGTTTCCTGGTGCCCTACGCAGCTGCGTACTTTGCGTATGGGTAAGGATGGCCCTGCCGCAGATTGCCCACCATTGCTACACTATTTAACATTTTTATCAATGACCTGGAAGAAAACATAGAATCCACACTGATAAAGTCTGCAGATGATGCAAAGATTGGGGGAGCCGTAAATAATGAAGAAGACAGGTCACTGATACAGAGCCATCTGGATGGTTTGATAAACTGGGTCAAGCAAACAATATGAGTTTCAATATGGCTAAATGTAAAGTTACACAGCTAGGAACAAAGAATGCATGCTATACTTATAGGATGGAGGACTCTATCCTGGGAAGCAGTGATTCTGAAAAAGACTTGGGGTCATGGTAATTGTCACCGTGCTTCAGTGCGTCACAACTGAGAATACCAAATTCAGGACAAATTGCTGAGAAATAGGGCAGACACACCCCAAAACTGGTGGTTATTCTTCCATAAGATATACCAAACCGGCAACAAAAGTAAACTTCTGTCTCACCACACTGGCTAACAAGAAGTCAGACATAGAGCCTCCTTAGGTATTCCAGTTCTTGTTTCAACACCCAGACACTAGACTTAATGATGAGTGGCTATTTAAAACCAATTTAATCAAGCAAAGGGTTCTTATGATCCCAGCCACATATCCAGGTCAATATATAACTAAGATCTTACCCAATAATCAAGCTGTTGCCCATCCTTTAGTATCTAATCTGTAAAAGTTTATTTATAAGAGAAAAGAAAAAGGTGAGAGTTTAAATTGCTTAAAGGAATCAAATACAGACAATAATTGCAAATTGCATCAGGCTTGAAGCAGTGATGGAATAAACTGCTGGCTTGTTAAGTCTCTGGTTGCTTCCAAATGATTGGAAGGTCCTCAGTCCCTTGGTTAGAATGCGCCCATTAGTATAAGTCCATAGTCCAGATATCAGAGCAGGAAAGAGGAAAAATTGACATCTTTCCAGGGCCTTTTATAGCTTCTGCCATGTAGAGGGAACTTAATTGTTCCAAGCAAAGCCCTCAGCACAGTTTGTGGAAAAGTACAGGCAGAAGATGGAGTTCAGTACCACATGAACTGGTCACATGCCCTTACATGCGTCGATGAGTCATAGAAAGGGCCATTACCCATATTCTGGCTAGAATGTCCACAGGAAAGTCCATCAGGTGGGGATAAGCTTCTTCCATGGCCCATTGTATTCACTGATGGGCCACCAACTTGATTGATTCATTCACAGTGTGCTGGCTAGACTGGATGTAAACTACCCTTGTAGGTGTTACTGAGGAGCAAACACATTTGAAATAAAGGTATATAGTTAATATTCATAACTTCACATATGAAAATGATACATGCATACAAATAGAATAATCGTATTTAGCAAATCATAACTTATCCATTGATGCCTTACATGACATACTTTGTGAATTGGCCTTGAACACACCCGTTACAAAGAGCAGGCAATGTCTAATAATGTACAATGAGAGCACAATGCAGCCTGTATGAAAATAAGACCTCATAGTAACTAACCTGAAAAATAACAGATGGTACAAACTGAAGTCTGTGGTGGTGGATGGTAAGCACCAGGGACCCCTCATGTGGAATAAAACCATGGATCTGATCAGGGTGCAGAGTCAAAATTTTACAACTGCTGTGGTGCTGTCAGCCCAGGTGCCGGCTCATGCCAAGGCCCCATGTCTCAATTGAACACCGATAAATACATAGCTGGACTCAGTCTGGCTCACCTGTGCGTTAATATTATTAAAATAGGTATGTAAGGTGGTCGTGATTCTCTCCCCGTCTGTCAGGGAGGGAGACCATGCTGTCTTTCTGCAATGTTCCTAGAGCCACTCCGTTCAGGGGGGATTGGGCTGACAGTTAATAGGCCCTAGCCTTCAGTCCAGACTGGGCAGCAATTGGGTCTGGTAGCCCTGACGCTCAGCTAGAGCAGGGCAGCACACAGTTAATGGTTCTGGCCCACAGTTGGGCAGGGTAACAGAAAGTCTATAGGCCTGGACTCCTCAATCAGGATGGGACTGTAATCAGTTAATGGCTCTGGCTTGCAGGCAGGCCATGCAGTAGTGAGTCTATCTGCCCGGGGCCCTCACTTAGGACAGGGTAGCAATCAGGTAAGGGGCTCTGGCCTGCAATTAGGCTGAGCAACACAGCAGTCTAGAGGATATTAGCTCTCTGGTGTCCTAGCTCCGGCGGGTGCCAGACCAATGCAGACCTCCTGGCCTAAAGGTGGGGAGGCTGCCACCCCCTGAGAATTCCAGTGGCACTATGTAATCCTGCATGCAGGGAGCTGAAAAATCTGCAGTGCAGGGGTATCATAGAACCTATAGAGGCTAGTACAGCCAAGGTAAACAACATGATGTTAAAGAATCCATAAGGAAATTAAGCAACTGCCTAGGCCCAAAGCCACTGAACTGGACATTGAGAAGATGCTACTATTCATTGCCCACAATTAATGGCATCTGGCCAGAACTTTTCAAAGCCAGAATCTTTATGGTTTGTGATGTGAGGAATGGATTTTAATACATAAGCCTGGCTAACGAGTCCAGCACATGGAAAAACTTTGCAACACCATTTGGTTGCTACAGACATCTGCAGGCCAATGGGCATAAGCCTAGCACCAGAGCTGTTCCGGAGAAGATTCACCCAAGTACCGCTTGGGGTGAAAATAATTGCAGATGATATCCTCATTGTAGGTGAGGGGAGCAATGATATAGATGCCGAATGAGAACATGACAGAAAACTACAGGCTTTTCTATGGTGATGCAGCAATATAACTTACAATATATAACTTACAACTTACAACAATATAAAACCCAACCCAGAAAAATGGTGACTCAAACTGAATGAGGTGACATACATTGGAATCTGCTCCCAGCAGAAGGACTGAAAGCAGATCCCAACAAGACCAAGGTAGTCAGACAAACCAGCTCCAGCGAATGTGAAAGGGGTACAGGACTTTATAAGAATGATAAATTTTCTGTCCAAGTTCTGTCCAAACCTGGCTGCAGTAGTGGAACCCATACATCAGCTGACAAGGCAGGATGTTGAGTGGGACTGGGCTACTGACACTTCAGTGTGATGCATCAGAGAAAGGACTGGTGGTAGCTCTTTTGCAGGAGTAGCCAGTCACTTATGTAAATAGAGAATAATAGGGACTGAACAGCAGTATGCTCAAATAAAAAAAGAGCTTCTGATTGTGGTATTTGGAGTGGAGCAATTCCATCAGTACCAGGGCTGTCCGGGGCGGGGCAAGTGGGGCAATTTGCCCCAGGCCCCGGGCCCCGCAGGAACCCCGCGAGCCCTGGCTGAGAATCCCTTTCCTGGCTAGAGGCGCCTTTTTAATTTTTACTTACCCGACGGCGGTCCGGGTCTTCGGCAGCATTTCGGCGGCGGGTCCTTCAGTGCTGCCGAAGACACGGAGCGAGTGAAGGACCCGCTGCCATGACCACAGACTCGGAGCACCACCCGGTGAGTATGTCTGCTCCCCCGCTTTGCCCCAGTCCCTCTGAATCCTCTGGGCGGCCCTGATCAGTACACCTATGGCCATCCATTGCAATCAATAATAGTGCAGATCACAATGTTACCGCCTAAGGGTCTCGAGGGGACTTCAAAGGTCCGTGGCCCGGTGTGCTTAGCACCAATAAAGACACCGAGGGGAGAAAGCAAGCCAAGTTTATTTCAGAGCTCTGAAATGGCACTAGGAGACCAGCATGTCTCAAATCCAGTGCAACAAATACAAACAACTTTTACCTTTTATACTTCAAGCAGTTTCTGTGTAAGCCTTTGTCTGTTACTCCCTTTTACTACTCCCACCCCTCCCTTCTCTAGCCGTTACAATTAGAAAAGTTCTCATTCGTCTGCTTATCTTTTGGCCTTGCAAGGCCTGTTTACAGCAGTCTGAGCAAAACAGCAGCTGTATGCTAGAAAAAAGCTGACCCTTACATTTCTGCTTCAGCCTGTAAGCAGTGAGCACAGAAGTAGGTGAGAGTTCACAAGATGGAGTTTGGGGGTTCCAGATAGGCCCAGAGCAAAAGAGTTTCATCGACACTTTGGCCTTCCACTCTCCCGAGTTACCTGGTAGCTATGCCTAGTGGACCCCAACAACAACCTGTAGAGACAATCATGGCAAAGCCCTGTGACAAAGTCAGGCCATCCAGATGCAAGAGGGTGTTGGAAGGCAGATATGTAAGCTCTAGAATGTTAAAGGCTCTCTTCCCTATCAGCTGAGAAGGGGTACCTCAGGTCAATTAGGATCAGCTGAGAAGGGGGAAACAGACAAGCCTGAGCGCTTGCTAGGGGAAGGACTGACTCCCCAGGGCAAACCACAGGACGATACCCCACCCCAACTAGGAGGCAGGGAAAGGTATCTCCCTTTTGTATTGGTGTCTAGTGAAATAGTTCCTTCTGTTTGTTGGAGAATCACCCCTTAGACCTACTCTGAGGCCTACCCAGAAAATACGGCCGAAGGAACACAGAAGGGGGAAGACAAAGACTGCCCCAAAGCAGCAGACAGGGGTTGATTTACCTCAGGCCCGTGTTGCCAAAGGGAGAGTGCTGAGGCTGGTGAGACAAAGAAGGTTTTAGTGTTCTAAGGAGGTTGCTCCAGCACTACCAACAGGGATCAGATATTATCCAGGATGATTACTGGTGTTAGCTGACACCCTGATTAGGGCATATATACCCAGCATCAGTGAGTTGGGGAAGGGAATCAGGACATCGAATCCATTTACACATGCTGCACTGTATCCCAGTTATAACAGCAAAGTGGATGGAAATCAAAGAGGTTACAGAAAAGGACATCCAACTACAGGCCATCAAGAGAACAGAATGCCCAGAAGACAAAAGCCAAGTACTAGTAGAAGCAGAATGATATTTTCAAATTAAAAATGAGCTGAGTGTGCAGGATGGAACCAGATTTAAAGGACAGAGGGCTGTTGTCCCTGCCTCATTACATAAGGATGTCAAGCAAAAAATATATCCCTTCTCAACTGTCTTAAATGGGCTCAAGGGTGTGTTTACTGGCTAGGAACGAATATACAACTCCATTCCTTGAGAGAACGGTGTGACACCTGCTGGTTATGTGATAACCACCAGCAGAAAGAGACTGTTATCACATGAGCTGTCCATCCAACCCTGGGAAAAGATGGGAATGAACTCATTTACCTTAAATGGAAAGCAGTTCTTGTTTACAGTTGACTACTATTCAAATTTTGGGAGGCCAGATCCCTGTCTTATTGGCACATTGAGGTCCCAGTTTGTGAGATATGGTATTCCAGACACTGTATTCACTGTCAGTGGGCCCCAATTTGCCTTGCAAGAATTTAAGGAATTTACACCCAAATGGGAGCTGGATCACCAGATCTCCCCATCATACCCTCAGAATAATGGTAAGGTAGAATCAGCAGTGAAAACAGCTATGAGACTGTTACCCAATGCTGTTTCTTGTGGTTCAGCATTTTTGGCCCACAAGAATACTTCATCACATGGGTGCCAAAACAGTCCAATGTACGCACTGATGGGACAACGGACCAAAACCCTGTTACCAGTGAGGGGATATCTGTTGCAGCCAAAAGGATAGGGATTACTGAAAGGAGATGGCCAACAATCAGAGAAAGCAGGCCCAAGAGTATGACAGGTCAGTCAAGAACTTGCTGGCCCTGGAGACAGGCTCTCCCGTGAGGCTCCAGCCATTAGATAGACATCAGGAATGGACTAAAAGAGCCGTGAGGGGTGGAGAGGCACCCAGGTCATACAAGGTGACTATGTAAGAGGAACAAGTGTTCCAAAGGCACTACAAGCCAGAAGACACAACAACACCCAGAGAGAATCTACAGAGATCATCACAGAACGGAGAGTCAGAGAACCATCCAGAGA
The DNA here is from genome assembly GCF_002925995.2 of Terrapene triunguis. NCBI lineage: Eukaryota > Metazoa > Chordata > Testudines > Emydidae > Terrapene > Terrapene triunguis. The sequence goes on along the minus strand of NW_020664419.1, from coordinate 43,847,721 downwards.
CCAAAGGCCAACCCCCCATGGAGGAAGGCGTCTCCACAGAGAGAGTGGACTATGACAGGTGACAGGGAGATAGAGATAGGTCACTCCTAGTGTGGCTGCCTGTTGAGAAGCCCTACCTATCTCAAAGTCTATGTACCAGCTAAGTCTGTGGTAAAGATAGGACTTCAACTTGGCTACGTGCTAGCAACCTTTGGCCGAAGGAACATGGGGTGGTGGTCTGGGCATCAATTTTTTATTTTTAATGTTTTATATTAAAATGTTTGTAAGACAGTGAAGATGTATCATGATCAGTGGAACTGGAGTTAGAGGGTCCATGTTCCCTGGAGGGACTGTTGTTTAGATGACACCAGTGGAACAGGGAGCATGGTTCCTCACACTGGTTTGCCAGGAGTTAAGCACACTCTATGGGCTGAGAAGGCCATGCTTCCTCGTCCATGCTGGGCATGCTCCAGGTGGAACCAGGATATATAAGGAAACAGCTCAGACCGTTGAAGGGAGCAGAGGTGTGTGGCAGGCTTCTGCAAAGAGACTACTGGTGCTGCAGGACACAGAGACCAGTTGAGCTGCGGTGGCAACTGACACCACAGACAGAAGAGAGACCGCGGATCCCCCAAGACTACCAGCTGTGGAAGAACAGGTAGGAAGCAGTAGAGGGGAACTACACATTGATCTGGGTGTGAAACTTGGGTTTGACTTAATGTGTTTCAGAAGGATCCCGGCTGACCTGGTGACGGCTACCCCTGCTATAGACACATCCTGGGCTTAGACCTGGTGGAGTAGGAAAAGCCTGGGTCCCCCTACCTCAGCTGCCGCCCACCCTTGGGTGGTGACCCACTCCCCTCCATCCTCTAGGCCACACTGCCCTGCCACAAAAGGCAATCCTATTGACTCTGGCCAGTGGGCTACATGGTCCTGCCACAAGGTGTAGTCCTATTGACTTGAGCTGTCAGGCCACGCTGTCTGACACCAAAGGGCTGCTACACTGACTTCGGCCATTAGGCTACGCTGCCCTAGGCCTACCCCGCAACAAAGTCACAATGAGAATTTTCCCACTGACTTCAACAGGTTTTGGATCAGGCCCTAAATCAGGGGTAACTCCACTGTAGTTAATGGAGGTACATCATGGTAGCATGATATGGGCTCAGAAAGACCTTTAATGCCTGTGTTATTTGAGTTACTTTGGGCTGAAACTTAAATTTTACTCAGGCAAAATTGCCATTGGAAATCAATAGTCTTGACTGAATGAGAATGACAGACTGGCGTCTGAGCACCGTTCCTGTAAATAAGATTGATGCTGGTACAAATGGATCAGGGTGCTTATTTTGTTTTGTTTTGTTTTTTCCTATAAGGAATTCTTTCATACTATTATGGCTCCATTAACACTGATCTGAGAAAAGGATGTTTCCTGTTCCCACTCTGTTTAGCCCCTTGCTGCAGCCTTGATTTACTAAATGGCCACACTATGATTTTAAGAATACTCCATGGTCAATTTTGGTACTTCCTATCTGTCTCATTATCTTATTGTGAGGTCAACCTCCGCCCTTGTTTTGCCATCAACACCAATCTCATACTGAATATGTCCAATAGGAGTTTACCAGTTCTTGAGAGCAAGGAAGGAAACCAGAGAAGGCATTTTGCTTACTCTTTAAGGCAAAATTCCTTCCTTGAGCATTTCCAGTGGTTGGCATAGGTATGTGCTACCCTTCACACAGAAGGGACCAACTAGCTCAGCTCTCCCCACAGTTGTTTCTTCTCTTCAGCTTGCCAGAGATTCTCCTCTACCTTTTCATGTATATTATTTATTTGTATTATCTCCATTTTACAAATGGTGAAACCGAGGTACAGAATGGTGCATAACTTGATGAAAGTCACAGAGCAGGTCAGTAGGGTTGCCAACCCTCCAGGAATTAAAAATTACTCTTTAATTAAAGATTATGTCATGTGATGAAACCTCCAGGAATACACCCAGTCAAAATTGGCAACCCTACAGGTCCGTGGCAAAGTCACAAAGAGAACCCACATCTTCTCATTCCTACCCACGGAACATGCTACTCCTCAAACTTATTTTAAGTTGTCTTTAAGAAAACTTGTATACATAGTTTTCTTGCAATAAATTATTCTGTTTTTCAACATGATGGATATCACAGGCAGTAGGCCCAAGTAATTAAATGTAGATCTGTGTCTGTGTTCAAAAGGAAATTATGGTATGTCAGTCTTAGATTTGACAATCAACATTCTGAGTGGGATTTTCAAAAGCCCACAGTGGTAATGCCCATTGATTTAAATGGAAACAAAGTTAAACAAAATGTTCAGCCCTTTTGTGAAATCCCACTCTCTTTCTTGAGGCAAACACACAGAGACATACCGAATTTCCTGCAAGACCACTCATCAACAGTACTCTTTAGAAGATGCATGTTGTAATTACTAGATCTTGCATTGTCTGTACGCATGTTCCAATTGTGGCATCAAGACGACAGTTATGAGAACAACAGATATCCACATCAGGGATATATGTTACTAGAATTATTATTAAAGTTCAGTGGCAAATTCTTGAGGGATCACCTGTGACTTATTTTATTTTGCAGATGTTAGAACACAAAAAGGAGAATGGCTGCTGAATTTAGATGGTTATTTGATGACTGTCATGCAGTGACCCTTGAGAATAAGTCTTTTCCACAAAGACAAAGTGAGAAAAACTATATATTTCATATATTAAAATGTTTTATTTCTCTTCAAAGGTGTCCATAAGTATGGCCTCTGATCATATAATCTCAGGCAGTGATCTCCTCAGTTTTCAGTAGTCATGTCTGGGTCAAGTTTGGTCAGTACTTGGATAAAATACCTCCAAGAAAAACCCAAGATGCTACAAAAATTAATGTTGCAATATGTAGTACTGTCTCACGCTGGCTGGCTCTTTAAGGGGAGTCAGGCTCAGCTTTGTCTGTGATTTGGCAAATATTCTCGAGCTGATCCTGTGGCTCATGTGACATCCTCAGGGCCACACAGGCAGCATATACATTGTGTGGATATGGCCCACATAACAGATAAAGAGCTGCATATGTGGCCCACAATGGTAAATAAGTTGAGAACCACTGGACTAAATACTTAAGCCAGTAGCAGGCAGTTATGGATTAAGTGGTATTTGGTTTTGTATGGAGTTTTGAGTTCTGTTGGGGGATACTGGGGAGAAACCTAGGAATATACTACTTGGAAAGAAGAGTGGAATTGAAGGGGAGCCCAGGAGGGGTGGAAGATGCCACATTGATGACTAGTGGGACTTTTATTTGTTCAACTTTCTGTTACCCTGGAAGCAGGGGGACTATATGTGACCTGGTCGGAGGACGGGGTCTCAGGAAGTAGCAGAACATTGCAGGGCTGGAGTGACTGTCAACAGGGGTCACCAGAGGGGCAGATCCTGCCATGCCCAGGCACAAGGGGGTGCGCTAGCAGCGGGTGCACTCTTCTACAAATACTCTTCCATGGGAATCTGCACTGAGGGCTTGATCAAGGTGCAGAGCAGCCTGACCCTCATCCAGTGAAGCTGTGCTTCCTTTCAAGCATGTACAGAGTGCTACTGAAGCCAATGGGATGACTCACTATAGCCACTTCAGTACTTTATGGGTCAGGGCCAGTGCCTTGTAAGAAGCAACAGAGAGTCCTGTGGCACCTTTAAGACTAACAGATGTATTGGAGCATAAGCTTTCGGGGGGTGAATACCTTTAAGACTAACAGTGTCTGACGAAGTGGGTATTCACCCACAAAAGCTTATGCTCCAATACAGCTGTTAGTCTTAAAGGTGCCACAGGACTCTCTGTTGCTTTTTACAGATCCAGACTAACACGACTACCCCTCTGATACTTGCCTTGTAAGAGTGGGTCCTGAATAAATATCCCAGCATAGTGTGTGGGGGATATCCCAGTTAGTGTGTACTATGTTGCTGAAGCTTCCATCTTTTGATGAAAATCTCCTAAGTGTTAAGGCTAGATATTTAGTGTGTATAAGTCCATTTTCATGCTGATAAAGTGTGTGTGAAATTACATGCCTACATTTGCCTACCAAACTGTTGTGATTGTTCATGCAATTACTGCAAAAGCATGAGTATAGGTCCCTAGGCACCTGACTTTGTTCATTCAGTTGCAGTAAGGTGAATGCATACTATATAGATCTGCTTTGAATCAGAAGTGTGGAATTACATGTGCATCCATGTCCACATAAAAGCACCTCTCTTTTTTTAAAAAAAAACATGCTTTCACAAATCAGCTAGGTAGATGTCTTCATTTTACTCATTTTCACTCTGAAGTGATTGGATCCCACTGCTCACTGACTTTGACTGAGCCTGAATCAGCCACTAAATTTGGCTAAATTGAAGTCCATTTGAAAACCTGTGTTAATATAGAATATTTATGAGGATGTAGAAGGGTGAAATATGGGGGAAGTTATGGAGCTGGCAGTACATTACCAAGTTTGGAAATGACGTCATTTGAGCCCCTATGCTCTAATGCTTTTGACACTAAAATTGCAAACATGTCTGTTTATACCGACTATAAATTGTACTGTATAGCTTTGGCTTGGGAGGATCTAATAAATGGTGCTAATTACTTGTATTCATAGTAGCCAGAGGCTCCCTGTGCCTGTATTTGATGTCTTCTAGAAGTCTCAAGCATTGAGAGATTCAAAATTTATTCTGGCTCTTTTATGACTTGCAGTATAAATAGAAATAATAAGTCAGACTTTCTCATTACCAGCGGGAACCTATATAATGTAATCTCATATTTATCCAAAATTGCAGGCAATTAGAAAGCATATTTCTACACCGAAGTGTCTAATTAGAACACAGTAACTCTGCACAAATAGTTTTAGACATGGCTTCCCTTATGGATTGATCTCCTATCACTGCCCCTCTGCTTCTTTAGCATTTTGGATCGATTGGAGAGGAGTGATATGGGTATCAAGGAGTCCACGGAGGAGGAGGCTACAGAAGCTAAAGCAGGAAGTGACCAGAGCATGGACTAATGTTTAACAGTCAGGATGGAGAGGAAAGGTTGGATTTGTTAGATGTTAGTGAGAAAGAAGTGACAAGATTTAGTGGTAACTGCATGTTTGGGAGGAAGCAAAGGGTGGAGTAACAAATGACAATTAGATTGGTATTGTCAACAGCAATGGAGAAAGGGAGCAGAGGATTAATTTTTCTGGTGTGTTTTGTGATGTAAACCCTGGATGAAGACCATCTAAACTTATTTACATAGACCATCAAATAGCTTGAATTAAGATAACAACTTTCCATGACTACTGAATTGCCTAGATTTGAACAAGCAAGCCTAGAGGTGAGAAGCTGCATAGCTCATTAGCAATCCCCGAGTCATCATGATGGCTGCATTTATTAAAATCTCACTTTTGCATTTTGAAAATATCAGAAACTTTTATTTAAAATGTTCTTCAAATTATAGGCTCTCAGTTCATGCAAGTTCCTTTTTTCTTCTATGACTGCACTATAAATCTTCAGTCATTTTGAAAGCAAAATATTTTGTGAATTTTGGTGTGTGAACAATGCTCAGGAAGGAAAGGTAGCTAGCATGCCTGTTTAGTAACACCTGTAGCATTTAGTTATATTCATGAAGTCTCAAATGGTATCATAATTGCTGTGTTTTTACCATCCACATGAAAGGCAAATGATAACTCTTTCAAGTTACTGTAAGGTGCAGAAAGATGTATGACCTGCTAGCATTACTGAACAGATGACCTGATGTGATGAATAAATGGATGTGTTCATCTGAAAGAACTCTGCACTAAGTCTCTTCCTCCCCCTCCCTTTGTTCTTGGATGATCACTTATTCCTGGAAGTGTACTTATTTCTCTTCTTTCTTACTTTTTAAAAAGTATCTGCTTTAAGGTCAGGATAATGCTGAAAACTTGAATAATACATATATACATCTCTGGATCAGTTCCTACAACTGACATTTCCAAGATGACGAGACCTAGCAATTACATTGCACTGAAGCTCTTAAAGCTACACAAAGATACCTTACTTAGCCTTTATTAACAGTTGGCCTCATGGTGAGACAAGTAATGAATGAATTAATGCTTTTTAACGCTGTGATCGGCTGACGAAACTCATTTAAGACACATATATCTTTTCTATGCTACCTCTATCAATTTATTACTGAATTTAGGTTGTGACCCTGGTTACTAGAGGGGCCACACTGAGGGTATGTCTACACTACGAAATTAGATCGAATTAATAGAAGCCGGTTTTATAGAAATCGGTTGTATACAGCCAATTGTGTGTGTCCCCACATAAAATGCTCTAAGTGCATTAGTTCGGCGGACCGCGTCCACAGTACCGAGGCTAGCGTCGACTTCCGGAGCATTGCACTATGGGTAGCTATCTCACAGTTCCCGCAGTCTCCGCCGCCCATTGGAATTCTGGGTTGAGATCCCAATGCCCGGATGATGCAAAACAGTGCCGCGGGGGGTTCTGGGTACATGTCGTCAGGCCCCTCCCCCTCCGTCACAGCAACGGCAGACAATAGATTCGCGCCTTTTTACCTGGGTTACCTGTGCAGACAACATACCACGGCAAGCATGGAGCCCGCTCAGCTCAGCTCACCGTCACCATATGTCATCTAGGTGCCGGCAGATGTGGGACTGCATTGCTACACAGCAGCAGCAGCTAACTGCCTTTTGGTGGTAGATGGTGCAGCATGACTGGTAGCCTTCATCGGTGATCTGGGTGCGGGCAGCTGTGGGGCTGGCAGCCGTAGGACTGCATTGCACCAGCCCCTTGCCTTTTGGTAGAAGATGTTATATTACGATTGGTATCCGTCGTCATCGTACTGCAGTGGCTGTCGATCATGGGCACCTGGGCAGACAATGATGGTTATCAGTCGTAGTATGCCATTTTCTGCCACGCGCCCTGTTGGATCATCGCACGTTAGCAGAGTCGTAGTATGCTATTTTCTGCCAAGTGCCCAGTATTGTCTGCTAAGCACCCAGAAGAGGCCGAGGGCGATCTGGGTGCTGGCAGACATGGGGCTGGCAGACGTGGGGCTAGATTGCTACACAGCAGCAACCCCTTGCCTTTTGGGCAGTAGATAGTATATTACGACTGGTATCCATCGTTGTCATACTGCAGTGGGTATCAGATCGTGCAATAGACCTGAAGGCTAACTGCCAAGCGCCCAGTATTTGCTGCCAAGCACCCAGAAAATGCCGAGGGCTATCAGTCATGCTGCACCGTCGTCTTAAGATGTAAAAAATAGATTTATTCTGTATTTATTTGCTTCCCCCCTCCCTCCTGCTAAACCCAGGCTTTTGAGTTCAATCTTTGGGGGGGGGGGGCATTCTGTGTTACAGTTGTTTGTGTTTCTCCCTGATGCAAAGCCACCTTTCTTGATTTTAATTCCCTGTACCTGTGCGCCATGTCGTCACTCGCCCCTCCCTCCCTCCCTCCCTCCCTCCCTCCCTTCTTCCCCTGGTCCGTCAGATACTACTTTCGCGCCTTTTTTCAGACCAGACGCCATAGCTAGCACTGGGATCATGGAGCCCGCTCAGATCACCGCGGCAATTATGAGCACTATGAACACCACGCGCATTGTCCTGGAGTATATGCAGAGCCAGGACATGCCAAAGCAAAACCGGAACCAGCCGAGGAGGTGGCGATTAGAGCGCGGCGACGAGAGTGAGGAGGAAATGGACATGGACCTAGACCTCTCACAAGGCACAGGCCCCAGCAATGTGGAAATCATGGTGTTCCTGGGGCAGGTTGATGCCGTGGAACGCCGATTCTGGGCCCGGGAAACAAGCACAGACTGGTGGGACCGCATCGTGCTGCAGGTGTGGGACGATTCCCAGTGGCTGCGAAACTTTCGCATGCGTAAGGGCACTTTCTTGGAACTTTGTGACTTGCTTTCCCCTGCCCTGAAGCGCCAGAATACCAGGATGAGAGCAGCCCTCACAGTTGAGAAGCGAGTGGCGATAGCCCTGTGGAAGCTTGCAGCGCCAGACAGCTACCGGTCAGTCGGGAATCAATTTGGAGTGAGCAAATCTACTGTGGGGGCTGCTGTGATCCAAGTTGCCAGGGCAATGAGAGACCTGGTGATATCAAGGGTAGTGACTCTGGGAAACGTGCAGACCATAGTGGATGGCTTTGCTGCAATGGGATTCCCAAACTGTGGTGGGGCGATAGACGGAACCCATATCCCTATCTTGGCACCGGAGCACCAAGCCACCGAGTACATAAACCGCAAGGGGTACTTTTCAATGCTGCTGCAAGCCCTGGTGGATCACAAGGGACGTTTCACCGACATCAACGTGGGCTGGCCGGGAAGGGTACATGATGCTCGCGTCTTCAGGCACTCTGCTCTGTTTAGAAAGCTGGAGGAAGGGACTTTCTTCCCGGACCAGAAAATAACCGTTGGGGATGTTGAAATGCCTATCGTGATCCTTGGGGACCCAGCCTACCCCTTAATGCCATGGCTCATGAAGCCGTACACAGGCAGCCTGGACAGGAGTCAGGACCTGTTCAACTACAGGCTGAGCAAGTGCCGAATGGTGGTGGAATGTGCATTTGGGTGTTTAAAAGCGTGCTGGCGCAGCTTACTGACTCGCTCAGACCTTAGCGAAAAGAATATCCCCATTGTTATTGCTGCTTGCTGTGCGCTCCACAATCTCTGTGAGAGTAAGGGGGAGACATTTATGGCTGGGTGGGAGGTAGAGGCAAATCGCCTGGCCGCTGATTACGCGCAGCCAGACACCAGGGCGGTTAGAGGAGCACAGCATGGCGCGGTGCGCATCAGAGAAGCTTTGAAAACCAGTTTTGTGACTGGCCAGGCTACGGTTTGAAACTTCTGTTTGTTTCTCCTTGATGAAATCTCCGCCCCCCCCCACCCGGTTAACTCTACTTCCCTGTAAACCAACAACCCCACCCTCCCCTACTACTCTCCCCCCTTCAAGCACCACTTGCAGAGGCAATAAAGTCATTGTTACTTCACATTCATGCATTCTTTATTACTTCATCACACAACTAGGGGGATAATTGCAAAGGTAGCCCGGGATGGGTGGGGGAGGAGGGAAGGAAAAGGACACACTGCAGTTTAAAACTTTAAAACTTTAACACTTATTGCTCGGGAAATCATCTGGGCTGGAGTGACTGTGTGGCCGGAGGCCCCCCCACCGTGTTCTTGGGCGTCTGGGTGAGGAGGCAATGGGACTTGGGGAGGAGGGCTGTTGGTTACACAGGGGCTGTAGCGGCGGTCTGTGCTCCTGCTGCCTTTCCTGCAGCTCAACCATACGCTGTAGCATATCAGTTTGATGCTCCAGCAGCCGGAGCATGGACTCTTGCTTTCTGTGTGCAAGCTGACGCCACCTCTCATCTTCAGCCCACAACTTCCTCTGTTCCTCCCGCGATTCAGCCCGCCACCTCTCCTCCTCAGCCCGCGATTCAGCCCGCCACCTCTCCTCTCGCTCATATTGGGCTTTTCGGTAATCAGTCATTGACTGCCTCCACGCATTCTGCTGTGCTCTGTCAGCGTGGGAGGCAGTCTGTAGTTCTGTAAACATTTCATCACGCGTCCTTCGCTTCCTTTTTCGAATATTCACGAGCCTCTGTGAAGGAGAACGATTTGCAGCTGGTGGATGAGAAGGGAGAGGTGGTTAAAAAAGATACATTTTAGAGAACAATGTGTACACTCTTTCACGTTACATTTTGCTGTTCACATTACACAGCAGATGTGCTTTCGTTACACGGTTGCATTTTTCCTCTTATATTGAGGGCCTGCCTGTTTGGTGTGAGAGATCACTCACGCAGTGCCAGGTCACAGATTTCAGCTTGCAGACAGCCATGGTAAGACACAGTCTTTTGGCTTTTTTAACCTTCTTAACATGTGGGGATGGTTTCAAAGAGTACTGCTATCATTAACCATACCAAGCACCCGTTGGGTTGGCCATTTAAAATGGGTTTGCAATGTAAAAGGAGGGGCTGCGGTTTCAGGGTTAACGTGCAGCACAAACCCAACTAATAACCCTCCCCCACACACCCAATTCTCTGGGATGATCACTTCACCCCTCCCCCCACCGCGTGGCTAACAGCGGGGAATATTTCTGTTCAGCAGACCAGGAAGGGGCACCTCTGAATGTCCCCTTAATAAAATTGCCCCATTTTAACCAGGTGACCGTGAATGATATCACTCTCCTGAGGATAACAAAGAGAGATAAGGAATGGATGTTGTCTGCATGCCAGCAAACACCGGGACCATACGCTGCCATGCTTTGTTATGCAATGATTCCAGACTACGTGCTACTGGCCTGGCGTGGTAAAGTGTCCTACCATGGCGGACGGGATAAGGCAGCCCTCCCCAGAAACCTTTTGCAAAGGCTTTGGGAGTACATGAAGGAGAGCTTTCTGGAGATGTCCCTGGAGGATTTCCGCTCCATCCCCATACACGTTAACAGACTTTTCCAGTAGCTGTACTGGCTGCGATTGCCAGGGCAAATTAACCATTCCAAGATTCACAGGTAGTTTACTACAAACTTCAAAGAGAAATAAAGACAATGATATCATTACACCACAGTTTAATCTAATTGCTAACATTCCCTTTTGATCTCTGAATCAATAGAACACAGTAATGAAATATTACAGACAGGAACCAAAGTTTAGCATCTACACGCTATTAGATCACAGTGTTAAAATCCTAACAGATATAAGTAAACACAGACAAATACAATTAGTATTTACTTCTAATTCTTTGACAATATAGGTTTACATTTCAAAGGATTTAGTCTATTTACATGGCTTTGATAACTATCTACAAGAAATGGCCCTGTTTATTATTTCACTGTTTCTCTAATATCTTCTTAAAGGTTGATCTTTAGGTTACTTAGCCTGCTTGTTGTTTAACCCTTTCCAGCTCAGTGTTACATAGGTTTGTTAGTGTTTTCAGCAATCCATTTGTAACTCCTAATTATGATTGACTACTTGTTTATAGAAATTTACTGGTAAAAGTAGCAAGTTATTAATAGAAAAGCATTGCATGAGTGCAAAAGATTTAAACGTTAAAAGCATTGCACCCATGGCCTTAGCAAAATATAGCTTGCACAAACACAATCCTTAAAGGTACTACCAAGAACACCCCAGGGCTGGACAGCATGTTAAGGCAACATGTAGTATTGTTTTCTCATTAGCATAACTGCCAGTTGATGTTGCTCCATTTTTAAGAAGTAATAAAGTAGCATTTTTCACTCAGTAGAAATTCCAGCCCCATTAAGAGCTCTGAAGTCTAGAACCATGATCTTAAACTGGACTCAATATTGGATGGGAAGCTGGCATACCTATCTTCTCCTGTTGTTCAATTTGGTTGATTTTATATAAACTCAACACTTTGGGGAGTGGTAAGGTTCTGGTAACTAGTCATTATTTTTCTGGGAATATGTTTTAACTAAGCTTGGAACCTAAGTCAATTCATTCAATCCGGACTATGTTAACATGAACTAGGTACTTTTTAGTTCATGCCAATAGTGTCCACATGGGGCTGTTAGAATACAACACTTCCGTGTACTCTGCAGTTCACACTCCTGTAGTCTGCACTGTGGCACAGTGTAGACAAGGCCTGTGTCAATAGGAGGGAATGAAATATCAAAACTATCACAGATCTGTAGAACACCATGGCATAATGCACTCTGCTGGTACAGCCTATGTGAGTGTCCATGAATCTGCCACTGTAGTCTACAAGGCTCTGCATAATAACGGAGTAGTATCCTTTCCTGTGAATGTAGTCACTCCAAATTGTAGGCATATAATGGTTCTATATGTGCCATCAAAGGCATCTGCACCATACAGATCCCACAATTATTTAAGGGATAATTTCCAGTGTAACCAGCCTGGGTTGCAGTAGAGCAATAATTGCTTTGCAAACCTCCATGACGACTGAACCAGCCATGGATTTGCCAACCCTGAGTGGATTACGAACAGATCTGTAACAATAGGCAGTTGCCAGCTTCCACATGGCAATAGCAACAGTCTTCTAGATCATTTTTTCTTCTCTCGGCTGGAACTTCAAGGCCAGGATGAGCTCTCCACACAGCTCCAGGAATGTGGTTTTCCTCAAACTAAAGCTCTGGGCCCACTTCTGGTCATCCTATGTTTCCATCACAATCACTCTATGCTCATGGTCCTGATCCACAGCTGGGGGTCTGTATAGGGGAGGTGTGACATGAAAG
>NW_020664419.1:43833796-43835498 GCF_002925995.2 Terrapene triunguis | reverse complement strand
GCAGCCCAATGAGTTGTAGCACCAAGAATCATCAGGGGATTTTCACCCACATATCGTTGCATCTCTCACGACTGGATATAGCACCAGTGCGGATGCAGGGTACGACACCAGGTACCTGGAACTCAACTGCTTCTTCTGCACTGTGGTTGTGCTCGTTGAGTTAAACTGAAGTGAGATGACTCATCTTTGCCCAGATGGAGGCTAGACTGCAGTGAAGACAAAGCCTAAGACCTGTTTGTCCATGTAAAGGAGCCTTAATGTGAAAATGCAAGTTACACCCATTTTAGGTCCCTTTACACTGCCAGAGCAGGACAAATTGGCCTTAGTATAAATCACAATCAGGCCTGCAATATTAGAATTGTTGCAGCGTAATGTGGTTAATACAGATACTTTCCTCTTGTGTAGGTTTCTTAGTGCATCAACTCAGAGAAAAACATAGCTTGCGAAGTTCTTAAAGTCCATCACCACCTAAATAATTCCCCCCTTTCCCAGTAATCCTGTTTTTCCCCCGCTTCAGTTCTCCTTGAGATACTGTCCTGAGGTCAAATTCATTCCTGTTGTACCTCCAGTGAAAGGAGGTGCCTTGCTTTTTGCCTTGCTTTTTGCTACTCAAGATTAAGTTTACAATTATGCAGAGCCAGCAATGATAGGCCTTAAGTGGGGGTTTAGGGGTATATAGCCCCTGTTCAGGCTCTGCACAGGGGTGAATTTCCCTCTATTAGAGTATTGTATTTGCCACTATAAAAATAACAATTCCCTCCTAAGAAATAAGAAATATATGAAGGGCATCACTTTTTATTTTTTTGGTGGATATAGAGACCTGTTCTCTCTAGATATCCTTCCCTCCTATATCTTTAGTGCTTGGAGTTGCTCTTTTGAGTTCAAATGCTTAGTTCTTTCTTCTTTTACTCATTTTCATGACTTCTCCATTGCCTGGTTTCTTGCGGACCTGGCTAACCTCATGGTATTGTTCCAGATGTATGAATCAATATGTTCTTGAAACCTCACAGGAAAGTATTTATTTGATGTATTTCCAGCCAAGTTTCTATACCAAAGCATTTTGGAGAAAGGTGCTTACTGAAACAAACCATTCGCTCATGACTGGTTTCAAGAAGATAGATGTGAGATTCTAACTACAGTGTCTTTCCCTCATTTCAGAAAGTGCAACCCAGATTTCCAGGGGTTCTGGTCTTTAAAGACTATTTTTATAATCCGCCTAAACATCTTGGCCTTCTGTAGTAGGTATAAACTCTTTCACTGCTAAGTGATATGCATTGTCTTTGAGCATAGCTTTTAGTTTTCTGTACTGAATACAAATTAATTAATAAAAGTTACTTCCTTTATTCATACTATCAACTGCATAATTAGAAGGGGGAAACTCCCCGACCCTGGTATGTGCATATTCTTAAGAATGCTATCATACTTTCTGTATTAAATAAGCCTACCTACTTTTATCTCTTTGTTGTCAAAGTTATTATTAGTCACCTACACTTCACAAAGATCTCATTATTATTCTGATAACCCAAACAACAGTTTCTTTCTTCTGGTGGATTATAGTAAGGATCACCATTCTTTTTTAAATTTATTTTGTTGTTGTTGTTCATTCTATTCACAAAAAGGATAGAGTCCCTCATCTTGCAAGTATGACCTATATTCTTTGTTTCTAGATGTATATGTTTATATTTAGCCATATTAAAACACA
>NW_020664419.1:43821622-43833786 GCF_002925995.2 Terrapene triunguis | reverse complement strand
CTTTGTTTCTAGATGTATATGTTTATATTTAGCCATATTAAAACACATACTGTTTGTTTGCTCCCAGTTTACCAAGTGATCCAGATTGTTCTGCATCAATGACCTGTCCTCTTCATTATTTACCATTCCCCAAAACTTTGTGTCATCTGCACACTTTATCAGGGACAGGGGCGGCTCTAGGCACCAGCAAAGCAAGCAGGTGCTTGGGGCAGCCCATTTGCAGGGGCGGCAGCCAGCAGGGATCCAGCCTGGGAGCTGAGAACCAACAGAGAGCCCTGGGAGCTGTAGTTCCTTGGTTAGCTCCCTGCCCATAGAGCCAGCCCTGGGCAGGGAAAGAACTACATTTCCCAGCATTCCCTTGGCTGCTATCCACAGGAAGGGGAGGGGAGGAGTATGTAGCTGAAACCTCATGCTGCAGCTTGCTGTGAGTGGAGAGCTCACTGCTAGAGCGGGGTGGCACTGTGAGTGGGGCACAAGTGTGCCCAGCCCAAGGAGTAGAAGGCTTTGCCCCAGATATCCCCTTCAGAAGACATCCCCAGCCTGGATTAGGGATACTGCTGTGACCTCACCTTACAGCCTCCAAAGAAAGAATTGGGTGAACTAAATGGACAGTGCCCCTCTCTATCTGAAGCCTAGCAAGGGAGGTATGTGGATCCCACTAGAATTTAAAATGAAAAGTAAGGGAGGGGAGGCTCTGGACCTGGGCAGCTTTAGATACAGTACCAGGCACTTAGGAGGATTTCCACTTCTGAGCCATGGAAGCAGAAATTGACTTTTCTTTGCCAGATTTAGCTAATATTCAGAAAGGGAATCTAGCACCTGCCTTCCAGATTTGAATACCCTCAAATCAAATATACTGATCCACTGTAACGTGCTGTAGAAAAAGTAGGATAAAATTGAGCAAGAAATGCTTCCCAGTGGTTATTGGGACTGGAATTGCTATTTTCAACAGCCATTGCCATTTATTTTTTATTTAGTTTTATTTGTTTAAAAGGAAGACAGTGATATTGCATTGGCAAATTTTCCCATAGAAACAAAGAGTGGAACAAAAGAATAATAAAGGCACCTCAACTTTTCCTCCTTTATGGAGGACAGTCTTATAATATGCATCCAGACATCCTCCAATCACACAAGCTGAAAATTGTTCCACTTTACTGCAGTTCTGTAACCATATGGGAACCAATCCTGTCTGTGTTCTGTGCACATCCAAAATTCCTGCTGAATGACCCACCCTGGGAGTGAGTTACCAGTGACCTAGGGCTGGGGGTCCAGGGGGGAGCCCAGAGCTGGGGATGCGGGTGTGGGGGGAGAGCCCAGGGCTGGGGCGACAGAGGGGTGTGGGTGGGGGGGGAGCTCAGGGTGGGGTGGCAGGGGGTGAGCTCAGAGCTGGGGCGGCAGGGGTGTGTGTGTGGGGGAGCTCAGGGCTGGGGCAGCAGGGAGTGCGGGTGGGGGGGGGAAGAGCCCAGGGCAGGGGCAGCAGGGAGGTGCGGGGGGGGAGCCCAGGGCTGGGGTGGGGGGCAGCCAAACATTGTTTTGCTTGGGGCGGCAAAAAACCTAGAGCCGGCCCTGATCAGGGATGATTTTCTGTTTTCTCTCTGGTTATTGATAAAAATGTTAAATAGTGGCAGGCAAAAGACCCAATCCCTGCGGGACCCCACTGCACTCAAACCTGCTTGATGATGATTCCCCATTTACAATTACATTTTGAGATCTGTCAGTTAGACAGTTTTTAATGTATTTGTGTGCCATATTAATTGTGCATTATTCTAGTTGTTTAATCAAAATATCATGTGGTACCAAGTCAAATGCAACACTATTATGTTATGTCAACACTATTACACCTTTATCAGTGAAACTTCTTATCTCATAAAAAATCAAGTTAGTTTGACAGGATCTATTTTGCATAAATCCATGTTGATTTGCATTAATTACATTACCCTCCATTAATTTTTTGTTAATTGAGACATGTATCAGCTGCCCCATTTTCTTGCCTGGAATCAATGTCAGGCTGACAGTCCTATAATTACCTGAGTCATCCCATTTACCCTTTTTAAAAATTGGCACATTAGTTGTCTTCCAATCTTCTGGAACTTCCTCAGTGCTCCAAGACTTATTGAAAAACAACTTAATGATCCAGCAAGCTCCTCAGCCAGGTCTTTGAAAACTCTTGGATGAAAGTTATCTGGACCTGGTGATTTAAAAATGTCTGACTTTAGTAGCTTCTGTCTAACATCCTCCTGAGATACTAGTGGAATGGAAAGAGTGTTATAATTACCATATGATGAGACTATATCTTCTGTTTTTTCCCCAAATACTTCTGCTTTTTCTGCATTATTATTGATAATTCTACCATTTCAATCAAGTAATGGACCAATACCAGTATCAGGATTTTTTGTTGCTGATATATTTTAAAAACTCCTTCTTTTTGTGCTTAACTCTGCTGGCCATAGGTTTCTCTTTGTATACCTTGGCTTCCTTATCAATTTTCTACAATTCTTAACTTCTGATTTATATTCATTAGCATCAGCTGATCTTCGTGGTGGCATTAGGGGTTATTGTAAAATAATAATAATGCTTTTAACACATCAATTTTCTGAACAATGAGACTTGACTATACTTTTTTAATACAAAAGAATTTTGTCCACAGAAAAAGCACCTTCCCCCCTCCCAAGTCTGTCCTAAGAGCAGTGACAGCAGAGCGGTGTAAAATGTGACATTTACTGTATACTGAGCAGAAACATGCCCATCCTTCGATTTCAGAGCCATGGACTTGCAGATTGTACAGTTTCTAAACCTGTGCTCTTGTAAAAAAAAAAAAAAAAAAAATAGGGCCAACTCTCTACTCCTTGTACATCCTTGTTGTAACCAAAGAGGACTCATGCCAAATGTCTATGAAACGCCTAACAATTCACATCAAAGTTGCAGATGTCAATGTTTTATTACTGTCTATAGCTTTAATTGATGATAATGCTACATGTAGAAGTGCAGTCAAGAGCACTGAAGATGGACCAAGGGTTCATAATCTTCAGGAAACTGATTAATTTTAAACTTATTTCTTTCCTCATCACTATATTTAGTGTAAGGACAAATCATTTTCATATCATTTTCTTTTCTGGTCACAGTCTTAAGAGTGTCAAGGGAATGGATAAACGGTCTGCTATTTTCTCTTTATTATTATAATTTTTCTCACAAGATTGAGAAAAAAGGGAGAATATAATGGGAATAAAAATGCACAGTATTGAAGCATTAAAAATGTGGTGATCATTCATTCATGTGACAGACTATAGCAAGGGCAAAATGCAGTGCAAGATACATTTATTCTCCTGACAAAAACTGCAGAAAGGAGAGGAAATAGTATAAAGATAATTTACTCTTATGACAATTCTCCTAAGGCAGAAGTCTTGTGGCCTCTTGCAAATGTCCCTTGTATCAACATAGCTTTGGATATTTTTATTTAAAAGTAATCATAGGGCCAGATTTATTTTTAATGGAAATAAAACTGGCTTTGGGTAATGGAAATAAAACTATTTCCAACATAAGAATACAGATATAAGTTTATCATTCATATTATTTAAATGCAAGATTATCACCAACCTGTACGTTAAACATTGAAACTATGTAGGAGTTATTTGAAATGTAGTCAAGCAAATATAAAGGCAGTCAGGTTTTGACTTTTTCCACACCTGGATTTACTTCTAAAGTATTACATTAGCTGAATCTCTGAGAATAATAATGATTTGATTTTAAATCTCTCTCTTGGATTAATCCCAGGACAGTGGCTGGGATGTAGAATAATAGTATGTTTTTTTCCAGCAACCTTGGTATGGAGTTTGTGATTATGAAATATGTCATTTCAAATGATATATCTGTGCAAAATTTGCAATAATGGAAATATAAATTAAAAACTATTAGAAGGAACAGCATCCATTTGTTACTCCAAATTGTGCCAATTGAGTTAAACATAGTTATCTTGATACAAGTATCTCAAGAACTTTTCTGTTAAACAATTGAACAAAAAATGGCACACAATAAAATTTGGTTTTATCAAAAGCTGTTTTCCTATGTTGGATGTTTCAAAGTACTTTGCGATAATAGTACTAATTATACTAATAATACTAATTCAATAACTGCATAGTTTGATGAGGTAGCTATTTTGTGCCCAGTAATAGCTTACATGCCTTTGGAGACTAGAATCTATTTTATTGAGAGGAAGAAGGTTGAGCAGGAAACTAGAACAGATTCTTGGGTGCAGCTGAGGTGCCTTTTGGTGCAGGACCTGCAGAGGTAGGGTGTAGGTGGCTTTATACCAATTTGGCCCCCAGTGTGGGATAAAACCGCCTCAAGGGTGCTCTAAATTGCACCTGACTGTCTATGTCACCAAGGGTTTCCAGGCACTTAGGAACAGCTGGAGCACAAACCTTCTTGCACTTGCTCATGCCCCTTAAATGCCCCTGTGTTGGAAGTGGTAGTGGGAGCAGTATAGATCTGTTATGGGGGCTCTGTGCCATGTGGGGATTCCCTGTGTACTAAGGGAATTCTCCAGTGGCCAGGTACTAGGGCCTCATGACCCCTTTGTGCTGGCATAGCTGACATAAGGGAGCCAGAACACAATGATTTATCATGCTCACTGAGATTATTTTCTGTTGTTTTAGAGAAGATTTTGCCACTTAGGGATCTGGGGCAAAAATCAGTACTTGGTCCTGCTAGTGAAGGCAGGGGGCTGGACTTGATGACCTTTCAAGGTCCCTTCCAGTTCTAGGAGATTATATATATATATATATGGAGATATACCTATCAGATCATTATCCTCCACCTGATGTCCAGCAGACACAAGCAGAATCTGCCTTAGCTGAATGTATCATTCAAAGAGCAGCACCCCTAGCTGTCAGAGTTTATGTCCCTGTTAGCTATGGCTACTTGCCCTGTTGTGGGGATGAAAATTATCACTATTGGCAAACACAGCAGATTAGAAACAGCTGTGTAGTTTCTAAAAGTTACTTGCCTACCACCACTATGTAGGGCCAGATCCTGGAGTCTTTGCTCAAGCAAAATGCCAACTGAAGCGATGTAAAAGTTTATTTCTTCATTATCACCAACTTGGACAAATAAATTGCCATTGTTTGCTTGTGTGTGTGTGTGGGGGGGGGGAGAGGTGGGTAATCTATTTTTTCCATCCTTTATATTATTGGCTAATTTAGCACCACCGTGTAATTTCAATTGCATATTGAGCAAGCAAACCAAAGTTCCAGAAAAACAAAGATAATCTTATTTCACAAACCAATGGCTGACATGAGACTAATTTGAGAGAGATCTCTTTGATCTAATCATGTAATGCACACAAGGATCCACCTAGTAATGGATTTTAGGAAGATATGAGAAACTCCAATCCTAACCATTTTTTCAGTTGCTAGAGACTCTCTTTGGGATAACACATGCAATAATCTCAATGTGTGGCAGTGTAATTTGCTGATTATTTTGCATGTCATTGTATTAAGGAAATTGATATCTATACTTTTTCCTCGCAGCACATCAGAAATAAATTTTGACCTATGATCGCTATGAAATAAAATATTCAGAGCCATGTTGGCATAGACAGCACCTAGGATTTTCAAAGTTGTTAGGCACCCACCTCTCATTGTTAGCCAACTAACTCTCTTAGTCTCCTATGAAAATCTGTTCAGCATTTACAAGCCGTGAGACTGTCACCTGTTACGGGGTTTGTCGGGGACTTTGACAGTTTGCTGCAGTTGTGGAGTCAAAGGGAGGTTAAAATGAGTATGGAATGCAGGACAGGAAATACTTATTTCTTTTCCATTTCAAGTCAGATCTGTGTTCCTGAGTGCTATAACCCTGGCAAAACAAAGTTCCCTGTTCTCTAGAAATCTCTCCAAACAGTCTCTCTTCCCTCATTTCCTGCGGGGAGACAAGCCCTTTCCAGATGCTGTAATTGGATCTAAAGGCAGTAAAGTCCACCTGCTCTAACAGTTTGTGTCACTCAGAAACTGTTTTTTTTTCTCAGCTCATAAAATATGGAGAGTGAAGAACACCTTCCCACATGGTCTTCAGCCTTTGTGTTCCCAGGGATCCACAAGATTTAGCTTTGATCCACATTGGAATTTCAAACCACCACCAAATGCAACGTAAGAGCAACATCTGGTAGGAAACTGCCAGTGGTGGGAAAGATCAGTGAATCATTACATAGCTAATGGGGGTTTGTACTAGTAGAGAAAAAGCAGACTGGGTGCTACCAGCCTGACAGGATTCCCTCAAAGAGGGGTTTAAGGGACCCGTTTGAAAACCCATCACTATAAGATTGATGAATAGTCCAGTACTCTAGTGGCAGTCCATGATGCTGCTGCCCTTTGTAGGATCAGTTCAAATACCATCTCATCCATACAGCAATTGGATTTTAACACACAGATCTAAGGCAGTATATACCCTAAGGACCTGATTGTCATTTACAGTGGCAGTGTAAAGGGGCCCTAAAGTGGGAGTAAATTACATTTATGTGGCATAGTGTAAATTAATATAGATGAAAAAGAGGCCCTAAGTCTTTTAAAATATATATTTTAATGGAAAATCCTGGGAGCATATTCAAAAGTGTTTTCGAAAATTCTGCTTCCCCCACATAACACTGTTTGCTTGCTGATTTTTTTCTCCTTGTATAAGTCAGTTTTAATTTCCCTATGAATATTTGTTGAGAAAAACAAACAAACAAAAATAAATGGCAGTTTTATCCAGCTTCATGTTAAGAAGAAAGTTTATGGTTACTATAAAGCAGAGTAAATTGTTAGTGTGATAGACTATAGTGCACGACACCACTTAAATAATAATGAAATTTTAAAAGTAGATTAGTACTTTAGTGTTAGACTGTAATGATTACTTGTAGACTACTCCACTGGCACCCTATGAAAATGACATATGGTAGTTTTGCTGAGTGAATTACTCAGAACCAATAATGAATATGGCAAAATTAGCTTTTTTTTGCAAGTGGAATAACAGCAAGCAGGCTGTGACTTTCTCAAGGTTATTAGAATGTATTCAGTACTGGTATTGGTAACTTTTTTTAGTTTTCTGAGATCATGAATAGTCTTCACCAAGTATTCACTACCTGGACTTTGTTGGCTAATTGTGGTTGATCAGATAAGTCGTATTGTATTGTTTCTCGATTGAATGTGCAAGCACTTCTGGTGCAAATACTTACAGACACAAAAAATAAAATTTAGTTTCTACAAATGTCAGTAGGAGAGCAATTGGGCCCTTAATCTTCTGGCGCTTGGCTCAAGACAAGTTGGCTCTCTAGAACCTCATCTGCATGGAGCTCTAGGGGAAGAGCTGTGGCAATGTCTTAGGAAAGAAAGATGATTACATGGATGGCTCCTCTGCTTCCAAGTCTCCTTTGTGGGATCCCGCTGGATCTTCTCCACCTGTTGAAGCAGGGGGAACAATCGGGACCTGAATGCCTTTACACGAATGGCCTTTACAGTCACTAGTCATTAACCATAGAAAGTAAATGATGAAAGAGTGTCAGGAAAATTGGATCAGGTTACAAACAGTAGGCTTTTGTTGTGAGTGAAAAGGAGAATCTCTGGTCTAGTGGATTACAGTACTGGGTATGTTCTTGTCTCTGGGTCCCTTCCATTCCTGGGTCTGCCACCAAGTTGCTATGTGATTTTAAGCAGGTCACTTTACTACTAATTTACCTCTGTTACCCCAACTATCAGGAGGGATAATAATGTCTCTCACCTTGTAAAGTAGTCATCCTTAAACACTTGACAATTGCTTTAGATACTGCATTAGCAAAGTTTGTTAGCAAATTATAAGGGCACCCATTGTATATAAATGCAAAGTATTATTACTTTATTACCAACATGTTCTTTCAGCTGCAGTCTAAATAGCAGACATGTTCAGTAACCAAAAGCAGAAAACAAGCAATGCAGAGACCCATTGAACAAATGATGCTAGAGATCACACCAGTGATAACTGAAGACAAACAATTAGTTGAAGAACCAGAGAAGAAACATCATGCAAAGCATCTGAATGAGAAAATGGCATTCAGTAGGGCAACATATTTATCCTCATGGTATAGTGACCCAATGTGTCAAATGAGCAACCCTATAAAACCTGTGCTGAAATAGGCTGGATTAGGCTCTTCCAAGACAGAGTAAAGCAGAAAAGGCCATTTTTTTACATCAGCCTAGGCTGAAAATGGCTTGTGCCATTCTAATACGATGCCAGAATCAAAATAAATAAGCTGAGTTTCCTTAACTTTTCTCAGATAATCAAGAGGACAAATGGAAACCCCATTTTAGACTTTGGGCAGTAAACCTGTGGATGAAAGGTTTTAAATAATGAAAACCTTTCAGGAAGGATAAAGAAAAGCTTCCTTGGGTTCAATCTGTTGCTCCCAAAACACGTTGAAAGGAATAAGTGATTGCAAGAAAATATGAGCCTTCAGATGTTGGAAATCAATGTCCTTAATTTCTCTGTATTGACTAGGCACTAGAAAAACAGCATTTTTAATCTCAAAACTTCCCGAAAGTTTCCTAAAGACAAAATGCTGTAAAGAAAATCCATATTATGCTGACTGCATTGTCAATAGTAATAAAAATGTTTCTGTTGCTCTTTCCAAAAGTGGGTTAGATTTCTCAGTGTGTTTTGCATACAAGATGCCATCTAAGTGCAATTTTTCCTCAGACCTGTCAAACCCTAACATGACAGTATGTTCTTTCTGCATGAGATAGAACACCACTAGTAAAAATGTCAACATGGTAAATTGTAGCCTCTCTAAAAGTGGGCAGCCTGATGACTGCAGCCTTATTATGACTCCCAAGAACATTACTGTTGACTTTGCTACCTCAGTTCAGAGAAAAAACACAAAGGTATGCCAGCCTGAATAATCCTTTAAACATTTAAAATGCAGACATATTTCACCCCCTTTTGAAAGTCGACATATCACTAAGTGCTAAAATTCTATCTTATGGAAGTTGATAGTTCTAATTCAGTTTCTGTAAAACAAATTTTCACACTTAAATTTTTTGATTCCTCCTTTCAGTGTCTCTCTTTATTAAAGAGTTTGGAGATGGTATCTTGACTTGAATTAGCAACAGGCACAGCCAATTTTTGAAACTGATTTGTCATGGCTATGTGTCTGCCGCAGCTGCCACACTTCTGGTACATGTCCATTAGCAGCTATGCAATTGGGGTAATGCTCTGAGCATGTTTTGACTGTTATTCTTATCCCTAAATGAGAAACTTATCTAAGAAGAAAGGACTCTTGGAGGATGTTAAAAATGACTATTTCATGTTACTTTTCAGAGAACATTGCAATCATAATACAATAATACTTTGCACTTCAGTAACAGTTTTTCTTTAAGAATTTCAGTGCCATAAAAACATTCACTAAAGATTTATTATTCTTTAGACAAATAGATAAATAAACCTCTGGACCTTACTTTCAGCTCACACTGGCTGTCACCAATATAATTGCATTGACTTCAGTGAAGCAAAGAGGAACCCATTCTCCTGTTTTAATGAAAATCAGGAGTAATTGACTTCAGTGGAGTTACTTCTGATTTTCCGCAGTGAGAGAGGAGAATTGGAACCTCTATTTTTAGTTAATTCCTTGCTTCTTTTGAATTAAGAACAAATATAAAAAGGATAAGGTGCTAGATCCTCAGCATGATTTACAACAGCTGAGGTTCTGGTCCTAGATGTGTAATTCACATTTAATTATTGGTATCCAGTAGCATTGTAGTAGTTAAGAGTAAGTATTTCTCTTGTCAATTCTAGGGAGTGCTGTAACAATTAATACCTTGACCATTTCAAATCTGAATTAACTAAACTGCTTGCTCATTTCCCAGAATTCTTCTCTATGCACCACTTTCTGGTCCCCAATATCAGTCTTTGCCTTTGTTTGCTTGCACTTAATACCTGAAGGATCTCTGAGATCACATCAGTTTTATCTTTAGTTCTCTTTCCAGCTCTCTGAACAGATTCTTGATATATCAAAATTTCTTTTGCTGTTGCTGTTTATTCCCTCATGAGCTATAATCAGCAAGAAATTCCCAGCCTCCTTATCATTTATTATAATATTCTGGAGACAGCACACCACCTGTACTTTTATATGGCCATAAATAGGCTTCTAACTATGAAATCTTTAGTTAGGATTGCTTCTCTCTATTTTTATTTTGCTCTGTAACATTGTTTGCCTTATGATTAATTACTGGGCTGACAACTCCCGTTGTACTTACTGTTTTATGGGATCTTTTTCCCCAGCATGCATCTCTAAGGCTGGCCCTTTAAATTTGGCAGAACCAAACAGCTGCAGCTCTAAAGTGGCTGTTTTGCAACTGTCTGCCCCCTCCCCCCCCCTTTCTTTTCCAGCTGCTAAGAACTTGCTACTTTTCCTTTGTTTTCTCTTTCTTATTGCTAAAGAAATTCATTTCAAAGGTTCAGTCACCTCCCCACACCCATCACATTTTTGGAACTGCTTTCTTTCCTAAATACAAAATATAGAGCAATATTTTCATCATTATCATCATTTTTATTGATATTACATCAGCACCTCATTTTTTGTAGGAACTGTACAGCAATCTAGGAAGATACAGCCTGTGACCCAAAGTGCTCACAAAAAATTCTGTACATGGCAAATTTTGAGTATACCTCTGTAGAACTTTAACTTGTGTAGAGTAACAATTATTTGGTTACCACAAGAAGAGGACTTTGGGCAATAATTATGTTTAACAGTGTAAGGTTGCTCAGTAATTATTAGAGTGTGAAAACCAACACAAATGATTGTATTATGCAGAGAGCTTAGTCTCAAACTATATACTGCACTGTAGCGGGGTGGTCATCCCGCTCCGGTCCAGAGGGATTAAAAACAGCCCTGGGAGGGGGCTGTGGCTAGGAGCCCCGCCAGCTTTTCTGCCGCCCTAGGCGGCGGAAGGTCCCGCCCCAAAATGTCACCCCCCACAGAGGCAGCGGAAGGTCCCGCCACCGAAATACCGCCGTGATCGCCGCCCCCCAAATTGTAGCGCCCTAGGCGACCACCTAGGTTGCCTAATGGGTTGCACCGGCCCTGGCTGTGGCTGGAGAAAGCAGCTTTTAGGCTGAGCTGATTGGAGGAAGTGGCTGCAGCTGGGGCCACGCCTCAAACAGACTCAGCTGGTCCTATAAAGGCAGGGAAGCCAGGAGCAGACAGGCATCTCTCTCTGCTTGTTGAGGGAGAAGGGTTTGGCTGCCTAGAAGCTGGGAAAGGTACCTAGAGTGGAGCAGGGCTGGAGAGCTCCAGTCTGGAGAACCCCCAGGCTGCAGGCCTTGATAAAGGCCAGGACAGGTACTGGGGCTATAGAGGGGTAGCCTGGGGTAGGCAAAGGCAGCAGGTCCAAACCCCCCTTTGCCAGTGATGAATGGTGTGTATACTGCAGTCTGCCCCAGTGAGCGGGGGCTAGATGGTGACTGGCAGTAGCCATATTCTGAGGTGAAGTGGGGATAGCAGGTGGGGGTTCCCCTGGGAGGGGGAGACCCAGAACTGTGGGGGTACTGCCAGGGGGCAGCACCCAGAGAAAGGGGCACCGTGGTCCTGGGAGGGACACGGGGCCAGTGGCAAGGTGGATCACCGGCCTGCAGGGGGCGCTCCAGGACGCTGGAAGAGCTAATTCCCATGGATGACCAGCAGGAGGTGCCACGGGAGTGAGTCCGCACTGTTACATGCACCAAACTAACTCTGCAGTGCGCTTTTTTTTTTTCTTGCCAGTAATACTGAAGCAGGAATTATGCTATTTAGTATGTAAAATGAAATTAGAATAGAAATTCCTTTTGAAAATAATACAGTTGCTTTATTTCTAGTATTTACTGTTCAAATACACTAGCTGAGATCCTGAGTAGGTGAAATCAACTTGGGATAGATCCGAGCCATAGTTTGAGCCCCAGTTGTGTGCAAAAAATAAGAGTTGTAAAATGTTATGTGGATTTTTTTTTTTTTTTTTGGTGGGTTTGTATCTTGGGAGCCTCTTGTTCAAACAACCCCCAATTTTGGACCACTAGCCTTACCGCAGATCCCCATAAGTCCCAACAATTTTCAAAGGCAATCTAAGTCAACATGTGGATTTTAGAGCACTAAGAAAAATCAACAGAAAACTAGTCCCAACTGTAACCAACTA
>NW_020664419.1:43811155-43821612 GCF_002925995.2 Terrapene triunguis | reverse complement strand
TGTTGTGGACTTCCAGCTTGAAAAACTTGGGACAATCAGGTGGGACAGCTTGGCCAACCCAGCCTGAGTAAAGACAGAAAACAGGCTCCAGTAGGAGAGAGCTTCAGTGGAAAAAAGTGAGTTACAAAACAGCAGCTCTTCCAAGAGCCATAAACTGGAAAATGCCCGTCCGGCTACACTCTTTGCAGGAGTCTCAAGGTGTTAAGAAGATCACTATAGAATGGAGGCAAAGTTAGACTCTGTAATCGACCAAATGACAACAAAAATAGGTGACAGCAAAGCCCATCTCTTCCCCCCCCCCCCCAGCATGATGGAGGAGACAAAAGCAAGGGACTTCCAGGCCAGCAGAGAGTCAGTGTGTTGCAACCGCTGAACAGACTCGAGACGAAATGCTGCCACCCTGCTGATTAAATCAATGAGCCCCTGGCCTCCTTCATCTAATAGCAGGAACAGCAAAGCAGGGCGCAATCAGTAGTAAGTATTCAAAAAATTGTTACTATGCCTTTGAATCTGGTCTAAAAGGCCCAAGGGAGGGCCCAGACACACAACTGATGCCACAATATTGAGGCCAAAGGTTGTTGACAATCAAAACCTGTCCTCCCAAGGAGAGTCTAGGAAGGAGCCATTTCTGCAGGCAGCCTTACACTTTCTCCTTGGGCCCCCTCCCGGTTCCTTAACATATGTTGTTCAGATCCAAAATGACCTCCCCAAAACCTTAATCCCAGAGGAGCCACATTGCAATTGTTGGGGCAACAAAGGTGGACAGCTACACTGCCAAGAGCTCAGTAAGATCAAATTGCTCTTAGCCAAGTTAATGTGGGCAGAAGATGCCTGTTAATGCACTTGTAAACAAGCACAAAGTGCCAGTACGTCACTGTCAGATGTTTTAAAGACTGAGATATCATCAGCATAGGCTGACAGATGAACTGGAAAGCATCTGCCACCCCTGGCCCAGAAAGGCTAGGCAGATGGCATCTGAGAAGGTGCAGGAATGACTCCAAACAAAGAGCATACAGCATCCCAGACAGAAGACACCACTGATGAATGCGTCTGCGAAATGGGAAGCAGCAGCTACGGCCCCCATTAATCTTCAGGACACTAAAAATATTATGGTACAATAAAGAAATATATGAAGAGAACACTGGCCCAATCCCAAAAGCTTCTGATGTTTCTAAATGAAAACTATGGTTAACTCTACCAAGGGCTTTCTCTCGGTCCATTGAGATAAGTCCCACATTCAGATTACAAAGTATCAAAAGTACAGGAGTACAATATGTTTGCTTAGGGTGTATCAGAGTCCAGACAGTCCTTCAGTCCATTAGCTAAAGCCTTGGATAAAATCTTAGAAGCAGAACAAAGAAGAGAAAAAGGTCTCCAGTTCTGTAGGTCACAGAAGTCCCCTGTTTTTTTGCAGGGGCAGCTCTTTCTCCTGGATATGCTCCAGCAACACTTGAAAAAAAAGTCAGGACCAATAAGATGCCAGAAATGTCTGTAAAATTCAGATGGCAGACCATCGATAGAGACCTGCTGGACTGAAACAGAGAATTCCTGCGGTGCCAGTGAGTATCCAGGCACAGCTGTTCCTCACCAGTCAGACAGGGTACTCCCTGGTGCAGCTCCTCCATTGCCAGTACATCAGAGGCTTCAGGGAAGTACAGAGTGCTATAAAAAAGAAATAGCTGCTTTCTGGATCTCAGCAGGGTCCGTCAAATAATCTGCAGACGGTCCATACACTTTTTCTCCAATGTGAAAAAGAACTTGTGGGAGTGTCAATTTAATGAAGTTGAGTAAAATGGGCCTGAACCAGGGCTCCTTGCACCTTCTCTTCCAAGAAGCACCTCAGTTAAGGTTTGGTGAATCTGTACCAGGCTTTCCACATCAAGTTTTGCTATAAAGGCCCAAGATGTTTTGTTCCATGGCACTCATGGCCCGATGCATGGACTGTGCGGCAGTCTGCGTATACTGCTGGTAGAAGAGTTGAATATGGACTTTTCCGACATCCCACCATTAGCTCAGGGATTCATACAGGGGCCATTGCTGATACCAACTCTCCCAAAACATACCAACATCTGGGTAAAATTCAAGTCCTGTAGTAATTTGGTATTAAAACACCAGTGGAAAACACGGGTGGGAAGAGGGAGAGACACACAGACAGACATAATAATGATCTGACAAGTAAGTGGGAGACATGGAAGACCAAACAAACTTATTCACATTAGTCTTCATGGTATAAGTGTTCCAAGCTAGACCCTGAGTCCTTGTAGGGAGTACTGCATCACAGTAAGGTGAGAACTTCCAAACATCTATTAACCCAAAGGTCTGCAGGAGATAATGCAGTTCCCTGGCTTCTCATGGTTCCTGTCTAACATATAATCTACAGTGCAATTGAAAATCTCTCCTAGGACAAGAGCAGTATCAGGGTCATAGCCAAGCATGGCCTGGGCAAGTGTCTGCAGAAAGGAGACATGATCTCACCTCAGTAAAAAGATTAAAAACAATACTGCCAATACATGTGTCCACCTGGAGGAGCACAATCTCCTTCAGCTACCCCAGCAGTGACATTGGAGCCATGGCTCAAGAAAGCTGCTCCTTCCCATTCCTCCAACCAGTTCCCCTAGTTATCAGGTCTGAGTGTGTTTCTTGCAGAGGACAACATCTGCCATTTTGTCTGAGAAATTCAAAGTGTTGTGCCCCTTTATGACCATCCCGACATCCATTAATATTGAGAGAGCCAGAGTTGAGGAGCACCTTAGAGACTAGAAAGAGACAGCCAAGCCAGCAGAGAGAAACAATGGAAAGTGGAAATACATTGAACAAAATGAATCATGGGGAGACCTATATATCCTGAACAATCCCCACATGCTTCCTCCTCTTGCTCAACAATTCTGGGAACTATAGAACCACCATCTGTTTTCTCCCAGAGCTGCTCAGTAATTGCTGGGATCTCTGTTTTTAAGCCCTTAAGCCACCCTTGACATGACTGATAAGTCTGGAGGGGCAGGGCCAGCCTTGCTTATGGAAACTCTTTAGCTCCTTCATCACCTGTGTGGGGTTTATACATGCCATCACATTTGTTTTTTTTTTTTTTTTTTTTTTTAATGTGAAATGGTTTAAACTAGAAATGGCCTGAGAAGGCCATATTCAGATCCAGACTAAATTTAAGCTAAGGTTCATGGCCAAATCTTGGATCCAGTTAAGGTTTAGAGTACATGGTGCTAAAATCTGGAGCACCATTCTGCTGAGATTTTGGTCCCAAATGGCAAAACATATTTATCAGCTGATGTTGTGAGACTTCCACCATCCTGAATCATTGAAACCCCACGAGATCAGCTGTACTCACAACATTTTAGCTGTGTCTAAACTGGAAACCAGAAAATACTGGTAGACAACTTACTGGTAGAGCAAAATCAGAGGTGTATGTTCAGATCTGGGGAACCAGATCTAACCCCCACATCATTCTGAAATCTGAAAGACTTTAGATTGAAGATTCTGGTTTTGGTCTGTCCCTAGTTTAAAGAAGTCTTAAAACATCATTATTGTCGATGTGGTCAATTACATAACAAAAGCAATGGATTAGCGGAGTTAAGTGTTGGTAGGATTTCTTTAGAGATGAGTGTCAAAGGCCCAATTCTATTTCAGCTACACAGAAGCAATTCCCCTTGACTTCACTGTGGTTTGTACCCATGGAATTGAGGACAAGAGTGGGCCAAAGGGTTTTGAAGGGCACACTGTGAAATTGGTTCTCAGGCCTTTCTAAGCTGAGTTTGACTCAACTGGCACATAACAGATGATTGCCAAACCCACTATTATGCTCACCTGTATCTGAGACTAGAACTGAGCCAGTGTTTCCATTATAAGCACTGGGACGCAAATACTCATTAGTGATGCACTTATTTATTGCTCTTGCACCAGAGAATGAACTCTTGCACCTTGTGCTTGTGTAACATATATTTATGTACCCTTCTGCAATCATATTATCTAACTATTGCTTTTATGGTTCAGATCATGGACTATTAATTCAAGCAGTAAAATAAGCAGTCATTTCTTGTTGCCATAGCAAACAGAACCCAAAAAAATAGTTGCTGGGGAAACCATACTGAGGATATACACAATCTATAACTTTTGATATGACTTTAGGACCACAATGGTACAAAATGTAACCATATCCTGCCTGGCTTGATATGTCTGAGACTGATGAAACCTTACTTATAAATTAAAAAAGACAGCTGTTCCTACTGAGTGTGGAGAGACAGCTTTTACACCTATCTAATAAAAACACCTCTTTCTCCAGCGTGGAGAAATAGTTTTGGGAAAAAAGGATTCATCTCATAACTGGAGGAATGATGAACAATCATCATGTTGACAACTGTTGCTATATTTAACCCAAGTAAAACACTGTGCTGCTGTAGCTTATTATTTTAATAATTGGTAGTCCATATTTCCAAATGTGGGTTAAAGCCCATGGGCTAAATTCACCCTGCTGGTGCAGGGTGTGTTTTCACCTGCACCCCTCAGTGATTTACTGCTGGAGGAGGGCAGATGTTTATACTAGGCCCTCCCTGGTTGTTTATCAGCGAAAAGCACCTTTCTTTTGCAACAGAGGCTTTCCAGGTAGTGTACTGAATAAGTGGCACCTTCTTTTTAGATTGCAATGGTCAGCTGTAGGCAGTGGGAGGAGCAGGAGTTGTACTGATGCAGTGGAGGAGGGGAATCTACAGTTTGGGGCCTGCGTCTGTGGGTTATGCTGGCAGAAGCTGGGACTGATTTTATTCCTCTAGATATGTTTAAAAATGCTGAATTATTTCACTTAGAAAACTGGTTTCTCCATATATGCATCTGTAAGCAGGATTTTTAGTAGGCTGAGTTATGGTGCATGTGCGGATTTGTCGAATTAAGGTTCCATAAGTAGAGTCTGGAACAGCTCCGAATTGTCTCAATGAGCGATGGATTAAAAATTCCCCAGGTACAGTGCACGAAGTGACATGACCGGCCTGAATGGTTCTGTTAAAGCTATTCTGGTTTATTGTGTCAGTGATCCACAGATAATAGGTCTCTGGGGGACTTCTGAATCAGGCCTTTCAATTCATGCTGCAGTAAGGCTGCTCTGAACTGCTGCAGTAAGGCTGCTCTGAATTGCCAAATCTAGACAAACTTTGGCATACCTTGAAGCATGTTGAAAGATTTTGAAGTAGTGTCACATAGATGTCTAGTGCCTGTATAATGACTTGAAAGGAGAAACACTTAAAAAGCTGCAATAATTTTCAACATTACCCCCTAACAGTTCTGGATTTTTTTTTTTGAGAACTTGACAGCCAATCTGAACAGTAGCTGCAGTGACAAAAAAAAAAAAAGTATAGTTTTACATATTTTTTTAAAGCCTTACAATATCCTCATAACATTGTGCCAGCCTTCAGGATCTCTGCAGACATGTAATGTATTATATAACCATGCACTGTTTCCATTCCCCTGCAATACTGGACAAGAGCTTGATTTAAGAGTACTCATTCTGAATTTCCAAGCTTTGAGAATAGCACTGCAGTACCACACCCAGATGCTAGGAGGCACTCATAGACTCATAGACTCATAGACTTTAAGGTCAGAAGGGACCAATATGGTCATCTAGTCTGACCCCCCGCATGATGCAGGCCACAGAAGCTGACCCCCCCACTTTCCCTTAGCTCTGCTGTTGAAGTCTCCAGATCGTGATCTAAAGACTTCAAGTCGCAGAGAATCTTCCAGCTTGCGACCCCTGCCCTATGCTGCGGAGGAAGGCGAAAAACCTCCAGGGCCACTGCCAATCCACCCTGGAGGAAAATTCCTTCCCGACCCCAAATATGGCGATCAGCAGAACCCCGAGCATACAGGCAAGAATCTCTAGCCAGACCCTCATTTAACCAGCGATGTCCATTATTGCCTAATTGATTAGAATCACGTAATCCCATCAAACCATTCCCTCCATAAACTTATCTAGCCTAATCTTGAAGCCAGAGAGGTCTTTCGCCCCCACCGTTTCCCTCGGAAGGCTGTTCCACTCAAGAGGTGAGTGCGCTGTGGCAGGGTGGACTAGGTCTGGAGGCCCCCTGCTGGAGGCCTCCTGGCCCTGCGTCACCCTGCCCCAGAATAGAGCAGTGAGAAGTCCTCCAGGCAGCCTAGAGTGGCTGCAGAGGAGTGGCCAATCAGAGGGGCTGCTGGAGTGACCAATAAGGGGCCAGAAGGGCCCTATATAAGACAAGCACCAGAGCAGGGACTGGTAGTTCAGTTGATGTGGGGAGGTGGAGGAGTGAAGCTTGGGTGACTGGCTGGCTGGAAGAGCAGCAACACTGTGGAGAGTTCACTGCAGGCAGGACTGAAGCCCAGGGAAGGCTGCTGAAGACTGGGTGCGTGGCTGGTGGAAAGAGCAGCAGGACTAGTGGAAGGTGAGTGCAGGCAGGGGGACTGAGCACAGAACCTGGCCAGGCCAGTGTGGGTACTGAGATGGGCCCTGGCTGGGTGGTTGAAGAAGGCAGTGCCTCTGGGAAAAGCCTTAGAGCTACAGCCCCATACCAGGGCCATGATAAGAACTTGGGCTGTATACTGCGGAAGAGGAAAGTGTGTGTGGCTCGGCCAGAGGGCTGAGCTGCTGAAGACCCACCAAAAGAACATGGGGTGGGGAGTGCTTGTGACAGGTGGGTGCCACCTGATATGACCAAACAAAAGCAGGCTCACACCCAACCAAGAAAGGGGGCCATCCACAAGAAGTGGGTGCTGCCCTGTGAAAAAACTGTGATTGCAGGCACTATCGGCCAGAGAAAGGGGGAGCTCATGGGAGGCGGGTTCCAAACCCGGTACATGCCCGCATTACAATCATTTTGCCCTCCACTCCGGCACACAGGTGGAGCCCGGAGGGGCTTGCGCCTCCCCCGCCCGACTCCGCCCCCTCCTTCCCCCATTGGATCCCTCCCCAAATCCCCGCCCTGGCCCCACCTCTTCCCCAAGCACACCGCATTCCTCTTCCCTCCCAGGCTTGCGCTGATCAGCTGTATGGCGGCGCAAGCGCTGAAGGGAGGGGTGACACCAGCGTGCATGGCGCGGCCATGAAGAAGGTAGGGCCAGGGCGGGGTTTGGGGAGGACAAAATTGCTTATTTGTCCCGGCCGTTCTTGTACGTGGGGACAGACTCGCCCCATGCGCAGGGCAACTTGGTGGGGTCACAGCGGCCGCAGGCTGAGCACGCCCCAGCCGCTCACTTCCTAATCCTGGGATGCTCTGTGCTGCAGGGCAGAGCTGCCGCCTGCCTGAAATGCTGCTGTCTGAGTGGGCGGGATTGAACCAGCTGGGCCCCTTCCCCTATGGGGGGAGGTGGAGATGAGGCGAGCTGGTGCGGATGTGGGTGGGGGGGGGAGGCTTTTTTTGCTCCACCCCACCCCCCCGCGTCCTGATATTTCACCTTTGTCATCTGGTCATCCTAGCCACAAGCAGCTGCCAATCATGGAGGCAGGCACGCACAGCTGCATCCACCAGAGAAAACAAGGCCTACTATAAAGGAGAGACTGCAGAGAAGGATGGGGAGGTAGAAAGGCCTGGGCCAGCAGAGAGGCAATGCCTCTGCACCAGGTTGCCTCTCTGGAGCACAGCTAAGAGACGTAGGGCATGTCTACACTACAATCTTAAATTGACCTATGTTAGGGTGACTTACAGCCACTGCAGTAATTACTGATGTTCTTCTGTTGGTAGTGTACATCCTCACCAGAGCATTTGTGCAGCTTTCCACTGGGAGCCCAGCTGCCGCAAGGGCTTCTTGCCTCCGGCGGGGAGATCTGCACCCAGAGTTGAGTTGGCTGCTGTGCTCTGATGAAGATAATACAAATCAAGGAAGTATAATCAGTTGTTCAGTGTCTGTTTTAGCATTGCAGTGTGTTTTGCGCCTGGATTTTTTTCTGCAGTTCTGCCTCTACCCCCCCCCCCCCCCGCACACACACTGATCCTACGAGCACATGTGCAGGTAAATAACTGGTCCTACTGAAGTCAATGGTGACTACGCCTGTAAACAAAATTAAGCACATGCAGATATTCAAGAAGGGCCTCACCCATTATTTGTGTATCATGCACCAACTTTTGGCATTATTTTGAGTTGAATGGCTACAATATCTCTTTTTGAGGACAAGGAAAACTGGAAGATGGACTGGCAATTGAGGATAGATGTGTGCCTTTAAAAGGACTCTAAAGATGAAAATCCTATTTAAAATAATTTCCCCGTGCTACTAACACCATACAGTATCTAACTTAAAGTATTAAGAGTATTTACAATCAAATTTATTTTACATGTTTGCATTCTTTCATCTTGGACAAGGATGCTAGCAAGGTCCTTTTAGTTAGTTTGGTAGTCTCATGCTCAGATTAGCTGACCAGTGAGTAAGTGTGAGGAGGTGAAGTCAGGCTTCATTCACTTTCTTTCTCTCTCTCTCTCTCTGCCTGCTTGCTCACTGGGGATCCAACTGGGTCTTACTAAGCTTTTTGACAAATAGACAAAAGGCACAATCTAGTTCAGAAGCAGGCCAGTGGTTGGTAGGCAATGTGACACTTTTTTTTTTTTTTAAACCTTACCCCCCATTTTTTTAACACTTAAGGGGCTCCTATAAAGTAAAAAGACCAATCATGGGCTTTAAAGAATCCTAGCGACTATACACATTCTCTTGTATTTTCCTCTAGGTTTTAATCACCTCCAACAAAGTGAGAATCTTTAGTTCTGGTTCTGATGTGAGCTGGTTCTTCATATGACAGGAAGTGGTCAGAGCAGTTAAGTGCAGCTTGGAGCATTTGAATAACTCTTCAGGCTACCATTAGTCTTTTTGAGACAGCACAGTCTAGTGGACTAAGCGCTGGATGCCAGATACCCCTGAGTTTAAATCCAAATCCTATCACTGAACTATGTGGTATTTAGCATAACCACCTATTTTAAGGAATGCCCCTTATTTTGTGCCTGTCACTCATCCTGTCAAATCAGGTGTGTGTGTCTGGAGGAACCCAGCCCTGGGCGACCTAGGTCCTGCAGGATAGCTCCATTGGGAAGGGACTTGCAGAAGGGAGAAGTAGAGCTCCATATAAAAACTCAAGTGACACAAGCAGTACCTTAATAGAATTACAGAACCTCCTCTCTCCCTCCCGCCCCGAAGAGTAACCCTAATAAATGAGCGTACCACAAAGTAACAGGCAAATCTGGTAACAGCAAGGTAAAACTTTGTGGGCTGCACTGGTCCTGTTGACCATGCTTAGATAATCCGTGCTCTAAGGTCAGATTGCTAAAATCAATTTAATTGAAGTTACTGTAAATGCAGTTCATTTAATTAGAGTTACTTGAACTCTGACACTGCTTGAGAAGTGCTCACTCCAGCCTGGTGCTGGAGAGGGAATGCATAGAAATGTCAAAACGACAATAGGCAGGAGGCTGGGTTTGTGGCTGATACAAGAGGGGAACTCGAGAGATTTGGGTTCGCCTCACAGCTCATCCACAGACTTTCCTATGGATCCTTGCAGAACTTAAAATGAGTGGGATCACAAGGGGTCACAGACCTGCCAAAACAGTTGAACTGGGTCACCGAAGAGCATACTTTAAGCACTGTCATACCAAGTGCCTGGATGTTTGTTTTTGGCTGGGATTATGAGAGACCCCACCCACACACTTTTTTCAGACCACTGCAAGTCCTTAACCAAGTCACTGAGGATATGTCTACACAGCAACTAGACACCCGCAGCTGGCCTGTGCTAGCTGGCTCCAGCTGCGGGGCTGTTTCATTACTGTGTAGACTTCCGGGCTCCAAGTTCTAGGAACCTCCCATCCTGCAGGGTCCCAGGACATGGGCCAGTTGCAGGCTTTTCTTTGACTCTCAGCAGTACTAAGCACCCACAGCTTCACTTGAAGTGAATGGGAGCTGCAGGTGTCCAGCATTTCTGAAAGTCAAGCCCTGAATCTCTCTCTGCCTCATCTTCACAATTTGCACAGTTGTGAGAATAATACTACTTTACCACATCAATATTTGCAAAGTGCTCTAAAATTCTTGAATGGAAGAGGCTATAGAAGTGCAAAGAACTAGTATGTTTAATAAATATAGTACTACTTCTGCTATCTATCCTAGTCGTATGATCCACTCCCATTACAAGCTTTTTTTAATAACTAGATCATTTTAAAAATCAGCCTCTGCTCCCCATCCTCCAGGCTAGAGATCCCTAACTTGGTCTCTCTTTAAAGAAACATTTAATGGAAAAGATGTGCATATTTTTTTAAAAGAATTTTCCCTGTACTCCCCTCCAGGTACCAGGGCCGGCTCCAGGCACCAGCTGGGCAAGCAGGTGCTTGGGGCGGCCACTCTGGAGAGGGGCGGCAGGTCCAGCTATTCGGCGGCAATTCGGTGGACGGTCCCTCACTCCCGCTCGGAGCGACTTTTTTTTTTTTTTTTTTTTTTTTTTTTTTTTTTTTTTTTT
>NW_020664419.1:43796339-43811055 GCF_002925995.2 Terrapene triunguis | reverse complement strand
TTGGCTGCTTGGGGCGGCCAAAACCCTGGAGCCGGCCCTGCCAGGTACTGATTTGTATTTTATCCCTGACTCAGTTTTAGTTCAGGCCTACAGAAATATTTGTGTGTGTGGGGTGGGACTAGTGCTTGCTGCTATCTCATGCTGATTTTAACTGACTGCTTCAAAGTGGGGCCTGAGGAGAGAATGCATTGGTGATCTCAGCAGCCAGTCAATCTTTCGGTCACATTATGCTGAAGCAATCAGGCCAAATCAGCATGAGGAAGCAATGTTGAGCCAGACACAAGCCTAATGGGTGAACTGAGGGCTATAAGCCCATGTTTATGTAACTCTTCTGCCAGGTGGAGCTGACAGCAACCAGGGCTGGGTTCAATATCTATGGGTTCCTTTCCACCAATACAACACAGAACCGGCTCGAGCCCCCACCCAGTAACGTGGGAAAATTACACAACACCCCTGGGTGCCTCTGAGGGGCAATATTTCCCCACTAACAAGCACAGAGTCTGAGTGTAGAAAAGAAACTTAATGAAAGGAGAGAAGTCACCCGACATTAATTAGGGAAAATGCCACAAGCAGGATTCATAATCCTAAAACTGAGCAGGACACCCACCCCCGAGTGCGTGGGGCAGTGTCTTCTGCCTCATGTTCTTAAGTTCTACAACCAAAAGTTCCTTTTCTGTGCCCCTCTCTGCCTCTTCACCATACCCCATTCGCAGTGGTTGTCCTTGGTTAGTAAGGACCCACGGGTCAGAGGTGCATCTGTATGAGTTCACCTCCCATCTGGGGAAGAAGGCCAGCCGCTTGTTCTGCTCGCCGGTCAACTGTCAGTCACTTTCTGCTGCCACCTGCCTCTCTGCGGTGACCTCTGCACATCAGTCTCCTAGTGATTTTCAGTTCTTTGCAGGCTGGGCAGAAATACTGCCCCACCACAATTGATTTCAGCTCTCATTTGAGCACATTAACATAACACAAGGCTCCTAATGAAGCTTATTTAGCTCTATCTTTGAACAGTGGGGAGGAACAGATTAAATCAGAATGGGGATCCTTAGGGAAAGTCCACACCTTCTGGCTGGAACACCTGTCCCCACCTCTCTTACTTTCACAGGGGTCTGGCATTGGAGCCACTATCTTTGCAAGTTCCTTTCAGCTTAGGGTGACCCCTCAATTGGGAGAAGATCAGCATAGTTCTGCTCCCCTTTAATCATACAATGAAGATAACCCTGAAAACATTTTGTAACCAAGGACCAGACAAAGTTGATCACTTGGAGCTACACAACTTCTGTCTGCTAGATACCTACGCAGAATATCTACCTAGTACAGTTTGCTCCTGAAGTCTCTCCCCCTCTTGAACTGGCTGTCAGGGGAGAATTCATTTATAATACCAGAGAACTGGAGCATATTTTGTAGAGCAACTTTTTGCTTCACTAGATAAGACCATATAAAATCTGTCTTGTTAGGTT
This sequence comes from Terrapene triunguis, assembly GCF_002925995.2. NCBI lineage: Eukaryota > Metazoa > Chordata > Testudines > Emydidae > Terrapene > Terrapene triunguis. The sequence continues at coordinate 43,809,598 of NW_020664419.1, read as the reverse complement.
CTTATACTGCACCTATCACTGTGGTATCTGAGGCCTGGTCTACACTAGGCTTTTATGTCGACTTTAGCGCCGTTATATCGAATTAACCCTGCACCCGTCCACACCAGGAAGCCATTTAGTTCGACATAAAGCTCTCTTTAAATCGATTTCTGTAATCCTCCCCAACGAGAGGATTAGCGCTAAATTCGACATGGCCATATCGAATTAGGCTAGGTGTGGATGGAAATCGACGGTAATAGCTCCGGGAGCTATCCCACAGTGCACCACTCTGTTGACGCTCTGGACAGCAGTCCGAGCTCGGATGCTCTGACCAGCCACACCCCCGGGAAAATTTGAATTCATTTTCATTTTCCTGTCTGGGCAGTTTGAATCTCAGTTCCTCTTTGGACATCGAGGGGAGCTCAGCAGCAGTGGCAACTATGCAGAGCTCTCCAGCAGAGATGGCCGTGCAATCTAATAGAAAGAGGGCCCCAGCATGGACTGATCGGGAAGTCTTGGATCTCATCGCAGTGTGGGGCGATGAGTCCGTGCTTTCAGAGCTGCGCTCCAAAAGAAGGAATGCTAAGATCTACGAGAAGATCTCCAAAGCCATGGCAGAGAGAGGCTACAGCCGGGATGCAACGCAGTGCCGCGTGAAAATCAAGGAGCTGAGACAAGGCTACCAAAAAACAAAAGAGGCTAACGGACGCTCCGGATCCCAGCCCCACACATCCCGTTTCTACGAGGCACTGCATTCCATCCTGGGAGCGGCCGCCACCACTACCCCACCCCTGACCGTGGACTCCGAGGATGGGATCATGTCCGCGGCCGGTTCCTCGTCGGACATGACAGCGGACGGGGAAGATGAAGAAGGAGATGAGGAGGACGAGGCAGTCGACAGCGCTGGCACCGCTGATTTCCCCGACAGCCAGGAGCTCTTCATCACCCTTACCGAGATCCCGTACCAACCGTCCCCATCCCTTACCCCGGACACAGAATCAGGGGAAGGATCAAGCAGTAAGTGCTGTAAACATGTAAACATTTATTTAAAACAGAACGGTAATATTTATACTATTAACAATGTACATTTATAAAAGTTCTGTAAACTAGTAAAAAAATAATCAGGTACAAAACAGGAATATTTACAAAGGTAACAAATGGGTTTTCATGATTTCTCTGTCTTGGGCTCTTCTCAATTTAGTCCCAAGTGTTTTAAAAAATTTTCACAATGTCCGTTACTCCATGATTCCCAGGCCCAAGACGCTCCACTCCATAGTCCCAGTGCACCTACGCGAAAATCCGGTCAATGTGGCCGGGGATCGACGAGAAATCCTCGTAGGAGAACTCCTCGTAGGTCTCGTGGAGGTAGAGCTCAAGCCTGTTGATCAGGTTCCGGGGTAGGGCGATCTTAGTGGGCCCTCCGTGGTAGCAGACATGCCCCCTCCACGCCACAATCAAGTACTCCGGGATCATGGCCCGACATAGCATGGCGGCATACGGCCCCGGTTTCTGCATGCTTTCCCGCAGCATGCATTCTCTCTGGGTGTCCGGGATCCTCAGGAGGGTGATGTCGCTCATGACGCCCTGCTTTGAATTAGGGAGGGGAATGTTAGTATTGGGACTGCTTTACAGCCACGCGGTGGAGGGAGAGGGGCAGGATACAGGGATCTTTCCCTGGGACAGCCGCGAGGGGGTGGGACAGGGGCAGAGTTGATGCTGTCCTGATTGCTGGCAGCAGAGACTGGCATTGCTTTCAATGTGAAAGGAGGCCAGTGCTACTGCTGGAGTTTTAAGCAGCCACAAGTCTGCGGCTTACCATTATTGCCCGCTCCAGAAGTTCAGGTCTCCAGCCACAGTTCTCTGAACAGTCCAAGACCTCCGCAAGTCCACAGGCACTGAAGGCGACGGCCGAAAATTCGACCTTGTCCTGAGTGCGCATGTGAGAGGTGCAGTGCATGGTCTTGTTCACAGAGAAAGACTAGGTTCTTTGTATACAATTTCATTTATCTGTCTCAGGAATTCACTCCCTTTTCACAATTCACACAGACACATCTGCGACTGTCTCCCAACCCAGCCTCTCAGCACACTCCCAGAGGCTAGCGCAGATTAGGCGGAGGAAGAAGAAGACGCGTGAAGACATGTTCTCAGAACTAATGGACTGCTCCCGAGCCCAGGCAGCCCAGCAGACACAGTGGAGGGAGAACTTGTCACAAATGCACCGAGCAGTCATGGAACGGGAGGAGAGGTGGCGTCAGGAGGACCAACAGGCTACTGAAAAGCTGCTTGGACTAATGAGGGAGCAAACGGACACGCTCCGGCGCCTTGTGGATGTTCTGCAAGACCGGAGGCAGGAGGACAGAGCCCCGCTGCAGTCTATCTGTAACCGCCCTCACCCGCCACCAAGTCCCACACCACCCTCACCCAAACTCCAAAGAAGGAGGGGCGGCAAGGGCCGTTAAAACTTTCAGTCAACCCCTGCAGACTGCTCTAGCACTAGAAGGCTGACATTCCCCAAAATTTCATAAGTCCTTTCCCACCCACCTCACAGAAGCCCCCGTCCAAGTTTCACACCCCACGTTTCATGTCTGGTTCGCAATAAAATGTTTGTTTCTGTCCATTACTGTTTCAGTCAGGTTCTTTTGAGGGAGAGTCTGTCTGGAGGGGGGGAAGGGGCTTGGTAATTGGGCAGGACAGTGACCTTTAGCAGGGTACAGAGGCGGTGTCAGGTCCAGCATCAGGACACATACACAGTGCAGTCACTGGTTACCCTGGTCAGTCTGGGAGGTGTTTTTCATGTTCTCCATTGAAATAACCAGTCCACCAGTGCGGAGCCTGTCATTCCGGGAGTTTAGAAGCATCATTTGCATCAGAACACTGAACCCGCCCCCCGCCACAGTCTGCGTCCCCGGTTTAAAATATTCCCGCGAAAACAGCAATACAGACAACGCTGTTCATTAACAAAATCGAAATGATTTTATTTTTTGGGAAGGGGAAGGGGGTGAAGGGGGTATGTAACTGGAGAGGATAGTCAAAATGAACTGGGTAAAGAAACGGGGGCAGGTTCAGCTTCTCTGTCCACAAACTGAAAAGTCACTGGTTGCCCTGCTCACTCAGGAACCTAGCTTTCAAAGCCTCCCGGATGCACAGGGCGTCCCGCTGGGATCTTCTAATGGCCCGGCTGTCTGGCTGGACGTAATCAGCAGCCAGGCTATTTGCCTCTAGCTCCCACCCCGCCATAAAGGTCTCCCCCTTGCTCTCACATAGATTGTGGAGCACACAGCAAGCTGCAATAACGATGGGGATATTGGTTTCACTGAGATCACAGCGAGTGAGTAAGCTTCTCCATCTCCCTTTGAGACGGCCAAAAGCACACTCCACCACCATTCTGCACTTGCTGAGACGGTAGTTGAACAGTTCTTTTTCTGTGTCCAGGGCGCCAGTATAGGGCTTCATGAGCCAGGGCATTAGCGGGTAGGCTGGGTCCCCGAGGATGACTGTAGGCATCTCCACATCCCCAAGAGTTATTTTGTGGTCTGGGAAGTAAATACCTTCCTGCAGCCGTCTAAACAGACCAGAGTTCCTGAACACACGAGCGTCATGAACCTTGCCCGGCCATCCGACGTAGATGTTTGTAAACCGTCCCCGATGGTCCACCAGTGCTTGCAGCACCATTGAAAAGTAGCCCTTTCTATTGATGTACTGGCTGGCCTGGTGGTCCGGTCCCAGGATAGGGATGTGAGTCCCATCGATAGCCCCTCCGCAGTTTGGAAATCCCATCGCGGCAAAGCCATCTATGATGACCTGCGCGTTTCCCAGGGTCACTACCTTTGGGAGCAGTACCTTCACGATTGCCTTGGCTACTTGCATGACAACAACCCCCACGGTAGATTTGCCCACACCAAAGTGGTTCGCGACTGACCGGTAGCTGTCCGGCGTTGCAAGCTTCCAGAGGGCTATGGCCACTCGCTTCTGGACAGTGAGGGCTGCTCGCATGCGGGTGTCCTTGCGCTTCAGGGCAGGGGACAGCAACTCACAAAGTTCGAGGAAAGTCCCCTTCCGCATGCGAAAGTTTCGCAGCCACTGGGATTCATCCCAGACCTGAAGCACTATGCGGTCCCACCAGTCCGTGCTTGTTTCCCGGGCCCAGAATCGCCGTTCAACAAAATCCACATGCCCCATTGCCACCGTGATGTCCTGGGCGCTGGGGCTCGTGGTTTCTGACAGCTCTGTGCCACTCTCCGACTTCAGGCTCTCACGGCGGTGCCGTAGCCTCCTCGCCCGATTTCTCTGCATCTGCCTCAGGGAAAGGTGTATGATAAGCTGCGAGGTGTTGAGAACGGCCACAAGTGCAGCGATGGTCGCAGCGTGATCCATGATCGCAGTGCTGTGGCGTCCGCGCTGTCACTGACCAGAAAAGTGCGCGAACTGATTTCCCGCCGGCGCTTTCATGGAGGGAGGGAGGGCGTTAGTGACGGACGGATGACGACAAATTTTTTTTACCCAGAAGGCATTGGCGGCTCGACCCAGAATTCCGATGGGCAGCGGGGACTGCGGGAACTGTGGGATAGCTGCCCACAGTGCACCGCTTCCAATATCGACGCTCGCCCCGTTAGTGTGGACTCACAAAGTCGAATTACTGTCCTTAGTGTGTCCTTAGTGTGGACACACACGTTCGACTTTGCAATATCGATTCCACATATTCGATTTAAGTAAAATCGAATTACCCTCGTAGTGTAGACATACCCTGAGAGATTGTTTGGTGCCTGACAATTATCTAGACTGGAGAAATGGCAGTAAGTTCTGATATAATATATATGATTGCAGAATGTTCATTCTTAAGAATAAAAGGATGTTCTTGGCCTAGGTTCCTCAGCCCAGGGAGCAATTCATGTGACCTCTGTACACAATGTACAGTATTACAAAGCTGCAGAACTGAGCACTAAATTTTCTTTAACATTGAGTTTTTTCCTATAAGCTGTGGAAACGACATCAGCCAAGTATCTCTAGCCACAGGGCAACTCAGTTTTGCTGTGCAACTGAAGGATAAAGATTTGGAAAAAGTGTTGGTTTTTAAACCCTAAATGTATAATCCAAACTGTCTTCTCAGTGCAAAGAAAATGAGGCAAAAATTGGTGATTCGAATAGACAACCAAATGCTGTAGAAAATGCATAGGAATTTCAAGTGGAAAACAACTTTCCATGCCTGCTTTTGTTTGAATTTTGATGCAAATCTTGGAGTCTTGAAACAGAACAAGATCTTACAATGGGGGCAAATCCTAAATAGAAAGGGCCTTTTAGGGCAGATTAATGAAATGCTGAAGCTATCGTCTTGAAAAGTCTAATCTACACAAGATAGTGATGCATTGCTTATAAAATAAAAACAGTGACTGAAGAATAGAATATTCTTGGGTGAGTCACATCTAAGTGGCTGTGGGAGTAGGTCGCTGAGGGGAAAATAATAAAAAGAATAGTCTCCCCTTGATGTGTATGTGTTTAACTCCTATCATGATAAAAGGGGATAGATACGTACATCAAAAGAGAAACTGAAAGCCAAAATCAAAGGTGAACTATAAGGAACTGCAAATAAGACTCCCTTTTATACTCATTTATGCCCATGTATAGAGGAATTATGGAGAACTCCCATTATTAAAGATAATGGTTAAAAGGGCTATTATCAGAAGTGAGGCTCAAAAGAAAGTATGTGGAGAGCATCTTAGGTGAGAGGTGATGGTCCAGGCTTCTGCCTCTTTCTCACCCTGACAGGTTTCAGAGTAGCAGCCGTGCTAGTCTGTATCCGCAAAAAGAACAGGAGTACTTGTGGCACCTTGGGCCTGGTCTACACTAGGACTTTAATTCGGATTTAGCTGCCTTAATCCGAATTAACCCTTCACCCGTCCACACTACAGAGCCAGTTAATTCGAATTAAAAGGCCCTTTAAATCGATTTCTGTACTCCACCTCGACGAACGGAGTAGAGCCTAAATCGATTTTGTTAATTCGAATTAGGGTTAGTGTGGACGCACACCACCGAATTACTGTGTTTAAGTTAATGGGGTAGTGTGGCCGCACACCACCGAATTAATGTGGTTTAAAACCGAATTAAGGTGCTTAGTGTGGCCGCGCACAATCGAATTTATACAACCTGTTTCCCAAATTCGAATTATCTAAATTCGGATTAATCCTGTAGTGTAGACATACCCTTAGAGACTAACAAATTTATAAGAGCATAAGCTTTCGTGGGCTACAACCCACTTCTTCGGATGCATATAGAGTGAAACATATATTGAGGATATATATATATATATATATATATACACACATACAGAGAGCATGAACAAGTGGGAGTTGTCTTACCAACTCTGAGAGGCCAATTAAGTAAGAGAAAAAAAACTTTTGAAGTGATAATCAAGATAGCTCAGTACAGACAGTTTGATAAGAAGCAAGTGTGAAAATACTTACAAGGGGAGATAGATTCAGTGTTTGTAATGGCTCAGCCATTCCCAGTCCTTATTTAATCCTGAGTTGATTGTGTCTAGTTTGCATATCAATTCCAGCTCAGCAGTCTCTCGTTGGAGTCTGTTTTTGAAGTTTTTCTGTTTTAAGATAGCCACCCGCAGGTCTGTCATAGAATGGCCAGACAGGTTAAAGTGTTCTCCCACTGGTTTTTGAGTATTATGATTTCTGATGTCAGATTTGTCTCACCCTGATGTCCCAACAAAAGTTCAGATAACCACACTGACCCTAGGCACCCCTGTATTCACACCATTGCAATAATATTTGTACAAAGTATGACTTGTGAAGTATTGTATGAAAACTAAAAACATGCATTTTACAATGCTAGTATAATCAGTATGGCAATGTTCTATGTGAAGTATTGAATTGTCTCTGTATGATGTTACTAGAACATGTTTGAGACAAGCCTAACCTAGGTAAAGGTGATAAAGTAATCTGTCCTAGACAAAGGAATGTGGGTTTACCTCAGTTTACATATTAGCAGTAAATAAAGTCATTGAGCTAAACCAGCAGATGTTATCCTCACCTTGAAGTCTAGTGACAGAATTAACACGGTTCCTGCAACCTAAGAGACTGAATTCCCCAGGAGGTTCCTGACTTGTAAGACAAAAACAACCCTTTTGGTGCTATAAGGAACAGAGTGTCTCCATCTTTATCCTTCACCTTCAGAGACAAAGCAAGCAATTTGATTTCTGTGATTAGGTCCTGGCCAGGCCAGCCAGTAATATGTGGAAAGGAGACTGGGTGAGAGAAGCCATCTTGAACAAAGACACTATCATGCTAGATTAAGTTTTAGATTTTTATTTGTTTGTAACAATTTCTTTTGTAATCTTTTTACTTGGTATCACATAAATTTGCTGTGCTTTCATTATAACTCACCAGTGTGTATAAATTCTGTGAAGTTTTTCTAGAAAGCTAACAGGTTGGAGTATCTTACTGTCTCTGAAAAGGCAGCAAGCCTAACACTTTTAGGAGGGTCCAGTGAGAGAGACTGAACCCTGCAGTAGGACAATTTGGGGGCAAACTTGGTGCTGGAAGGGTTTAGGTCAGCCTGCAAGGAGTAAGCTGGTTGAGCAAACACAGGGTGAGGCCTGTGGGCTGCTTGCAGAATGTTGTGGTCAGAGTTCTGGACCAAAGATGCACAGCCACAAGACGTCAGGGGTACCAGGCAAAGGTGACCAAACCTCTTACTGGCTTGGATGAACCCAGAATGTCACATCTTACCCACCTTTTCCCATTCCATCCACCCATGTTTGTGCTCTTTGCTCATAAGTGGTATTCTGGTTGACCATAATTAGATTTCTAACTATTGACACAAGTCACTGACTCAATCATTCTCCCAGTAGTTTTGATATGTCAATGCAGTTAGCTCCATGTTTACCTTATTGCAAAACATGCCTAACATATTTATGCAACTCTGCAGTATATTTGTTCGTTCTTTTGAGGTTCACTTGTTCCAAAGCACGTATTGCTACATTTCATAACATTCAGTCAAGAACTTATGCAATCTTAAGCCAACAATTAGACCTCATGCTAATTCTCAAACCTTAACACCTATAGCAAAGCTTAATATACTTACATTTAGTTTCTTCTACTTGTGTTACAATTTCTATTAAATCCCTATAAGCATTCTTAACATTTCTAACACATGTATTCAAGTGAGGAAGTCTTGTGTATGCCAGGTGTGGTCAGTCACCAACTCCAAGGGCATCACAAGCATTCCCTCCCAGGCCTCACTGTTCCTGTACAGGTTAGTGATTGACACACTCCAACCCTTGAGCCCTCTGAACATCTCCCTGGAGTGTCTAGCTCTTGGTCCACTGGACCCTTGCAGTATTTACAGTATTGCTGCTTCCAAAGAAACAGTATATCCGAGCTTACCAGTTCCACTTCGGATCACCGCTCTGCTTCACTCACAGCTGAGATATGTTTATAGTGAAATCAGGTATATGTTTATTTAACAAAGCCTAGAGATTCCAATGTCTACTTGCTATTACTTGAAACAAATGGTTACATTCAAACAAAACCATAACATGCATTCTAGAGCTTAGATTTAAATAGCAAGATTGTCTCATCGAATATTGCTTAACCTGAAACATTTGCAACTGTTTTACAGTCAAGTTGGCTTTAACACTCCTTTCATGAGACTGACATGCTGCCAACTTGCCTCCTCAGTGAAGGACCCAGTGTGTTTCTTTGTCTTTATGCATAAACAGAACATTGCCTGTGGTTTGTTTAATCCTGTAGACTTTCTTTCTTGTAGATTTTGCTACCTTTTATTTAACTTGTGGCTCAGTATGCATATAGGCATACTGAGGGTCTCTGGGTCCCATGGTATGATTCCCAGCTTGTACAGACACACTTGCACTAGCTGTCATCAAGCTAGCATGCTAAAAAGGTAGTGTAGCTGTGATAGCTCATGCTGCCACTCACCATGCCTGTACTGTTTGCCCTGAGTACAAACTTGCCTGGACCCTGTGGGCATGGACTTTGGGGCGGCTAGCCCATGTTACTGCTCACTGCTGCCCTTGCTACTGTGGCTACACAATGAGAGCTAGTGCGAGTATGTCTACACAAGCTGGGAATCACCCCCCTAGCTCCATGTGTAGACAGCCTTAGATTTCCTCTAGATTCACTTTGGCCATGTCTATGCTGCAGCAGCACAGCTATGGTGCTGCAGCTGTGCTGCTGGTAGGGTGTAGTGTAAATGCTGCCATCAATGTAGTGAATCCATCTCTCTGAGAGGTGGTAGCTAGGCTGAGAGAAGAATTCGTAGCCACTTCTAAACCAGGGGTTAGGTTTGACCTAACTATGGTGCTCAGGGCATGAAATTTTTCACAGCCTTGAGTGATGTAGCTAGGTCGACTTTAAGTGTAGACCGGCCTTAGACTTCCTTAAATAAAGTCATTTCTGAATTTGACCTTTAGGTTCAAAGAATAGAAATTTATTTAAATGCTGGGTAGGTCTTAAGGTTTCTGAATAATTTTTCTTCTAAAATGTCTGTTTCCTTCCCCTCTCTCCCCCCTTATGGCCTGTTTCATTGCCTGTTGTTTGTATTAAACATATATAGAGCATGATCATGCACTCTTTTTGCTCTCACAGAAAACTTCCATTGAAATCCAATCCCTAGGCAGTTAGTGGTTTGTCTTGAAGCCTTGAGCACCCATTTTGCTCAGCACAGCAATCCTAAAGTTCAAAAGGTGTGTAAAAAATCATGGGGTATATTAAACTAAAGTTTTAGATTATATTTGGCATTCCCAAGCTTACTGCTGTCAGCTGTGGAAAAATAACAATTTCTGACACCTGCACTGTCACCGACTTTAAACCAATTTCTATCTTGCTTTAATGCTGACTAAACACCTGAGCTTAGGGATGGGAGAATCAGCTGGGATAAAATAAAAAGTGATCCAAACCTTTGCCTAACAAAATTTGGACCAAACCTTTTTTGAAGTCAGAAAATGCTCCATTAATTTAATACAAAATATTTCATTCATGTGCCTCTGCAGTTTGTTTGTGGTTGGGACTGGAGGCAAAATTACTGAAATACTATGAGAAGGGCTGTTATTATTCTACTTCTGGCTTAACTGCAAGTACCAGAAACGTTGGCAAAAGTCTATACTTATGAAATTTCTATATTCAAAGACATGGATAGTTTGGATTACGTTGAGAATGAACTGTGGATGCTAATTTGCAGTGAACGGATGCTTCAAAATTTTAATGTGATGTGGGGGCTTCCATATGCTGCTGGTGACAGTGTCATAAATTGTGTTTTCAGCCAGATCATGGTGAGTCAGCAGCACCAAGCTCCAGAATACTACAAGGGCCTGAAATCTCTTCATTAGGCTCGTTTTAAATTCACAGTAGCTCCATTGAAGCCAGTGGTGTCACTCCAGGTGTAAAGTAGTATAAGTCTAGAATCTGTTCCTTTGCATTCAGTTGCAATCAATAATTTCTAAGTCACATCATTCACACACTTTCAGAATGATTCTACAGAACAACCTGGACTGATATTTTTTCCAGTTTCCTTTTGAGAGAATTTTTTTTTTTTTTTTTTTTTTTTTTTGAGACTGCGGCCAGGGTATGTCTACATTTTGAGCTGGAGGTGTAATTTTCCTGGCTGAACTTGGGAGCACAAAATGTGAGGCAGAGCTAGTGCTGCCGCAGTGCTTTCTGCTCCCGATCAAGTGTATCTGGGAGCAGGTCATAACTTTGCTCTCCTGTGTATCAGTAAGTGCTGCTACAGGAACACCAGCACTTACCTTTGCAAATAAAAGCTTCCCAAGGGCATAATTCTGGGAGAATTATAACACCTCCCCACACCCACCGCCTTCCCACCAAATATGTTTCTCCCACCTCAGTGCTCCAGACACTTATATAGCAACCATTGGGTTCTTATTGACGACATTTTGAAATGAGACCGGAAAAACAATTGCTTCCCCCATGGATTATTTTTGTATGCATTGCTGAGATTGAAGGCACATTTTCCCCACAAACATCAGAGCAGATAAATCTGTCTTAGTGTTATTTATCAGGCTTTCATTTGTATAGTTACCAGAATTAGACCTGTACTCTTCAGGAGTGAGTAGGTTAATGTGGAGTTGGAGTCAGTCTGTGATACCATCTTCTTTTAAAAAGAGAGAAGTATTCACTTAAATGTTTGGAAGTTATTTGAATAGCATAGCTGCTGCAGAATGTAACTTGTAGGCTACAGTACAATTATGCCGAAGATCTGATATCAAGTACACATGTCATGGTGGTGCAGGCTGGATGGTACATGTCAAAAGCCGATATGCTTATTCTGTGGGGCAGGTATCTGTCTTGCCAAAGTAAACTGCATGCCCTGCTGTCATACTAGAGAAAGAAATGCTAAGTGATAGCCATGCAAAAATGGAAGGGGTGAGTGGGGTTTGAGAAGGTCAGATGGAAGAAAGACAAAAATAAAATATGGTCCCTCCATGTCTCATTAGAACACAAAACTAAATTAGTGTGCATTCCTCCTTTGACAAAGGAAAATAGTGTCTGAAAGAACAGGCAGGCTGTATGGAAAGAAATGTGCTATTGTAACGCTGACAGACCCTGGTCATCAGCGGGTGGGATTGAACTGGGGACCTCTGGAGTTTAGGGCATGGGCCTCTACTGCATGAGCTAAAAGCCCACTGGCTGGCTGTTAGCTAAGGCTGTAAAGCAGAATCATTTTATCTCTCTAAGTAGTCTCAGTGCCACTAGATGGGACAGAACACCACACCCAGAAGGTGTGTGGGTTACACTGTGCTTAATTGGTTTTCTTCTCTATGGGAAGTAACAGGCTGAGATTATCACTAAAACAGTAGGCTTATCACTTCTGAGTATTTCACTAGTAACTAAGTCTGCTGATAGGATGGGCATACACCCCACACTGGCATGGACAGGGTTAACAGGAGAGCTCATTTACCTCACTTGGTGGCACCTGGGGGGTGTATTATGTACAAATCATTAGCAGATCCAGCTGGGGAGGAACTAAGTCATCTTCATAAAGGGAGGAGCTCAAGTAGTGAGGAAGAGGCCTAGGGAGAGAGTAGGCCTTGGGATCCTCTCCTGAGAAGGGAGTGCTGGCAAAGGGCCAGGACCAGGGAGAGACAGAAGCTACAGAAGTGGGAGTGAACTCCTGTGCTGGACCTTGACAAAGGAGCAAGACCCCAAGTAGTTGGCCCTTGGGGTTAGTGTTCTGGAAGAGAAACAGGGAGATAGGGAGACCCAAAAGAGAGATTAAAAACTCAAGGTCGGGGTGGGCAGAGTGGATTAAGTGTGGTTCTGTTTGTGAGTCTTTAATTCTGCTGAGGGATACTAGGGGGAAATCCAGGAGCACTGTACTCTAAAAAAAGACTGGGATTGAAGAGGAGCCCAGGAGGGACAGAAAATGTTTTGATGATGTCATGTGGGATGCTGTTGGTGGAAGGGGTGGATTATAGTGTGACCTGGCCAGAAAGCCAAACCAAGACACCAGGCCATGGGAGCTCTGAGGACCAAAGAAGGCAGAATTGCTGCAACGCTGGGTCTTACTGCAAGGGGGTGCACTGTGCTGATGAGTCAGTCACAGGATAAGATATGAAAAATGTTAAAGCACCCTCCTACTTCATGGTGAGACAGATTCAGAAAATGCTCTTCCCATTTGAGAAGGGGACTGACCATGAGGTTTTCAAACACTTTACTAACACAAATACCCTACGAATCTGTACATCAAGGTGGAAGCTGATGGAGAGATGGGAAATGCTTTGGGGAAGCTAGAGTAGTAGGGGATTTACAGTTGCCAATAACATAATATTAATATTTGTATTACCATAGTTCCTAAGAGATGTAGTCATGGACCAGGACCCCATTGGGCTTGGTGTTGTACAAATGAAGAATGAAAAGTCCATTCCTGCTCCAAAGAGTTAACAACCTATGGACAAGACAAGAGGCAACAGATGGATACAGACTAACCAGGATTACAAGGCAAAAATGAGACCATATTGATCAGCATGATAGGGGGGTAATCTTAGCACACTAGCAGCCTAACTATTTTGTTAATTTTTTTTTTTTTTTTGAAAGCATCACAGAAGGTTAGTTTTGAAGGAAGATGAGGTAGTTTTTGGGAGACTTGTGGCATGTGCCTCCCAAATATGAGGGGGCAACATAGGAGAAAGCACACATGTGACCTTGCACTCCATAATGTTTTATGGAAATATGCTAATGAGTGTAAATATGATGTAGCTGGAATATGCTTTATGCAAAAGGTTTCATGTAAGGTAT
>NW_020664419.1:43762029-43795939 GCF_002925995.2 Terrapene triunguis | reverse complement strand
AGCAAAAAAGCTAGAGCCGGCCCTGGCTGTAAGTGGCTCTGTTTACTTGCAAACCTTCCTGTGTTCCTGTAAGCCAGCCCAGGAAGAATGGTGGAATCCATCTTAAACCTGCTGCTTTTCCATTTAGAAGGAGGGGTGTGGATTCACAGACAAAAGATTCCCGCCGTGTGCCAAAGCTATAAAAGGAGTAGAAGAGAACAAAGGGGGGCCCCAGTAATGACAGAGCCCCTGCTTTTCACCTAATATGCCTGCTGGAACTAACAAGGACTGTACTAGGACAGGATTGGGCCCAGACTAGGAAGGAGTCTAGTCTGTGAAAGAAGCTTATTGGAACATCTCTGAGGGTGAGATTTACCTGTATTCAGTTTCTTAATGTATTAGGCTTAGACTTGCATGTTTTATTTTATTTTGCTTGGTAATTTACTTTGTTCTGTCTGTTATTACTTGAAACCACTTAAATCCTACTTTTTATTCTTAATAAAGTCATTTTTGTTTATTAAACCCAGAGTAAGTGATTAATACCTGGGGGGACCAAACAGCTGTGCATATCTCTCTATCAGTGTTATAGAGGGTGGACAGTTTGAGTTTACTCTGTTTAAGCTTTATACAGAGTAAAACGGATTTATTTTGGGTTTGGATCCCATTGGGTGTCTGGGTGCTGGAGATAGGTGACTTGCTGAGCAGTTTTTGGTTTAAGTCTGCAGCTCTGGGGTCATGGACCAGACCTGGGTCTGTGTTGCAGCAGGCTAGCATGTTTGGCTCAATTAGGCAGGGATCTGGAGTCCCAAGCTGGAAGGGAAAACAGGCTCAGAGGTAAATTCAGCATGTCAGGTGACAGTCCCCAGGGGGTCTCTGTGACCAAAACCATCACAACGTGCTTGCCTGAAAATTTAACAGTGGTGGTTGAAGGCTTGTATTATGGTCCAGTGGGAGCTACCAACTCAATAATGAATGGAAGATATGTGGGTAGGGAATGTTAGTTTTTCAGTCTTTTTTATTATTTCAGGACTTCAGGACCCTACTTCCAGAAGATTGCGGGGAGCTAAGAGAAGTCTCCCAAGATTCCCTCAGTATAGCCCATCTATCAGAGCTTATCCGAAATAATCACAGAGACCTCAACTTAAACAATCGATTCTTTATTAATTAGGAATAGGATAGGCAAGAAGGGAATGGGGAGGGAGGATTAATAATACTGAACAGATTTTATAACTATGCACTCTTCCACACAGAGATTACAAAAGGGTAAATGATGACTGCTCTATACCGTGTCCAGACGCTGCTGCTGTTGAGATCAGGATTCAATGGATGACTCACCGGACCATGTTTATCGCTGGAACAGGATAGGACTACCACACTGGAGAACGATGGTGAGGAATCGGGTAAGAAGCCTAACTTCCCACCCTAACCCCTTTGTGACGTCCTGTTTGTGAGTAAGAGCCCTAACCACTCGAGGTAGAAACATTGTGGATGGAGGTATGCGTCCATTAAAATAATAAACCCCAGCAGTAAACCAGATCTTTTCCCACACAATTAGAGTTGAGATATTATCTAGGCAGATAACTGGTGTCGGATCTCTTTCAAAGACCCAGCTCTGGAAGGAACCTCCTCTCTTCCATCCAAGGTAAGAGCAGAGGAAGAACCCTTTCCCAGTCTTTCCCAGCCTATATGATCCCTCCAGTTGCCTAGCAACAAGCCACTAGATTTTCCGTCTTTTCTCTCCTAACGGAACAAGAAGGCTGTCTAACATGGCGGACTACTTGTCCTTTACAAACCAAAATGGCGGACAATAAATGAAACCATATTAAACACCATTACCAAGTATCATGCCATAATTTGATTGGGGTGGAACTCACAGGAATGGCCATGAAGAGACTTGAAGTTAGAGAAAATTAGCTTATGTTTGTGACAGAGGGAGCTGCTGCAGGGATGCAAAAAGAGGGGTGACATAGTCCAGGCGACAGGCTAAGAAAGCTATCTTTGCAGCCGCATCTGAATGGATATGAATAGGGAAAGACTGCATTTGCCAGGGCCAGAGAAAAGGATGCTGCAGTTATTGAGACATAAGATGATGAGAGCCTGGATGAATGTTTTAGCTGTTAGATGGATAAGAGAGGCTGTATCAGATGTTATGCATAAAGAATCTGCCAGATTTAGACATAGCCTGGATGTGAAGACCTAGAGAGAGGGCTGAATTTAGGATGATCCCCAAGATACAGGTCTGAATGACAGGAATAATGTTGGTGTGCTCACAGTGATTGAGAGAAAGATGGTGAGGAGAACTGGGGAGGAAGAGATAAAGAGCTCTGTTTTAGCCATGTTGATCTTGAGCAGTTAGCTAGATATCCACAAGGAGATATTAGACAGGCTGAGATTTTAGTTTGGATAGAAGGAGACAGGTCTGGAGTATAGAGGTAGTCTGGGAGCCATCAGCACAGAGAGAGGTCTAGAGGGAGAAAAAAAAGGGGAACCAAGGAGGAAGTCCTGTGGAAATCCCATAGAAAGCTGGAGAGATGAGGAGGATTCTCTGGCAGACACACTGAAGAAGCAATTAGAGAGGTAGTCCAGGGAGGACAAGAGCATAGTTGACAGTGTTGAAGGGAGCTGACAGCATAGGCACCAACTTCTCCTGGCGCTGGTGGGTGCTTGTGCCCCCATGACCCCCACCCCCATTCCAACCCCTTCTCCCAAAGTCCCCACCCCAACTCCACCCCCTCCCTGCCCCTATTGGACTCCTTCCCCAAATCTCCGCCCCAGCCCCGCCTCTTCCCTGCCTCCTCCCCCGAGGGCGCCGCATTCATGCTCTTCCCCCCTCCCTTCCACAGCTTGTTACACTGCGAAACAGCTGTTTCACGGCAGCAAGCTGGGAGGAGAAGTGGGGAAGGCGGGCTTAGGGGAGGAGGCGGAGGAGAGCTGGGGGGGGGGGGACAGGGAGCTGCCAGTGGGTGCAGAGCACCCACCAATTTTTCCCTATGGCTGACAGGTTGAGGCAGAGGATGGAGTACTGGTTCTGAACTCTGACTAGCAAGAGGTCCATTAGACACTGTCAAGAACACTTTCAGTGGAGAGCAAGGGGTGGAAGACAGATTGGAGAAAGTGTAGGATTGAATTTTGGGATTGTAAACAATACATTCAATTAGGGATGAAAGAGACGGGGTGGTTGTTGGAGAGGCAAGTGGAGTCAGTCTCCTCCATCTTGAAAACTCACCTATTGCATATTTGTATTGAGGGGAAAGTCAGATGAGAGAGAGGTAGAGGAGAAGAGTAAGGGAGGGGATGAGTGGGCATAAGGGAGATCAGCGGATGGGTTTACTGGGACAAGTGAAAGATAAGAAACTGCTTCATCTGGCTAGAGGAGTGACTTAATCTTGGAGCTTCATGACAAGCTCTGCTTCGGAGTTCTGTAGTCCTTTTAGTTCTTCCCTGGGCTCAACTTAATCCTTCAGCCCTCTCCTCGATGGTGGGCTATATTGACAATCTTGCTCCCCATAGTGCAGGGGTCCCTCATGGCCTTCTACTTAAGGCTGCAGCTAAATGTTTGCTCTTGTTCATCACTTGTCTCCACTCTCCCTCTCCAGGAGGCACAGCTGTAGCTAGTGAAATGGATGAGCTTGGAGTAGATAACCATCTGCCCCACTTTTCCCTCAGGGCCACTCCTTAGACTGCTCAGTTGGTCTGTCTCTGAAGCCTTTCCCCAGGCATTCCTCCAGCATCTCCAGTCTTCCCAGGTGGCCAGTGACCGTTCAGAATTGTTCAAAGATTTTTATTTTAACTTTGTGCAGCTGAGCATTTTTTTTAGTGTGTGTGAATGAACACACACAGTGTTAAGTTAGCTACTTCTACATGGGGACAACTTAAACAAGAGCAGTGCAGAATTTATGTGGGGTTTATTTTTTGGAACCCCATATAAATTGGGCATACATCCTTTTTAAAAAAATAAATAAATAAGACCCTGTAGATTGCAGCAAACCTATGTGGCAGAGAGTAACCACAATGTATCTCCTTGTGCACGTCGCTAATATAAGATGTAGGCATATTTTCAATCTCATAATCAGTACCATTTCTTGCTTATTTTGCTTTTTGTTGTGCGTACTCCGTAATTATCTATCTTCTGAATTTTTCCTTTCTGGCCAATTTTCTCCATCAGTCTAACTTCATCCTGCTGGCTGGGGTGCATGACCACTTCTTGGACCACTGACAAGTCAGCTGCTAGAGGTGCTTGATGGTCACCCTATAGCACATGCAGGCTTGGGAGAGGATATAAGTGCTGGTTTCTATCAATTTCTCTTCTGACACTCAGCCCTTCTGGCTCATTTTCCACTGCTAACTGTCCACCCATGCCCTCTTGCCTACACTGTAATGTAAGATTTATTTATAACTCTGAACTTGTTACTTTATATATAATCTTGCCAAACAAAAACACTGAAAAACCAAATGCACTCTAAGCCACCTCAACCTCACCACCATAACCATAAAACCTCAAAAGGTCAAAGTCTTCACGCAGGCTTTGCAGTCTACAGTCATGACTTTGTTTTTGCCACGCTGCCTACCTACATCTATCATGCATAACACACATGCCTCTTCCCTCCACCTCGACACACAATGTGCAATGTTAACTCTGGGGTTGGGAGGGGAGACACACCACATCACCTACATAACTTCCAGAATGGTAACCTAATGTTTAGTTTTTTTAAACACTAAACTGTGTTTGGCCAGCTCCATAGGCTGGTATGGATGGAAGTAAGGCTCTGACTAACGTGATTCACACTCATGGGGATGCTAGGCAGGAGCACTTTCTGTGCTCCTCTGAGTACCCAGACACTGTTGCTCAATAAATATAGATGAGGTGCCTTGCCTTACACTGTCCTTTCCCTGCTCATTCTCATTAGGACCAGATGCAATGTGATCTTAGGGCCAGAATCAAGCCCTTGAAGTCAATGGGAGTCTTGTCCATGACTTTAACGGGCTTTGTGGGTTAGGGATAGTGTCTTTTTTTTAAAATGTTGGATATAAGTTGTTGGGAAAGGGACTGTTTTATGTAAGCCCTGTTGAAGCATGGGCTATATCTTCTGTTGCATCTGTGAAGCACCATGCAGTACACACACTTATTAATCAATAGCTTCCTTCTAAAAGAAAATGTCCTAAATCTTTGATAGAGGTTCTGCTTGGAGTTCAAAGAATCCCTAGCCCCAGTCCCACTAAGGACAGACTTATCACTAGGATGGTAGAGGGTGGCTGCCATAAAATAAAGTGGTTTTTTGATGATGCTGTGGTTCTTGTTTGAAAGACACAATCCAAAAATAAATTGTATAGTATTTTGCTGAAATTACACTAGGCTGATATATGTAACTGTCTATAGTTGTTTAGCATTTTTTTTCAGGCTCTCATATAGGCTCTGTAATAGACGTTTTTCTCCAAGGTGTAAATTAACTTTGCAGGCATCAGAAAAGAAGCAGTAGGAGTTCTAACTCCCAAGGCACATACTGCAAAAATGGAAGAAAACAGGTCCAGTAATAAGCCACATTTGCCATCATAACTGGGACAAAGGGCCGCTAAGGGTAAATGCTTGACAGTCACATTAATGACTGTGAGAAAGCAGGCTTATACAACTAGACGTGGCCCACTCTAAGTGCTTGGCTGTGCATTACTTTCAAAGGGTGATTTGTAGGTCTAAGAGCTGTTGGTTACCACTAGTCACCAAACTACATTGTCCTTTTTGAATAGTGAATCCAGAGCTATTCAACCTCAATGAATCCTGACAAGCAGAAATCAAACCATATTCTATTCTCTAAAGTGTCTTTCCTCATTACACATTGCTACTCCTTTGACAGCTTCTCTTCCTGCTTTCATAACTTTTCCTATCATTCAAACACCAATGGAAACAAAACACATCTCTGAATTTCTTCCAGGCATAGCTGTTCCATTGACTAAAGATCTCTGACCCTTGCATTTTTGTGTGTGTGCACATATTACCAGCATAAATAGCCCTTATTTTCTGTGCTGTACAGAACCACAGACTCAGCTTCTGGGAAAGCACATTTCTATGGATGTTCATAGTGCCTTGATAGGTATATTCTGTTCTGATGTCCTGCAGCCCATATGTGCAAGAGGAGCACCACTTAAAATCATAGAATATTAGGGTTGGAAGAGACCTCAGGAGGTCATCTAGTCAAATCCCCTGCTCCAAGCAGGACCAACACCAACTAAATCATCCCAGCCAAGGCTTTGTCATAAGAAACTCTAGGTAAAATCTTGACTTGTGTTGCATGGGTACCCAAGGAGAAGGAAAGAAGTCTCTTAACCCCTACCACCACCTATGTAGCAGCTGGGCCAGATATCAAGACTACTTGGATGAAGTCAATGGGAATTGAGAACTCTAGGTCATGATTTAGGATGCTTCAGCTGGTGGGTACCCAACTTGAAACTCCTTGAGACTTGAAAATGGGTCTCATTTTCAGAAAGCGAAGAACATCTGCACACAGATAACCGGGCCCCTTTAAGGCATCTCAAGTTGAGCACCCAAAAATCACTATTCCCTTCTGAGAAACGTGGCCCTCAATACTTGCAGAGTTCAGGCTCTGTGTCTTTTAACTATCCCATTCAGTCACAGCTGTTTTTTTAAATGGTGAGTAAAGGCCTGATCCTGCAAGGTGCTGAGAGCTCTTTTTGTGATATAGAGCTCTCTCATCTTCCACTGGTTTCAATGGGAGTTCAGAGCTTTCAGCTTCTCACAAGAGCTCAGCACCTTACTGGTTCAAGTCCTACATGAACAATCTTACATTGAATAGCATCTTTCATAGAGTGGTGGAGTAGTTGGAGTTCCTTCATGGTTATGAGGGAGGACTGTTGCAGCAGGGAATTTATTAAACAGAAGAACTTCTTGGTGAGGGAATTCTCTAGTTGCAACTTAAAGCATGGCTCTGTGTGTTTGTGTCCTCGGCTACATGGTGTCAGAAGTGAGTGAATTCTCCTCTCTAAAAAAGGAGTAAAGGGGGAAAAGACACCCCTCTTCCCCCGTACCCCATGCTCCAGCCAGCAAGAGTGGTGAGTCAGTGGGGAAAATCAGGGAGGAGATGTGAAAACAGCATCAGGAAGGAGACAGAGCCCAGTCTCAGAGCAGCAATGGAGTCCATAACACACGTGCCTCTGTTAGAGATGTTTGATTTTCGGTAGCTGGCCTTGCTGGATCTGTAGATTTGAACAATTCCAGATGACTTCTGGTTTCACAGAGAAAGCACAAGAATTCCAGGTAAATTCCCTGATATTGTCAGTGTCCTATCCCTTCACTCATCGGAGCAGGGGAAAAGAACATTCCAAAGTGAAAGGCTTTTGATGCCTATTTCATAGGCAGACAGAATGTTATTTAGAAAAGGGCTACATTTAATAGAAGGTGCCAGGAACAAGAGGAATCAGCTGAGGACATTGTCACTGCAGTTTAGTTCATGCTGAACATAGCAAATACAGACTGTTAAAAAGAACTAATACAAGACAGGATACTTCTTGGTATAAGAGATATCAGTTTATTAGCACAACTTCAATTAGACTCAGATCTTACACTAGGAAAAGTGAGAATCCTAGAAATCATAAAAAAAAATAGCAATGTGATACTAGCAGCATAGGGGAGACTGCATCAGACACTATTGACACAAACATGAAAGGAGCAGTCAGACTAAATTTACAACATAAGAACAGTGCTCAACTAAATCGTAGGAGATCAAAGATTCTTAATGGGAAGGAAGTTTGGAAATCTGTGGAAGATGTGACAAGTCACCAAGCAACAGCTGGCAACAACATCCAGCAAAAGAGACAGAATGTGGGAGATGTGAAAACATGTGGCATTTTGCAATAGCATGCAGGTCACCAATAGGAGTGGAAACAATCCAAGAGGAAGTGTTGTCATTAGATGACAAGTCCATACTTCTAGGGACTATACCCTCAGTAGAACAGACAACATCTTGGTACACAATCTGAACAGTTGAAACCTTAAATTTGAAAGTGATACTGGGACAGTAGTCAATGCAATTTTATCTCTTCCTTTCCTCCCTCTCCCCCCCCCAACATTCCCTTCTGGTGTTGTCTGGACCGGTGATCTGCTAGGTCACTCCAATCCTTGACTCTGGGAGCCAGCCTTACCCTGCTCTGCTGTGAGAACCTCCACTCCTGGGCTGTTCATGCACAGCCTCTGGCATGTAAGCTGCTCCCAACTACTTGCAACCGAATGACACTAGCCAATATATCTGGTCCCAGACACAATCTTAGGAACCTCCGTCTTGCAGTGTCCAGTTATGCCCATTGGACGCTGCAAGCTTATATGAGTTTGTCAATTTAACAAAGAAATTGATATGTACCAGGCTTGTTCTCCCAAGGGGAGTCTCTGACACGCTTCAAACCAAACACACTACTTCAGGTAGAATAAACAAACAGATTTATTAACTACAAAGATAAATTTTAAGTGATTATAAGTCAAAGCATAAGAAGTCGGATTTGGTCAAATGAAATAAAAGCAAAACGCATTCTAAGCTGCTCTTAACACTTTCAATGCCCTTACAAACTTAGATGCTTCTCACCACAGGCTGGCTGATTGCTTTTCAGCCAGGCTCTCCCCTTTAATCAGCGCTTCAGTCACTTGGTGGTGGTGTCTGTAAATGTAGGTGGAAGAGAGAGAGAGAGCATGGCAAATGTCTCTCCCTTTTATCATGTTCTTTCTTCCCTCTTGGCTTTGCCCCCCCCCCCACTTTAGTCAGGTGAGCATTACCTCATCACAGTTCCAAACTGACCAAAGGAAGGGGGGTGACTCCCTCAAGAGTCCAACAGATTCTTTTGTTGCTGTCTAGGCCAGCGTCCTTTGTTCCTGTGAGGCTGGCTGGGTTTGTCCCATACGTGCCCTGATGAGGTGTGAACTGCCTCTCAGCTCTTGGCGAATTTTTGTCTGGGCTTATTTAAAGCCATGAGGGCACATTTTCAGCCTCATAACTACATACGTGAAATTATAACCTATAACCTTCCTATAACATTACTGTAACAACAATGGTCAGTGCATCATGAGCCTTCCAAAGACACCTGACATGACAAAATTTGCACTGGATACCACACAATCATTTTACAAGGATGAACATGGGGATGCTGGGTGTTCCCTTGAGGAATGGAACATCATCTCCCCCCCAAAATTTGCAATTAAATTCTTTCTGAGGGGTGTGCTCTGCAAAGACCAATTTTTTATGTGGGCTGGTGACAATACATTAGATGTTTGTGGCCAGTTCCTTGGGAAATAGGAGGAAGACAGAAAGTAGGATGGAGAACTCAGCTAGGGTTGCAATAAAAGGACTACACCTAGCAGAGAAACTGGAATGCATTAATGACAAAAAGCAAACTATTCAGAAGCTATATCCACATGTCTTTACAGGGCTAGGAAAACTGTTAGAGGAGTACAAAATAAAATTCAGTGATTACATTTGCCCTCATAGCCCACACCACATCCCTATACTCTTTTTGGGGAAGTCAAAGAATTAAAGAGAATAGAAGATATGGAAGAACCCACTGAGTGGCGTGTACAGATGACTGTAGTACCAAAGCCCAGTGACAAAATCCACATTTGTGTGGACCGTACACAACTTAATAAAAACATGAGGAGAAGACACATGCTTTCCGCAGTTGACAAGACATACTTCAGTTATCAGAAGCCAGAGTCTTCTCAAAGTTAGGTGCTACAGCAGGCTTCTGGCAAATCCCCCTTGCCAAAGAACTGATACCATTAACTATATTCAGCACCCTATTTGGAACTTGCTGTTTCAGTTGTCTTCCATTCAGCATATCTCCAGCACCAGAACAGTTCCAAAAGTCAATCTCTCAGATCATGTAAGGTTTGCCCGATATCCTTTGGTATATGGCAGATATAAAAATGAACATGATGAGTAACTAGATGCAGTGTTCAGATGCTCCCAACACATCGCGGCCGCACTCTGAATGAGAAATTTAAATTTGGAAACAGCAGATAACATTTGTAGGACATGTAATTAGCAAACTGGGCATTCAGATGGAGTCAGACAAACTGAAGGCTTACCTTAACCCAAAGATGTTTCTGCTGCAAGAAGATTCCTGGATATGACAAACAGTTTTGGAAAATTCTTACCAAATGTAGCTCATCTAACACAACCCTTAGATCTCCTTAATGGTCACAATATGCGGATTAGTAGCTGCCCCTAAAACACTTTGAATAAAATAAAAGAACTACTGACATCTCCACCTGTTTTAGCACAATACTCAGTAAACTATCCAACAACAGTAGCAGAAGATGCATCCTCATATGGTTTAGGAGCAGTGCTCGCACAAAACCAGCCAGAAGTAGCTCTGTTGCATTCATGTCAAGAAGCCTCACAGAAACTGAGCAGTGATATGCTCAAGTGGAAGAAGAAGCTCTAGCAGTCACTTGGGCCTGTGAGCAGTTCAATGCATATCTGCTTGGCATGAATTTTGACATAGAAACAGACTACAAGCCCTTAGTGGCACTATTGGGTTCAAAACCGTAGGATGTCCTTCCACTTAAGATTCAAATACTTTTTTACTACAGCTGATGTGATTTTTCTTTCAACATTGAATACATACCAGGGAAAGAACTCCTAGCAACAGACACTGTCTAGAGCCCCAGTTGAGCAGCCAACAATGGAAGAAGAAAAGACTTTAGAGAAAGATGTCAAATCTACCTTGATGTTCAGATAGCAATTCTAGCATCTGCCAGCTGACTTCAGCAAATTAGAGATGAACAACTAAAGAATGAAACTTGCCAGAAACTGACTCAACTCTGCCAAAGAAGGTGGGATCAAAGGAGTCAACTTCCAACAGACCTACTACCATATTTGCAGGAGTGAAGTGACCTTCACATAGCTGATGGCCTGCTTCTGAAAGGATGAGACATCACTTAAGAGAAAGTTGCTCTCCAAAATCCACGCAGGACACCAAAGTATAGACAAGTACAGGGCATGAGCACAACAATCCATATGATGGCCCAGTCTGAGTAGGTAAATTTAGTAGAAGGTGAGATATGTAACAAGGAAAATAAACAACAATCACTAGAATAATTACTCTCTACAAAGCTACTGACAGATCTTGGCAGCAGGTAGCCACAGATTTGTTTTTCTGGAAAGGACACACGTACATTATTTTAGTTGATTACTTCTCCAGATATATTGACTTGGCTATATTTACAGACTTTGTCGAGACAAGTCATACAGAAACTAAAGTTAACATTTGCAATACATGGAGTTCTTGAAGTCCTCATATCTGAAAACGGGCCTCAGTTTATCTCTGAAATATTCTTAGCATTTTCACAGGGCTTTGATTTTGAACATCAATCTGGTGGTCCATATTAGCTCCATAGTGACAGGGAGGTGGAGAGAGCGGACTTCAAAAAGACTTCTGCAAAAAAATCAGTGGATGCATAAAAAACACTCCTGGCATATCAGTCAACACAGCTTGCATCTGGACTATCTCCAGCAGAACTTCTGATGAGAAGATGACTAAGGATGCCTTTACTTGTGGCACCGATACAGCTTGCAACTAAGTAGGATGTTGAAAGGAATTTCAAAAACAGGATTCTGAAATAAAAATTAGGCAGCAACAAAACTTTAGTGCTCTGCATAGAATAAAACATTACCTGAACTGACATCAGGGAACAAAGCTTGGTTCAAAAGCTCTCAGAGGTTTGGAACTGTTAAAAACCTGACAGAATCTTCCTGATCCTACCTAGAGGAGACTCCAGAAAAACTCTTTCAGAGGAGTCAGGTTCATCTTCAATATTTCCCACCACAATGAAAAGAGGATCTGTGACCTGTAGCATTCTGTAATAAGGACAACTCCACAGGGAACTCCATGCACAAACTCAACAGAAATGAGAACACTGTCTGGAAGACTGATCAGACTCCCACAAAGACTTGGTCTTTAGGATACTGCTCAGGACTATTTAAATGTAATTGATAAGGGGGCATAGTAGTGTAAATAGTTTTAAGGAATTTTATTTTGAATTACAGCAGATTCTGCTTATTAGCAAACCCTCAGTTGCCAGCAAAAAGTTGCTATTATTTGGCAGTTGCTAATAAGCGTAAGGCAGGTTTGTGAGACAGTGGCCAGGGAAGCAAATCCTGAGACATGCCTTTCCTGGCTGCAGCCCTACAAACCTGCCTGCAAGCAGGGCAGCAGTGGGGAGGCAGCTGCAGCCCAAATGGTTGTCCATGGTGAGGGTGACCCCTGGGGCCTACAGAGATGTGCAGTTCCTCTCCCTGTACTCATCAGGGGTCAGGACTCAGCATGTCCCAATGCATCCTTCTCTGTGTGCAGTCTTCTGGCAGGGCACAGGCCAGAAAGCAGAGAGAGGTATTGTGCAGCTCTGGCATCTGGGCTGCAGCCCCTCTCCTTGCTACTGCTCTGACCACAGCCCCCTCACCACGAGTGTGGTCCCTGTGTGCAAGCTGGTTTGCCAGGCTGCAGCCCCAGAAGGAAGCACTGGGACATTTTGAGCAGCAGCCCCAGGCTGTTTTGTGGGTCTGCAGCCAGAAAAGGCGCGCCCTGGCACGTTCTTCTCCAGCTGCAGCCCCAAAAAGCTGCCTGCAGGGTGTGCTCGGCACATCCCAGCACTTCCTTCTAGGGCTGCAACCTCAAACTGCCCACGGAGGGGAGGGGGCGACAGAGAGGACACATCCTTGTTTGCAGGTGGCACCTTTTTTCCAAAAAAAAAAAAAAAAAAAGTCACTAATAAGCAGCATGCCTTTGCTAATATGTGAATCCCATAAACACTGATGTTAATGGGATGGGATCTGGATGGTTAATGGCAACATATTTCCAGGAACTAAAATTACTAATATCAGCATTGCTATTAAGCAGAATCTACTGTATTGTGTGTGTGGTTTATAATTAAGTTTTAATCTTTTATTAAAAAGAAAGGGAGATGGGGAGTGTGTAGGGTTCCTGGTCCTCAGTTTCCAGAGAGGATCAGGTTGTGTTGTAGTGGGGAGCTTAATAAATGTAGGAACTTCCTGTTCTCTAGTGGCTGCTTAAAGCATGGCTCTTTTGTGTTTGTCCTCACACTAAAGATTTGGTTTGATTTGGTAATTTATCACTTTAGAATCTAGATCAGCAGACATTTTATAGGTGCCAAACATGTTTAACCCCTTTCATGTGAGGGTGTTATCCCCATCCTGAAGAACAAGGAGCCACCAAAGTCATATAAAATGGAAGAGGTACCGGTATAGCATATGTAGCCTGATTTTTAGTTATCAAACACATGCAGCTTCCATTGGCTTCAATAGGAACTGGGATTGCTCAGCACCACTGAAAAGCAATCCATCAGAATCTAAATTGTGACAGTCAGTCTGCTGGCTGATTACCTACAAAATTATGTCAGAGAATAAAATAATATTTAAAAATGAGTCATTGCTATTCATGGAAATATTTCCTATATTGTGAACACACAAGTTAGGAGGTAGCAATATTCCTACAATGCTAGTATATAATAGCTGTATTTGAAATATGATTGATAGGATATACAATGTAATAATATAATGTCATTATAGTATATTCCTGTATACTGTAGTTACTATCCAGTGGCCATGAACAGAGGCAGCTAAAAGTTTCAGAGGGCATAGCTGTGGACAGTGCTTGAAGGTAGCAGAACTTGGTGAGTGGTGCCTTTGGTTTATCTGAGTTGTTTGTTTGCTGTTTGTTTGTTCTCTGGGTATGGGCTGTGTAGCTGGGCTATGGGCCCTTGTGTAAGCAGCTGAGACAGATCTGTTTGTTGGTCCCTTAGTAAGGGCCCTTGGAACTTTGATTGGCTCTGCTGTTTGAAGTCTTAGTGATTAGTCACTTCCTGGTGAGAGCTGAGCTAAGTAGGGAGACTTGGTATAAAAAGTCACTTGCTAGGCATGCCGACCCCAAGTGGACTCTTCTACATTTCCTAATATACTTAAAAGACTATTTGTAAGGCCAGCAGAGTTAAGAACAGTCAGATTTCTCCTTGAGTCACTTTGCTTCCCTTATCAATTTTCTACACTTCCTAGTTTCTGATTTATATTCATTACTGTCAATTTTTTCTTCCTTCATGTGTTTATATATATATATATATATATATATATATAATCTGCCTTCACTTCCCCTCTAAACCAGGTCAATTTTTTAACCAATATGGACTTCTTCCTCGGTTGTGAGATTGTGGCTTTTGGGGCATCTAGTAAAGTGTTCTTAAACAATTCCCAATTATTATTTATGTTTTTCTGAATAAATTCTTCCTCCCAGCTGATTTGGCTCATAATCTGTTAGGACATTGATCCATAAACATTCAACATAATTTTATTCCAAGTTATAAGTGACTCAGAAACAGGTAATACCATTTTTGACATAAAGTGCCACTACCCCTTCCCTTTTGCTAGCTTGATCCTTTCTAAATAGGTTATAACCATTGATTTTAACATTCCAATCATGTAAATCACCACACCAAGTTTCAATAATACCATCTAGATCGAATTTATGCTCATAAATGAGCAATTTCAATTCCTCGTTTGTTATTCAGGCTGCTTGCACTGGTGTATAGGCAATTAAATAATTTCTTCTCTTCATGTCCTTTGGTTCCTTGATTATATTTGTTCTCAACATCTCAACTGTATGCTAAATGAGTACTCATATCTTCCCCCTTTTTACCCTCCCATTTTAGTCATTTAACACCCCTTCTGATTACTCTAGTCAGTCTGCCTCTGAGGAGATTGGTTCCCCTTCTACTTAAGTGGAGGCCATCCAAGCTATACCGTCCACAGAAAACAGACCAATGTTCCACGAAATCAAAACCCTACACCACATACTTAGCCAGCCACCACTTACCCAGAATCTTCTGTCTTCTTTCACATGAATTATCTGAGAGAGATCCTGTGATATATTGTCACTAGTGCCGATATGAACCATCACCAGTGGATCCTTGCCTGTTGACTTTGGAAGCCAATCCGATCTTAGAGTGATGTTTTGTGTCATGGCTCTGGGAAGACAGCATACTGTCCTTTTGTCTGCCTGTCCCTTACAGAATATTCTTTCAATTCTTCTGAATACTGAATCCCCAACAAGAACCAGCTGTCTTCCTTGGATGATTGTAGACCTCTTTGTGGGCAAGCTTCATTGTCTTACCGTGTCACAGACCTCTTCAGATATTAATTGGGGAACTAACACTACATGTATGATATTCTTAGTACTTATGCCTTTTTCTTCTCAAAGGAGTCACATGTCCCAGAAATATGCCCTGTGGGCATTTCATTACTTGTTTTTCTAACTAATATTTTGGAAGGGGGCTTCAAAAAGAGACAGACCAAAGGCCATTTGATGTTTACTCTCTCATCAATCATTTACTTAAAGCTCTTAGTGTGGTGCAGTTCTAAAGGATCAATTTGACCTGGGTCATTCAGTACCAAACTCACTGGTCACATGTTTTCTGCATTTTCTTTACTTGATGAGCTGGCCATTGGCTGACATGACCAAAGTTCCAAGCTGAAGCGCGCGCGCACACACACGCACACACGCGCGCGCGCACACACACACACAGATAAAGCCTTTGATTAACAATTCAAGTGCAATTTCAGCACTCTTAGTAAATTTCCATACAAATGGTCTGATGCTAAGAGAACCCTGCTCCCAGAATCCTCTAGCAAACTTAGATATACCAAGCCATACCAAATTCATGTTCACCACATTCATTCATATCAATCACAGTAATTCATAATAATAATTTGGCACCATCCCAACAGATGCCAGGCCCTTGATATCCCGGTTGAGTCTGACCCATAGTCTAGGCTCTTCTGTAGATTTCTGTGTCCCAGAAGCTACAGCCTGGGCGCCTGCCTGCAGACAATCTCTCCTTCACTCTCCCCCTGCTTCTTTTTCGTTTCCTTTCCTGTCATTATATGGCACAGCAGCCTCAGCATGTGAGGCTACGACCGCTACCTACCACAGTTTTCACATAAGCAAAAATCTATATCCTCTCACCCTCTGTATCCTTAAAATCCTTCTTTTAATGCTATCCCACCTTCCTGGTCCTCTCACCAATCCTTTCAGACTCTGTTCCTTCATCTTGAGGTGCCTCAGTTCTTCATAAAGAATTTTTCTTTCTGTGTAATTTCCCCTGCATTGCCACAGCAGATGCTCAACTGTTTCTTGAACTTTGCATGTGTCACACTACCTCTCCTTGTGCTTGTTTAGTAAATATAAATGACCATTCACAGCACAGTGACCAGTTGGCACTCTACATAAAAGTTACTTCACTTCTTCTACCATAGCTATTAAATATACCATCCATCCTCTAGCATATATTTCATAGACTCTTCATCCCCCCCCCCCCCTTTGGACAATAGTTCTTGCCATTCCTTCTTAAGTTCTCTCTTAAGAACTTTCAAAGTCCTGTTTACTCAGAGGGATCTTTATATCAACCTTCTCATTTTTAAGGTATTTTTCACTGCTTTATCTGCCATTTCATTTTCTGGTATCCTGACATGTGCCAGAATCTACACTATTACTATATGTATACCCAGTTGTGCTATCTCTGTAGTGAAGAAGAATATTTCATTGATTAAGTCATTCTTACTTTCTGAGGCCCCACTTCTAACCGTCATTATACCTGATAAAGAGTCAGATAGGATAACAATCATAGCTGGGCATACATTCTTTATCCAGGTCAGTGCCAACAGTATGCCCATCAATTCGGCCATCCTAATGGTCACAAAATTGAATAGTGTTATAGACCTCTTAATTCCAAATTCAGGGATACAGAAGGTCATTCCCACTCTGCATGTGGTGTCATCTCTGGAACTATCAATACATAGCTGGCAATGTTTATCCCATTTGCCATATATAATCTAATAAATCATAGTCACTATATTTGACAGTCCTGCTCTTCCCTTTGTTTTATAGTATAATTCCTAATCCACAACTGGAGAGACAACTGTCCAGCTATAGTTTGATTTCCCATTGTCACATTCTGGTGTGCAATCCAGACAAGGGGTGGGTTGTTACCACCTGCCCCATAACCTTGGGTGCCTCACAATACTTTGCTGTTGTGGCTCCCAACCTGGGCCACTCACATACAGCATCCATGTTGCACCCTGAGTTTCTGTGTATCACTGCAACCCTGGTCCAGCAGCTCTGATCCCAGCAGCCCGTCAGTAACACACCAGCCACACTCTGGCTTCCCCCAGCCATGAGTACTACTTGCAGGGTGACCCCAACACACTCCCAGTCCCGAATTTTTCCAAAAACGTATATCCTGCACTGGCCAGCCCTCTCTGGGACAGTTCAGATATTAAGGTTCGTTGCTGTAAATATTCAACAGTTTTCTACTTTATAGGAGTTATCAAACAGTTCAGTTTAAACGCAACACTGGACTGGTTTAGATTAAAAATAAAACAAGTTTATTAACAAAAGAAGGATATTAAGTGAATTCAAGCATAGGAGAGAGTGTTAGAAATAGTTGAAAGCTAATAAAAATGAAAACACACATTTAAAAGTCTGAAATGTAATCTAGCAAGCTTTGGTTCAAGGTTTTGTTTAAGATGGCCTTTCTCACCCACAGTCTTCCAGCAAGATAGTGAAGGACACTTTCCTTGGCCAGGATCTCTCCCAGAGGCCCCAAAGTGCTGGAGCCTTTGTCTTCTTAGGTGAAAGAGAGAGAACCTGATGTTCTCTGCCCCTTTCTTCTATAGTCCAGTGAACTTTCGCTCTGAGGGGTAATCTTCAGAAGAATCCACTTCTAGGTTTATTCAAACAGTAAAGGAGGTGATATGGAGTCTGGTGGCAAAGGAAGCGCCATTCTCTGTCTTCCCACCTGTGCTGCTGAAATACAAATTTGCTTTGTCTCCTGCCACTTCCTCCCGCTGCTGGCTCAAGGACCCTATGTACTACATATATATGTAAATTGAGCTAAACACATATTCCTTTGTTTAGGATACAGATGTTTACCAGCCATTGCCTAGGCAGGGCTGCGTGGTTTTGAACATGTGCTAATAACATCATACAGGGGGATTTTATAACTTTACATATAATGTTGCTACATATACTTCACCATGATATTATTGATGAGTTTGTTATTAGTTTTCAAATGATATCTCACCAGGCATATTTTGTACAAAGATTATTACAGTAGTGTGTAGGGTATAAATACAGGGGTGCTTTGTCCCACCCATGACCAAAGCAACGGAGAGTCCTGTGGCACCTTTAAGACTAACAGATGTATTGGAGCATAAGCTTTCATGGGTGAATGCCCACTGCGTCTGACGAAGTGGGCATTCACCCACGAAAGCTTATGCTCCAATACATCTGTTAGTCTTAAAGGTGCCACAGGACTCTCCGTTGCTTTTTACAGATCCAGACTAACATGGCTACCCCTCTGGTACTTGACACCATGACCAAAGACTTTAATTACTTCCATATCTTCCTTTTCACCCAAATCTTTTACTCACCTTTTGACCCTGTTGGCATGTGGGAGTTTGTGGTGCCCAGTTACATCTTGCCTACTTAATTCACAAAAGTCCTCATATATTCGTTTAGTACTCTTATCTTCACTATTTCCATTAATTCTAGCCCAAAAGGTTAAATCTAACAGTTTCATCCTTAAACTTATAGGCATTTCTGTGGTTGCTACCTGCAGCACACACAAAATGGAGCCTTAATACTTGCAGAGGTTGGGCTTGGACTGGCTCTAATTTTTTTAGTGTTGATTTAGAAGTGGAATTAAAAGCTTGGCATCTGTAATCGATACCTGTTCTTATTAGTGCCCTATACAGCATCAACACCATGTTCTTATCTGCACCTAAGTTGTTCCCAGAAATATTCAGATGTATTCTATCTTTACATTTAGTCTTGATATTATCTATGTCTCTTCCAAGTTACTTTGTTATTGAACATAAATCCCAAGAATGTAACATTTTGAACCACCTGTATTTTTCTGGATATAGAGATATCGGTTCCATTCTTTCCAATCTTCATTTTTGTGAAGATCATTCCCTTTGTTTTAGCAAGTGAGAACTTAAATCCCCAAGAATCTCTCCATTCTGAAATGCCCCTGAGCGCCTCATTGGTTCTCTCCACAGCTATCTTAATCTTCGATGTATGGCCCTTATAACACAGTTGTCTGCAAACAGAGTTAAATCTATTCCTGCCTGTATACTCTCCGGGAGATCATTAATCGTAATGTTAAACAGGGTTGGGCTGATAGCACTCCCCTGTGGTGTCCCATTAGTAAGTTTATAAATATTCAACAAAGCTGCCCCCACCCTGACTTGTCTGGTTCTGTCAATTAAGAAGCCTCTTATTTCTCTTGTTCCTATTGTGGTTAGTTTATACAGCAAGCCTTCCCTCTATAGCATGTCATATGCTTTGTCTATTTTCACAAATATGGCTATCATAAACTCTTTATCAACTCTCATGCTTTTTGGTAGTTTTTCTAATCTTACAATATGATCAACTGTGCACCTTCCTTTCCATAAACCACTTTGTACACAATTTATAATTTCATTTTTTCCAAGTAAGCTACTAATCTCTTTTAGCATTGTTTCCATAATTTTGCCCATGCACGATGTGAGGCCAATAGATCTATATGCATCAGGTCTTGTGTGTAATTTGCTAGGTTTTTCTATTAGTATAACCACCACTTGCATCTATTTTGCTGGTAGTATTCCTTTCCCCCATATATTATTATATAATTTCAATAAAACTCTTAAACTCCCTTCCAGTAGATGGTTAAGCATTGCATTATATAAGCTATCTTTATCTGGGTCTGTATTTTTACTCTTGTCTCTAACTCTTTTGAGTTCATGTATGCTGAATTTTTCATTCAGTACATCATCTTTATATTCTATCCAGCCATGTGAGAGCTCACAGTTTTTTTCATTTTTTGTTCACAAAATTATTTACTTTGATTTGCATCATTACTAACTTTTTGGAACTCTTTTGCTAAAATGTTTGTTTTTCCTAATGTTTCAACTTTACCTTGGACTATAAGACCAGGTATAAATTTGTTTTTATGCTGTATCCCATTCATTCTTTTAACTTGTTTACATATCTCTGAAACCTTGGAATCTTTGATCATTTTCCCACAAATTTTTCCTCTAATTCTTGTTGCCTTTTTAATAATTCTTTGTGCCACTGCTTTACATCTTTTATAGTTCATTAAGTCCTCGCTATTCATTTATACATTTTGCTTGTTTGATGCTTTACAATCTTCATTCCACCAGGGGACTGATTTCTGAGTTTGTAGCAATTTGATGTCTCACATGTAACTAGGTTGTCTGCTGCTACAACTCCCTTTGTTGTATTATCATGAAATTCCTCTATAACTTATACAATTGGTACTTTCATAGTCAGCACATTTACTTTTAAAGAGTCCCCTATTTGCTTTTCTAAGGCTCCAAGTAGGAATTCCTTCAGTGTTTTCAACATTACCTTGGCCTCGATATGTAATTAGAATCGGGGATTTACAGATTTCCTAACTGCATTTACTTGGTATGTTGCTTGTTGCAGTTTCCAGATCTAAACATGAAAAGGTTCCATCCACTGAAGTAAACCTAGAATGTGTGTGTCAATGAACTGTTCCAGTCTTTGGTGTGAGATCTGGGATGGAAATTGACCTGGATGAGTAACTGGTCTCTTGTGACTGGGTATAACCTGAATGTCTTGTGACTTTTGGAGCAAGTGACCATTTATTACATATTCCGGCTTGCCTAGGTGCCCAAATAGACTGGAGTGTCCAAGGGGACTGTCTGTGACTCCATTATAAGATGTGACAAAGTTCCTCCTCTGCTTTGATGGGTCCTGCACTTTCTGGCGAATTTGCTCACCTCAGAGGTTCACAGCAGCCCTCAGTTTGGCTGCTTTTGTTAGAGGCTCAAACCTGCCGTTCACTCAGGTAACCTCATCACTGGCCAGCATGGGGGAAACGGAGAACAATCTCTCTAGTCTCTGTTGTCCCACCTAGTGGGTCAGGGACAGGCTAGATCCCTTTCCAAATCAGACCTTCCCCTCTGGTGTGTCTCACAGACCAGGTCAACTCTTCCTGTGTCAGACAGGGAGTTGGGGGGGATGGAGGGAATCCGGGTTCGCCCTCTACACCGGGTTCCAGCCCAGTGCCCTGTGGATAGCAGCTGTCTACAACATCTTTTGGATCAGCTGTGTGACAGCTACAACTCCCTAGGCTACTTCCCCATAGCCACCCCCCAACACTTTCTTTATCCTCACTACAGGACCTTCCTCCTAAAGCCTGATAACACTTGTACTCTTTAGTCCTCCAGCAGCACGCCTTCTCACTCCCTGCTCCTTGCGCGCCTCACTAACTGATGGGAGGTCCTTTTAAAACCAGATGTCCTGGTTAGCCTGCCTGCCTTAATTGGTTCTAGTAAGTTCTTAATTGGCTCCATATGCCTTAATTAGCTTGCCTGTCTTAATTGGTTCTAGCAGGTTCCTGATTGTTCTAGGGCAGCCCCTGCTCTGGTCACTCAGGGAACAGAAAACTATTTATCCAGTTGCCAGTATATTTGCCTTCTACCAGACTCCTGCACCCAACTGGTCTGAGTCTGTCACATATCCCTCCCCCCTGCTCAACACCAAGGGGTGGGGCAGCTTGGGACGCCAGACAGTGCAAACATGACACGCCATTGGCATTGCCGTTATGGCTTCCTGCTCTGTGTTGCACACGGAACTGGAAAGGTTGGAGGGATAAGAACCACCTCGTCACCCTTACATGCTTCTCTTTGTTTCGCTGCATCCATTGAAGAGGGGCATGATCGGTCACGAGGACAAATCTGCGCCTGAGCAGGTAGTAGTGCAGCTTTTCCATGGCCCATTTTACGGCGAGGCACTCCCTCTCCACCACTGCATATTTTTGTTCCCTCAGAAGGAGTTTCCTGCTGAGGTAGAGAATTGGGTGTTCCTCCTCCCCGACCATCTGTGATAGGATGGCCCCCAACCCTACTTCCAATGCATCAGTCTGCAGGATAAATTCCGTGGTGAAATCTGGGGCTATCAGTACGGGGTTACTGCAGAGGGCAGTCCATAGGTCTGCGAATGCTCTCTCTGCTGCATCAGACCATCTCACCAGATCAGGTCCATGGGCCTTCACTAGGTCTGTCAGGGGGCTTGCCCTTTTGGCAAAGTGGGGGATAAATCATCAGTAATACCACAATGCACCTAGGAACGCCCGGACTTGTTTCTTGCGACTTGGTCGGGGCCAATTTTGGATGGCCTCTAACTTATTCAGTTGGGGTTTTACCAGACCTTTTCCCACAATTTAACCAAGATATTTGGCCTCCGTAAACCCTACAGTGCACTTGGCAGGGTTTGCTGTAAGACCAGCTCACCTGAAGGTATCGAGGACTGCTTCCACCTTCTCTAGGTGGGTTTCCCAGTCTGGGGTATGAATGACCACATCGTCCAGGTAGGCAGCAGCATAATTGGTATGGGGGTGTAATAGCTTGAGGCGCTGGAAGGTAGCTGAGGCCCCATGTAGTCCAAAGGGAGGACAGTATATTGGAAAAGACCCTCTGGTGTAGAGAACACAGTTTTTTCCTTCGTGTCTTCGGCAAGGGGAATCTGCCAGTACCCCTTTGTCAAGTCCAGGGTAGTCAAGTACCAGGCATTGCCAAGAGGGTCCACTAGTTCATCTCTGCGAGGTATGGGGTACGCGTCGAACTGGGATACCCCATTTAGTCACCGGAAGTTGTTGCAAAACCTTGTGGTGCCATCAGGTTTGGGCACCAGCACGATTGGGCAGGACCACTGACTGTGGGACTCTTCGATGATCCCCAACTCCAGCATTTTTTTTAATTCCGCTTTTATTTCCTCCCTTTTGGCTGCTGGCACCCGGTAGGGCCTCATTGTTATTCTGGCCCCAGGGTTCGTGATGATGTGGTGATATGTCTCGGTTGTTTGACCTGGTTTTGTCGAGAACACATCTTGGTTCTGGAAGATCCTCTGACACCTCATTCTTCTGGTCTGGCATTAAATTGGGAGACACTCACACCTGTTTGGGGGGGAGGGAGGTTGTTTTCCTGGTGTAGGTCTTTTTGGACAACTGCGCATGCCTGTTGTGCATGCCAGGGTTTCAGAAGGTTGACATGATATATTTGCTCTTGTTTCTGACGTCCCGTTTGTCACACCTTGTAATTTACCTCACCTGTGGGTTCAACTATTTCGTAGGGTCCTTGCCACTGGGCCAAAAGTTTACTCTCTGTTGTGGGTACCAACACTATTACTCAGGGTATGTCTACACTACCGCGGTAGTTCGACGGCTGGCAATCGAACTTCCGGGTTCGATTTATCGCGTCTGGTCTGGACGCGATAATTCGAACCAGGAAGTGCTCGCCGTCGACTGCGGTACTCCACCTCAGCGAGAGGAGTACCGCGGAGTCGACGGGGGAGCCTGCCTGCCGCGTGTGGACCGCGGTAAATTCGAACTAAGGTATGTCGACTTCAGCTACGTTATTCACGTAGCTGAAGTTGCGTACCTTAGATCGAATTGGGGTGTTAGTGTAGACCAGGCCTCAGTCTCCAGGCTGGAACTTCCGAACTTTGGCTTGGCGATTGTAATGAGCTTGTTGGGCCTCTTGGGCCTTCTCTAGGTGCTCCCACACAATGGGAGTGACCCGCACTATCTGGTTCCTCATTTGTAACACGTGCTTAATTACATTCTTCCCCTCATTGGGCTCCTCCTCCCAAATTTCCTTGGCTATGTCCAAGATGCCCCGGGGGTGGCACCCATATAATAGCTTAAAGAGAGAAAACCCAGTAGAGGCCTGAGGTACCTCCCGGATGGCAAACATAAGGTATGGTAGTAGGGTGTCCCAATCCTTTACGTCTCAACTTACCACCTTCCTTATCCAGCCCAGCCCATTGGTCTGTGGATGATAGACCCAAGTCTTCAGGGTATGTATATGGAGTAGGACACATAGGTCCATCATTAGTTTTGACATAAATGGGTATCCTTGGTCCGTCAGTATCTCCTTTGGTAGCCCCACTCGGGCAAAGATCCCCACTAGCTGTTTGGCTATTGTTTTAGAGGAGAAACTGCTCCCTTGGTGTTCACACCTCAACTGCTAGCAGAGCACCTCACCCTCCCTGATTGAACTAACCTTGTTATCTCCATACTGATTTATACCTGCCTCTGGAGATTTCCATCACTTGCATCTGAAGAAGTGAGGTTCTTACCCACGAAAGCTTATGCTCCCAATACTTCTGTTAGTCTTAAAGGTGCCACAGGACCCTCTGTTGCTTTGTCCTAAATTGATACTCTCAGTTGTCTCCCGCCACAGGCCGCATCGTTACAAGGGGTACCAAAGGTGCCCTCAAGTGGAGACGGGGATTGTGCAGCTAATACTCTGGGCAGGAGGCGCAGTATCTCCACACTTCTTTGTGCACCCTGGGCCAGAAGAACCTTCATAGGACCCTTGCCAGGGTCTTCTCTACCCCTAAATATCCCCCAAGAAATGACTATGAGTGAGACTTAATACGGCCTTTTGGTGTTTGCGAGGCACTAGGAGCTGCTCTACCTTCTGTCCCTGTACTGGTGCAACCAGTACAGGAGATCCTTCTTTATGATGAAGTGTGGGCCGGGACCCTGGGTTTTCCCTTCCACGGGGACCCCATCTATTTCTATTACCTCCTTCCTAATGTTGTCGTACCTTGGATTTTCGGCTTCATCCCATCCGAAATATTCCCTCCCGGGGCTGGTCTGCCCGAGTTCTAGGGGACTGGTCTCTATTGCTTCTGCCAGTTCAGAGGCATTAGGGTTGGGGTCTGGCTCAGGTGCTTCTCCCTCCTGGGTGGCTTCCTTTTCAGCTGCTGGGGTCCACCTACCTACGAGAATGACTCTGGCTTTGGGTCAGTATTCGGGTTCCCAAGGCCTTAGCTGCCCTTCTTTCCCTTTTCGTCTTTCTGCCCCGCCTGGGAGTGGAGAAAAAAATCTGGGGATATTCTGGAGAAGATTGGGGGTTGACAGTCTACTGTGGACACCTCACTAGCTTCAGGGTCCTCTCCTTTCTCAAATCTCCCTACTGGGAGTAAGTTGTCAAATCCTGGGTAGTCCCTCCCTATGAGCACTGGGTAAGGGAGTTTAGGCACTACACCTGCTGCTACCTCTGTAGCGTTCTCCTGGATTTCAATTTTTACCAGGATGGTGGGGTAGTAACTAACCATCCCATGGATGCATGTTGCCGCAGTGTGTCTTGCCTGTAGTAACTGACTGCGTTTTACAAGCTTTCCTGAGATGAGCGTGATGGCGCTCCCCAGATCTATAGTGCTGTGGTCTCTACTCCATTTAACCTTAATGGCTTTGTATATTTGTATGGGGTTAGTGCAACCCCCACAATGTGAATTAGGGAGCATGGGTTTTCCCAGTTTCCTAGGTTACATTGCATAGACTCCTTGGCATTGGGGCACTGTGCGGTTATGTGTCCCCACTTCCCGCAGGCGTAACATCTGTGTGGGGCCCTCGGCATTTCCCGGTCTCTCGGCTTGGGCAGTCTAATGTCATGATCCTCTTCACCCTCAGTGCTCTGACTTTTGGTGGCCTCCGGTGGGCCTTCAGCCCCTCTCTTTTTCCACCTGGGCCTTCCTGGGGGCTCAGTTGCCTGAGCTCTGGGGGTTGGTGCCGCTAGTTTAACCCAGGTGCCTCTTCCTTAACTGGTCGGGTCAGTTCCCTCGCTGTCCTTCACTTCTCTACCAGTGCAACAACCTCGTCGTAGTTGGAGGGGTTGTTCTGGCTTACCCAGGTGCGAAGGTCTGGCGGTAGTCTTCTCATGTACTGGTCGATGACCAGAACCTCTAGTATCTCTTCTGGACTCTGAGACTTGGTTCGTAACCACTTTCGTGCGAAATGGAAGAGGTCATATGATTGGGACCACGGGGTTTTGTTTTCCTGATACCTCCACTCATGATAATACTGGGCCCACACTGCGTTAGTTATCTGGCCAGGATCTCTACTTTCAGCTGGGGGTAGTCTGCCACAGCCTCTTCAGACATATGATAGGTCTTCTGGGCCTCCCCACACAGGAATGGGGCGAGGATGCCAGACCACTGATCTCGAGGCCAAGCCTCCCGTAGGGCTGTCCTCTCAAAGGCCAGGAGGTATGCTTCTACGTCATCCTCCCACGTCATTTTCTGCAGCCATTTGCTGGCCTGTATGTCCCGCGTCCCATCATGGCTGTGGTTCAGCTCTGTAAGGGCCTTCACCTGGTTTGCCAGTTCCCGCAACATAGCATGGTCTTGAGCAGCCTGGTCCATCAACAGGCGATTGGTCTCTTGCTGCAGCCGCACTGTCTCCTGCTGGGCAGCTGTGGCTTGTATCAGTGTATCACTACACATCCATTGTGATAAAGAAAAAAAATACACCCTCCTTTTTTTTTTTTTTTTTTAAAACACCCTCCTTCTGCCACGCTGTGCACCAAATCCTACCTCTAAAACCAGCGTG
This sequence comes from Terrapene triunguis, assembly GCF_002925995.2. Taxonomy (NCBI): domain Eukaryota; kingdom Metazoa; phylum Chordata; order Testudines; family Emydidae; genus Terrapene; species Terrapene triunguis. The sequence goes on along the minus strand of NW_020664419.1, from coordinate 43,769,472 downwards.
ACAAAGTTCCTCCTCTGCCTTGGTGGGTCCTGTGCTTTCTGGCAGATTTGCTCGCCTCAGAGGTTCATGGCAGCCCTCAGTTTGGCCGCTTTTGCTAGAGGCTCAAACCTGCCATTCACTCAGCTAACCTCATCACTGGCCAGCATGGGGAAAATGGAGAACAATCTCTGCAGTCTCTGTTGTCCCACCTAGTGGGTCAGGGACAGGCTAGATCCCTTTCCAAATTAGACCTTCCCCTCTGGTGTGTCTCACAGACCAGGTCAACTCCTCCTGTGTCAGATAGGAGCTTGGGGGGAACCCGGGCCCTCTACACCGGGTTCCAGCCCAGTGCCCTGTGGATAGCAGCTGTCTACAATGTCTCCTGTATCAGCTGTGTCACAACTACAACTCCTTGGGCTACTTCCCCATGGCCTCCCCCCAGCACCTTCTTTATCCTCACTGCAGGACCTTCCTCCTGAAGCCTGATAACGCTTGTACTCCTCAGTCCTCCAGCAGCACGCCTTCTCATTCCCTGCTCCTTGCGTGCCCCACTAACTGATGGGAGTTCCTTTTTAAACCAGGTGTCCTGATTAGCCTGCCTGCCTTAATTGGTTCTAGCAGGTTCCTGATTGTTCTAGGACAGCCCCTGCTCTGGGCACTCAGGGAACAGAAAACTATTCATCCAGTGGCCATTATATTTGCCTTCTACCAGACTCCTGCACCCAACTAGTCTGGGTCTGTCACAAAGTCTATTGTAGTACAGTAGAATCTCAGAGTTACAAACTGACCAGTCAATCACATACCTCATTTGGAACTGGAAGTACGCAATCAGGCAGCAGCAGAGACAGAAAAACAACAGGTCTTTCCTCCCCCCCCAAATACAGTACAGTATTGCGTTAAATGTAAACTACTAAAAAAAGGGGAAAGCAGCATATTTCTTCTGTTTAGCTGTAAACTTTTGAAAGAACAACCATAATGTTTTGTTCAGAGTTACAAACACTTCAGAATTACGAACAACTTCCATTTCCGAGGTGTTCGTAACTCTGAGGTTCTACTGTACTTGGTGAAATCTAATTAGAGAATATGCAACCAGTTTACGGTGTCTGCCCTGCTTTTGACAGTCTAGGTAGGCACTTACGGTCATGAGTCACTCCAGACAGCATGACACTGATATTTAAAAAGGGTAAATAGGATGGCTCAGGTAATTTATAGGCCTGTCATTCTGACACTGATCTTGGGTAAGATAATGGAGTGGTTGATATGGGAGTCAATCAGTAAAGAATTAGAGGAGGGTGATATAAATAAAGCCAATCAAGGATTTATGGAAAATAGATCCAGTCAAACTAAATTAATATATTTTTCGATGAGATTACGTGTTTGGTTGATAAAAGTAATAGTGTTCATATAATATACTTGTGTAAGGTGTGTGACTTGGTACCATGTAACATTTTGATTAAAAAAAACCTAAAAAAATATAAAATTCACGATGTACAGTAAGTGGATTAAAAGCCGACTAATTGATAGGTCTCAATGTAACTGTAAATGGGGAATCATCATCAACTGGTATGTTTCTAATGGCGTCCCACAGGGGTCTGTTCTTGGTTTTATAGTGTTTAACGTTTTTATCAATGACTTGAAAGAAAACATGAAATAATCACTGATAAAGTTTGCCAATGGTCCAAAAATTGGGGGAGTTGTAAATAAGGAAGAGGACAGGTCACTGATAAGCAGTGATATGGATTGTTTGGTAAGCTGGACACAAGCAAACGTAGAACTAAATGTAAATGTATCCATCTAGGAACAAAGAATGTTGGCCATACTTACAGGATCGGGGACTCTATCCTGGGAAGCAGTGACTCTGAAAAAGATTTGGGGTTCATGGTGAATTCTTTATCATTGACAAGTTTTAAATCAAGGTTGGATATTTTTCTAAAATATATACTCTAGGAATTATTTTCAGAAAGTTTTATGGCCTTGTCATATACAGGAGATCAGACTAGATGATCATAATGGTCCTTCCTGATCTTGGAGTCTATGAATATTCCATAAAATTTAGAGTATGGCCCTTTGAGACCAAAGTTGAGCTTTTACTTTATTGGGGCAACGCCTTAATACTTCTGATGGACACTTTATATAGAAAAAGACTGATTAAGGATGAAAGATTGATAGAATAGACATTGGATGCAATTCCTTGCAGAATGCGTTAACTATCCATGTAAAAAGACTAGCTTCTTGTTGATACATGCTTGCAGTTTAACTCAGACAAATATGGTTCACAGGCAAATAGTTCACGTGGTAGGAGACAGAGAGAGATACAGGACAAGATTTTTAAAAAATGACTAGTGAAGTAGTGATTTGCTTCACCTTATAGGCCCCTGATTTTCAGAGGGTTGCTCAACACTTGAAATCAGTCTCCTGTAAGATCCATCCATGCGGGAACTCCAAACCACTAGTTACTTCTGCAAAACTTGGCTTAAATCAAAACATCAGAAGATTGTGTGAAATAAGTGGATTTTAAGGAAGAATTTGAAAGAGAGAAGATGAGTGGTGCACAGGAAGTTGATGTCTGCTCCAACAATATTGGGTAGCACAAAAGAAAACACAAGGCTGGGAATGGGAGAACACGAGGAATCAGTTAGGAGAGAGGATATGTAACAGCCTAAGGAGTAAGAGCTATGGAATAAAATGAGTGCAGAGATATAGGCAGGGGCTGAGTTGTGAAGAGCCTTGAAAATTAGAATGAGGAGCTTGAACTATACGTGAAAGGCGAGAGGGAGCCAATGAAGTCATTTAGTTAGGGTTGACGCATTCAGAGCAGTAGCAAAGGCAGATAATTTTTGTAGAAGCATTTTGGATGGAGTGGTGTAGAGAGATGTAAGGGTGGCTGCAGTAGCTGAGGTGAGAGACAGCCAACACAATAACAAAGATCTTAGCTGCAGGGATTGAAATGAAAGTATATATTTAATTGCAAGGCGGGCGATTGTATATGTGGAGCTTGCCTTGTGTGAAATGTGGGGTTTGGCTGCCTCTGTGGCCCTGTCTTCAATTCCATTGAACTCTACAGGTCTGCTTGTTGGTCTGGGGACCTATGCAGGGGAAAGAGCTGGGGAATGGGTGTACTGGGGAGGAATAAAGACCTATTGGCCCCAGATAGATTGGTAAGCAAAGACAGTACAGTATTGTCCTTTTCACTGAGTCCCCTCAACAGTGGAGATTTCTCTTAAGGTAGCATAGCTTCAGTGGAGCCGAGTTGTTATGGGCCAGGGAAAAGCACAGATCTGGCTGTGAAGGCACCTTTGCACAGATGACCCTGTCCTCCTGCTAATCCCCTGAGATACATGGAAAGCCTGAGTGGATTTGAGCATGGACCCTGAGCCTATTCTGCAACACCCCCTCTCTTATGGAATGATCAGGGCTGGCTCCAGGCAGCAGCCCAGCAAGCAGGTGCTTGGGGTGGCCAAGGGGAAGGGGTGGCACGTCGGGCTGTTCCGCGGCAATTCGGTGGCGGGTCCCTTTCAGAGGGAAGCACCTGCCGCCGAATTCCCGCTGAAGAAGAAAGCGTCGCGGTGGAGCTGCTGCTGGAGTGCCGCCGATCGCGATTGCGATCGCGGCTCCCCCCCCAACCCCCCGCTGCTTGGGGCGGCAAAAACCCTGGAGCCGGTCCTGGGAATGATAATGAGGAAACTCCCATGAGGGAAATCTTGAAGAGATTTCCTCCTCACATGAGCTCCCTGCCATAGTGTAAATAATGGATTCAATTAGAGTATTGAGTAATGAGACATCTAATAGTAAACTCAACAGAGTTTATTTAATCAGGTTGTCCTGGCCAAAGAAAATGACAACATATTATAGAGGCGAAATCACTTACCAACCTCTGGGGTCACCAGGCTATTTACTGGCACGGAGTCATGTTACAACAGTTTTAATGGACTTTTATAGACCAGATATGTATTCCATATTACAATTTGTTGCTAATGACATGACTGGTATAATTCAATTCTTGACAAATGTCAATCTGTTGTCAACAGCTTCTATATTTCATTTCCTCTAAATTTCCAGCATAACAAAGTATCACAACAATTTAACCTTTTAACCCAGGAGCTTAGCATGAGACTAAAATAAGAGTTTTAACCAATCAAATGTTAATGTCACCTTTATAGTCAATATTTTTTATGCATCTGCGAGACAAGGTTTGTTCCCCCTTGTGACCCAAGAACCACTGGATGCCAACTGGCAGGGGGCACTGGGGTTTTTAGGGGTACAGAGAACTCCTAGGGTCACCAAAAGAAAGACATGTAAAGTCTCTAATAAAAGCCTGTGTCACAATGGTCATCGTAATAATTGTGAAATGTATGTACAGATACTGGGTAAGGAGTGGGGTGTGTGTATATATACTGAAAATTGTGTTCTTAAAGTATGCAATTTGGGGGTTGCTCATCAGGAAAGGTGAAAAGCAGTTTCTTCCCAGGCAAGAGATGTTTATCCATTTGTTTATACATAAATTGACTGTTGTCTGGTTCACAGTGGGCAACCATTTGCACTCTGAGCCAAATGCTAATGAAGGATTGTTAAATCACAAGAGAGGAAATTTGCTGGAGGAAGTGAACCAGTGGGCGGGGGGTGGGCGGGAGGGGGAGCCCCATCTACAAGTGAAAACAATGAACTTGTGGGTTATATCTGTAAGTAGAGAGACTACGTCTGTTAGAACCTGCAGGGCTGGAACCTGGGGCTGTGGGGGCTCGGTTGCTGATGCCTCTGCATTACCTTGGGAGGACCCTATGAAGCAGGGCTTGACAGGAAGTACCTGAGTGGCGGCCCCTCATAACCCATTGATTGGTTGGTACCAGTACTTAAACCAGGAAGCCATGAAGGGGAGCTGTCTGAGCAACAACACAGACAATCTGCCTGCCTGTCTCTGCTCCAGACCCTGTTTGCGATTAGACTCTGGCTTCTGACCCCGATTTGTCCTTGACTTCACTATTCAATTGTTGTCTGTAACCTGGCACATGACCCAGATCTCCTGGTAACCTGTCCCTGCCTGCCTCCTGACACCTGATTCTCAGTCTGCCCACTGACTGTCCTAACTCTGACCTCCTGACTCCCGACTCCTGCTCTGACCACTAGGTTAGACTGCCCACATCTCTGTCATGACAGGCTGTATCTTTCATAGAGTTGGCAAGCTGCAGCATGGCTTGTTTCATGAAAGGCAGATTACAGCCTAACCTGTTTGAAATATGCTGGAAAGACTTTGGGTGAGGAAAACTTCTTTAGACAGGAGATAAACCTAGGTTCTAGAATGAGTGATGATTTTGTTTTATATGGAATCATTTGTATTCATCTCACACTGGTTTTTATTTGAAGCTCTATTCTTTCCTAAATCAATCTCCTTTTATTTTATAATTGAACTCAAGCGCTGTGCATGAGTCAGGAGCTGTGGCTTAAGGTAAAACTAGAGTGCACTGTTCCTTTGGGTTCAGAGGATCTGGCATTTCTGTTATTATCCAGTGATCAGGGGCTGGATACCATGAGGGTGCACTTTGAAGGGCTTTTGGTGTACTAGGGTCCATCTATTGTCAACCTGCAAGGCAAAGACAGGGCTGGTGGAGCGCAGAGGAGAGTGTGTGAGTGGCTGGCAGGCTGGTTGTGTTAGGGAGCTAGCATCCAGCTAACACAGGCAAGACTCTCTCTTGTGCTGGAGGCAGCTGTTGACAAGGTGACTCACAGCCTTGTGTGCACCCAGAAGTATCACATCTATAGACTCCTTTCTTGTGGTTTCAGTTACAACCAGAGTTATGCACAAAATATGTTGTTGTTTTTTTGCAAGGCATGGCTAATCATAATTGTCAAAACAATAGCTATAAGAAATGTCAAGCTCTTAAACATATTTCCACTTAACAAGCAGTTTCGCTTCTATTTGCTAATAATTCTATATTACTTTTAGCATTACTTTTTGCAAAGCTTTATGGGCATTCTTTAGCATATCCATGATAAATGCTTAAGCTTTAGGCCGTATTTGTCAACACCATGATCTGGCCTAAGGTATGTAAAAGAAAAACATGTATGCCATTAAATATGCTTTTCATGCAATATATAGGCATTGGACTAACTGTGCTAGTTGATTATCTTCAGTAATTGATATGAAATACCTTGGTGAAGGTAGTTTTGAGAAGCGATCAACTCCATATACTGAAATATTGTGCAGTGGGTGTTTATCATTAATGTGTGCAGAAGTCCAATTTAAAGTGGCTTATGGGGCTAAGAATCTGACATTGTCCAAGCAACCTTTTGAGCTCCACTTCTACATGTCTGACCTGCATAATGATTGGTGAGTTAGTTTTGGTTGCATGCTGTGAGAAAACAAATTTTCCCACTCTAGCCCTTAGCTATGCTGCAGGCAGATGGGCATATTTTCCTGAAATAGAAAAAGGCTATAATAAACAAGAAAATATAGATGATGTTAATCACTATAGCTTCCATCAGATCTGTCAGCACTGCATTTATTGACTGATTTATCAGAGCAGAATGTACGCTTCACTTTTCCTAAGGCTTCTGTGTTGCAAATAGACAGTGGGTAATTGATTTTGAAGGATTTACTTAATTTTAAACACAAGAGAATTTCAGCCAATCACAGCCCAGAAAAGTAAATCATTTTCCTGGACAACCCTGAAACTCTTATTCATACCATAAATATATGTCTAATCAGTGATTCCTTTTGCTCACAGGATGCTGTACTGCAAACAATTATTCCCTTTAAAAAATCCTGTTATCCCTGATTTGTTGTGTATAATAACACTTTACAAACCTGTCTTGATTTCATCCAAGGATCTCAAAATGCTTCAAAACAATGCTTCAAAAATGGATGGGCCCAAACAACAGAATTTGGATTCAGATCTGGGTTTGGATATCATATCCCTCTCAGTTTAGGGACTTTCTTCCTGGAGGCTTTATGGTTTGGATCATCTCTGTTAAATCGTTGATTAATCAAGACTCATGATCTGTGAGGCATCAGCCACCCTCCCTTTTTCAAGAAATGGTGGAAGGAACAGCAGGGAGATGGAATGGAGGGCAGAGAGGAGCATGCCCAAGAAGGGAGACATGATGCATTGAGAAGAAGTCATCGACAAGATTGTGGTTGGAGCTTTGCAGGTGGAGCTTAGTTTGTGGGTGGATCTTGGGTAGATAGGATCTCCCCTGCTGTTTCCACACTTTCTTGGAATATCACCTATGCAAGCACTGTTGGTAAGGCTTAGCCAATGATAAACTGTCTTTGCCTATGAACAAGGGAATTGCCATCCTGGATCAGACCAGTGGTCCATCTACTCCAGTATCCTGTCTCTAACAGTGGTCAGTACCTGGTGTTTGAGGAAGGTGCAAGAAACTCTGAAATAAGTAGCGATGGGAACAACTTACACCACTGAGTTTCTTTCTAACCCCTAATAGTTTCTTTCTAACCCCTAATAGTTT
>NW_020664419.1:43749418-43762019 GCF_002925995.2 Terrapene triunguis | reverse complement strand
AGTTTCTTTCTAACCCCTAATAGTTTCTTTCTAACCCCTAATAGTTTATGGGAGAAAAAAGATGTCTCAATTAACTGTAGTTGGTAGGCAGCATTTGGATTCATGCTGATGGTTTCAGGAATGTTTTCTACTAAAACTTTTTTTCCAAATTGTCCCCAATTAACTCTATCAATGTTGCAAAATGAATATTTCAGTGTACCAAACAAACCTTCTTTTCAAACTCTCTGAAGACTGTATTCATTCAAGACATAAATTCATTTCCTTTGTCTGTTGGGTGTTTTAAGTTTAAACAAGACTCATAATGCAGTTTAGTTCCTCAATTTAATATTTATACCTCAAGTAATTTTGTTTTATAATCTCATCTTGCATTATATAATCATACACTTCTAGTCTAATATCTAATTTATACATTTCATTAAACAATCCATATAGTTTGATAAATGCATATTATTCAATATTCAAGATCAAAGCATGATTTTTTACAATAATATTCACACATCTTTTCTAACATGACTTCGTAAACACTATTTTCAATACACTAACGCAACTTTGATTCTTCTTTTTTCTCCCCTCCTCCAGGAGAACAGGAAGCATGTATCAATTTTATTCCACTTATCATGCCTATCAACTTAGGGTCTGTAGCCTTTTCTATACACAAGTTGCACTAGTTTAACTTTAATCAGTTTTTAAATTTATTTAAACTGGTAATAACAGACTTAAGCTAAATGCAAATAAACCTGTTTAAACTTGAAAATAGAGTGTCTACAGACAGGGCTGGATTAAGGCAGGGGCTTTAGGGGCTGCAGCCCAGGGACCCGGCTCAAAGGGGGCCCCACAAAAATAAATCACAGGCAGGGATCTCCAACTCTGGGCCACTAAAAGTCCTGCGGCGCAGCAGAGCACTCAGGCAGGCTGCCTGCATGCCATGGCCCCATGCCACTCCCAGAAGCGGCTGTCTTCTAGCATGTCTCTGCGGCCCCTGGCAGGGTGGGGGGAGGCCAATGGGAGCTCCGGGTGCGGCGCTTGCGGGCAGCGCACTGAGCAGGGCAGGCACTTCCACTAGGCGACCCTAGGCGGTCGCCTAGGGCGGCAGGATTTGGGGGGCGGCATTTTGCCGCCCTCGGCGGAAATTCGGCGGTGGGGGGGTCCTTCCGCTGCGGGTCCTTCACTTGCTCCAGGACCCACTGCCGAAGTGCCCCAAAGACGCGGAGTGGAAGGACCCCCGCCGCCGAATGCTCAGAGGAGGAGCGCTGCCGCCTAGGGCGGCAAAAACCCTGGCACTGCTCCTGGCACTGAGACACGCTGTCCCCCTCCCCCCAGGGCCCAAAGAGACGTGCTAGCAGCCAGCCGCTTCCGGGAGCAGCGTGGGGCTATGGCCTGCCTGAGCCCTGCTGCGCTGTCAGCCGGGAGCTGCCTGCACCTAAACTCCCTCCCAGACCCCGCACCCTCTCCTGCATCCCAATTCCATGCCCCAGACCCCTCCTGCACCAAACTCCCTCCTAGGAAAAAGACTTGTATACAGGGGCCCCACAAAATCTAATAGCCCTGGGCCCAAAGGAGAGTTAATCCGGCCCTGTCTACAAAGCCTTTTGCACCATTTTAACTAAATCAATTTGCAATCCATGGTTTAGGTTAAACTGGAACAACTTTCATATATAGGCAAGCACTGAGCTGTCCTTCTTAGACAGGCTTACCTATTTGAGAAAGCTGCATTGGTTCAGCTAGAGGTGTGATTTTTTTTTTTAAACCAGTTCAGTTAAACCAGTGCCACCCTTGTGTGGACATGCTTATTTTGGTTTAAACCAGGGTCATTTCAGTATATCTTAAATTGATTGGGAATCTGTTTAGTTTAAACAACAATAAACCACTCTTAAACCAAAATAGGAGTGTTCTCACAAAGGTTTGCATGTATTAATTGAAAATTGGTTTAAAAATCCAGTTAAATTAAAAGGTTTCAACTTTCTCAAGTAGACAAGGACTTACTTCAGTTTAGCTGAAGTCAATTAGAAACAGATGTAAGCTAAACTAAAATCACCCTTCAAGTCTAAATGAGAATGGCCACACAAGGGATTGGACTGGTTTAAAAAAGAGCTTAAGTAAAACAAGTGCATTTTTTTTTGGCTAGACAAGGGCCTATATAGCTCTTTATGAATGCAGTGACAATGCTTAAAATAGATTTTTGACTTTATGGAACAGACACCAGGTTATGTCTCTTACAAGTCAAAGCTTTTCTGTGCTGTGGGGAGCAATCTCCATGTGCGGGACACTTGTGGAGACTTATTCTCCCATTGCTCCATGCTGTGGGAGGAGATGACCTAAACCCATGCTAACCTTAAAGTGGCCTCACTGTCCTAAACATGCCAGCATGTCTATTCTGCCCTCATGCCAATTTTTCCAAGATATTTTAGTTGGTTGCCGTGGCTGTTTAAAAATGAACAGGATTGCCACAAATGTCCTTACTGGTTACATATTTTACAGCATGAGTATGTTTGAATACAAAGTAGTACAGCATATAGATATTCACTTTGAGATGTATGCTTGGGGCAGACTCATTGCCTGACATTCATAAAATCAAACCATAGGATTTTTACTTTCATTTCAGAATTTTTACAATTCCAGATTTTCCATGTGTTTCCCGGAGCTGTTACAGGAATCTTAAAACACTTTGATCTTGAACTTGATCAGATAAAATAAAAAGGTTAATATTTTCCTCATTTTCTCATGCTTCCATTATTCTTGGAATGTTGGAGTGCCAAGACACAAGCTATCCATACAGTATGTCCATCTCAACCAGGAGCATGAAAAGCTGGAAGTCTCATTAGAAGGCCCAGTCTGGTGTGATTTTTAGATAAGCTTTGGCTAGGCATCTGTGGACTTTTGGGTGTTTATCTAAACCAAACCTCGCAGCCTTTGAAAGTTTGCTGATTTACTATTTAACACCCTTGCATAGTACTTTGTTGGTACACATTTTCAATGGAGCATGATGATGATGTACTATATGCAGCATATATTCGTGAGGCATTTCCAGTGATGCTTTCCTTGATGGGAGCTCTAATGCATTGGACACTGAAGGGTTAAATAATATTTTAAACAAACTTTTGGAATCTTGCTGTTCCCCAGCATATACCATATCTTGTACTTTATTTTTACTAGGCAATAGGTGGAACGCTCATTTCTCAGTGATGGCTTTTGGAGGAGGGTATTTAGCAGCATTAACAATTTGTTGCTTGGATAAATTCTTTGGCCTTCAGAGCACTGGATATTGCAACAGCTGAAGCAGAAGTACTAGCATCAGCAACACTGTACTTCTCACTTTCACTGGTAGTGGCATTGATGGCCAGTTTAGAGGGGGTTGGAGAATACCAAGTGCAGAGCCTAGGGACTAAAGTGGCAGCTGATCTTCCTCTTTATTGTAGGGTTTTACATTTTAAGTCACTCTTCACTGATGTTTGGGAGAGACTCTTAGCAGAAAAATACACAAGAGAAACAGCAAGAGTTTTTGCAATACACAGAGCCAGAGTCCCGGGTGATGACAAGGTCAACCCAAGTAAATAATTAAATAAAACCAGCATGTGACAGTTTTCTTTCTGCTTTCAACCTGGCCTTTAAAAATGAACTTACTCTAGTCAGGCATGTGCCTTTGCAGAGAAATAGTTAGAATTTCTGACATTCATCACTGATTCTTTCCTATTAATTCTTCTGAGAAAGCAGGAAAGGGCCAGAGATAATAGTATTCTTGACTTGCCTGTCTCTGTAACAAAAGCTCAACTAGAATATGCTTAAGTTTATAGAACAGGTACAACTTTTTAAAAATTGACACAGATGACAGGTAGTAGTATGGGCCAGATGCACCAAAGGCCTGTGTCAGCCAGAACCTAGGACAAAATCCGGTAGTCAAAAAGGGGAAGGGGACGGCCTTGTGGTTAAGGCCAGCCTTACAAAGTTCTACTCTCTCATTCACCTGGGGCAGATAATTTTTTTTCTTGATAAACAGGACATTTTCCTTAGATGGTCAGTACTTTCAGTCCTCATGCCAATCAGCAGGAGAGAAGATTCTTGTGCTAATTTCACAACAATTTTCCAAAACTGGATTAAGATACGGGTTTACCACTTGGGCAAAACAAGTTCTATTTCTATCTCTGCCTGAGGCCAGTTATTTAATCATTCTGTTTCTCTCTTTATAAAATGGGGATAATGCTTATCTCACAGGGATGTGAGAGGATTCATTTGTTAATGTATGTAAAGTGCTTTAAGAGCCTCCGGTGGAAGATGTCCCTTAGCACAGTAGTACTTTGTGCTTTTAAGGCCTTGTCTACACTACAGGGGGAGATCGATCTAAGTTACGCAACTTCAGCTATGTGAATAATGTAGCTGAAGTCGATGTACTTAGATCTATTTACTGCAGGGTCCACACTATGCTATGTCGATGGGAGACACTCTCCCATCAACTCCCCTTGCGCTTCTCGTTCAGGTGGAGTACAGGAGTCGACAGGAGAGTGATCTGCAGTCGATTTAGCGGGACTTCACTAGACCCACTAAATCAACCGCCGATGCATCGATCGCCGCACATCGATCCCCCGGTAAGTGTAGACAAGCCCTAAGGGACAAAGAAATGGAGTACACAGACGTACATATACAAATCATCTTTCTAAATCTTTTTTTCTTTTTTATTTGACTTGGTCACATGTTTTGCTACAGACCCCAGGATGACGTTGGAAACTTGGTCATGCTTTCTAGTGTCATTCTGTGCATAACTGAAGTTTAGCCTGTTTGCAGAATGCAGTGCCAGTGTAGTGGCTGCTGTCTTAGCAGAGATTGAACTGGGGCCCTCCAGAGCTAAAAGCATGAACTGCTTCAGCTTGCGCTAAACAGCTAACTCTTTACAGATGGGGGCTGTAACAACTGATAGTCAGTGCCAACACACAGAGGTTAACTAAACCTGTCACACTGGGCTGAGTAAAAACATTACCTCTTGCCCTGCTCCAGCTATGGAGAGGAAGGAAAACTTGCCCTCACTTCTGTAGGTTGCCTAGGGTACTGGTAAATGCAGGTAAATACAAGGTCCCTGCATTTACCAGTACCCCAGGTCACCCACAGAAGTGAGGACAAGTCTTGCTGCTTCTCCCTTGGTGGAGTAGGGCAAGAGGTAATGTTTTTACTCTCAGCCCAGAGTGACAGGATTAGTTAGTCAGTGAATGATAGTACTTTATAATTTCACCTAAAATGTTGCGCAAGCCAAATTTAACTCATTTTTGGTTTCACTGTGTGCTTCACTTCACTATTCTACTAAAATAGGGCATAATCTTATCTGATAGCCACTTGGGAAGAGAAATGTGATGGCTGACCAGTAATCAGTAGTACTTCTAATATTAAACTTTAAACAACATGCTTAGACAGCAAGGGTCCATAGTGCTGAATGTCCATAGTCACATTGCACGGCTTTATTCCAGGCATTTAAAATCTCCATTTGGTTATCAAATCTATCAGAGCGCTGTCTGTGGTAAACCTTTTTTTAAATAGTCCTTTCACACGTTGCAAAAACCTATTTAGCATGCAAGTGCTTTTACACTTGGTATTCTGATCAAATAATACAGTAGGTGTTATTTCCTTTTTTCAGGTAATTTGCCTTGGAAATTATGTAGAGTTGAGTTACTATAGTGCTACAGAAGCCAGCTTTACATAGCTGATTTGCTAATTATGACAGCTGTCATGAAATTACTAATTAAGTCACACAAAACTTACTCATAGCAGGACCCAGCAACGTGAAGGAAATGAAGTGCTGTACTTTGTAGGCTTAAATATAAGAAAAACGGTGTCCTTGGAGATGTTCCTGATTTGACCACAGAATCTGAAGCTGATCACGTCATGAATCAATATCATATAGAATAATTAAAGAATGGTGAGCCTGATTATGTGTCCCTTACACTAGTTTGATGTTGGTATAACTCCATTTGCTTGATGTAGACATAGTGGCTAATGAAGACAAACACAGGGATGGATTTTAAGTTGCAGGCTGCAACTTATTAAACATTAACACAGGGGAGGGATGCTACCGACCCTATCAACCAGATTCTCTATCTACCCACCCTATCTACCAGGCATTTTAGGGTGTTCCAGTGTGGGAGTTACAGAGATCCTACCATCTAACCCGTAACTTCATGTAAACTCCCTCAGCCTACCCCGAGGACTCAGCTCAGTCCTGCCCCCCCTTCCTTGAAAGAGGGACAGAGGGTACTAAAAAGGAGGACCTCGACTTGTGAAGGCCACAAAATCTTTCCCTACCCCATGAGCACAAGGCCCATAAATAAAATCCCAGGTCTTTTACTTCTTGGGACCTTTCTGTTTATCCTTTTAACAGCACTGGAAGCCGGCCGTAAGTTGTGACAAACTAATATCCTTACCAAGTACTATCACTAATTATTAAATCCTACTCCTATTTAACTTAACTATGTCTTCAGGATGCTGTAGGAAGGTGAAAAGCTCCCCAGGCCTCTGCCAGTTTGGCCCCTAGAGGAAGAAAAATTTTCTTCCTGACCCCAAAATAGGTGATTGGTCAGACCTGCAGTATCTGCAAAACACAGCTCTGAGGCTACCCGTACAGGGTAGGGAGGGTAGAGCTGCTGAGATGAAGGAAAAAGAGGCTCCACATAGCCCAAGATACGGTTTAAATTAATGAAAATGGAGGGTGAAGGATCAATCAGCTCCCTTCCTCCCCAAGCTAGCCAATGAGGGACTAGAGATGCTGAAGGCGATGGGCACCCCTGCATCCCTTCAGCATGTGTTCTTCTCTCTCTTTCAAATGGGACTGTCCCAATTGTGGCCAGCCCCATCAAGATTTCCACCTGTTGTGGTGGGTGGGTAGCATTCTAGGGAGTTAGTCCTGATCGACAGTGTGAGATCAGAATTGGGCCCATATGTTTTATATCACTTTCCTGTCGTTCTATTGTGTCCTGTAATGTGAGTGCACTACAACACAGTGCACAATAATCTAGGTAACTTTGCCCTTGACTACACCATAATTTGTGTTAACTAAGGCCATTGTAAATTGTAGTGCAGAAAAGAATACACTTTTGTTGCTGGTTGTGTTTAACTTCCGGGGTAAGTTCCTTTTTTTAATACTATAGTTTACAATCGTCTTAGTTATCACTTGTTACACCATGATTACAAGTTGTATTGTACAGCTGGGTGAAACTTTTTTGTAGCACAGTTCATTCACAGTGTCAGTTGACCTGAAACTATTTGTGAGCTTGTGTTGAGTTAGCTGAATCACTTTGACTGAACTGAAAAAAATCCCTAAATATTGTGGTAATGTCAAAATGACTCTACAATCTCCCATAGGCTATAGGAGGCCCAAGTTCAAGTCCTTACTCCAATGACTATCTAGTCAGTTATACAAAGTGGAACAGCTCCAACGGGAGAGATAGAAACCCATAGCCCAATGGCTAGGACACTCACCTGCACTTTAGGAAACCCAAGTTCAAATTCCTTCTTCACATCAGGCAGAAGCTGAATTGAATTTGAGTCTCCTATACCTCTCAAGTGAGCTCCCTAACTACAGGGCTAAAAGTTACAAGGGAGAGAGGGATTCCCTTGTAACTAAAAGGGGTGGGGGACACCAGGATTTTGTGAATCCTGCTTTGATTTTTGTCAAAATGCCCAAAATTGAAACCAAAATTTCCAAGTCAGAAGGAAATGTTTCGTTTCTACCCAACCTAATATATATATATATATTTTTAACTTTCTGATTTGCTTAAAATTTTTAGGAAAATCTTTTTGGTTCGTCCCAAAACAAAACATTTTCCGGAATTGTTAGTGAACTGAAAAAATCCATTATTTGCCCAGCTGTGTGTAATGTAGCTAAGCCGATAGAATTTAGGTAAAACTGAAAGGAAAATCTAGGAAACATTGGGTCTGATTGTCCAATCTGGTATGCTGGCTTTATATGTTAGGGCTGGGAACATTTTTTACATCAAAACTGTTTTTCGGTGGAAAATTGGGCTGTGAAAAGTGTGATCTCCATGGAAAACTAACTTTTTGTTGGAAAGCCAAATCCCCAAATAAAAAGCTTTTTGGGTTTTGGTCAAAAGGAAACATTTCTGGCTGACAACCCAAAATTTGAGGCTTAGACAGAAAAAGTTGAAATATTCTGTGGTGACACCCCCCATGCACTCACACATGAAAAATACTTTCTGGCCAATGTTAGGCACTGTAACTCCATTGAAGTAAATGGATTTGCACTACCATAAAACCGGTGTAATAGAGTGGAGAGTCAGGTACACTTTTTTCCAGTCAACATAAAGTACTGAGAACTAAATTTGCAAAGTAACGTTAAACAGAAGTTCAACACCTTTAACACCTCTGTAGTACATACCATAGAGATTGGGGGAGCTTTGCTCCAAAAACTTTCTTGAAGAGCTTTACAAGCTTCCCCCACATAATACTCTGCCACACAACTTAATTCTGCAGGTACAACCATCCTTGCTATTCCAGCCTAGGGTGACCAGATGAGAGGAAGAAAATATCGGGACACGTGGGGGTGGGTCCGCCGGCGGAGCAAAAAAAAAAAAGCTGAATGCTGTTGGCGGAGCAAAATATCGGGACGTGGGACCTAAACACCTAAATATCGGGAGGTCTGGTCACCCTATTCCAGCCTTGGGCCTTTTGGGAACCAAAGCTGCTAGCTGATACAAACTGTGTGCTGGTTCTGTGCGATGGACACACAGACTAAGCCCAATATACAAAAGACTATCACTGAGACACATATTCTGGAAATATCTTAGATTCTCTAGATATGTCCATGTCTGTGTGATGGCTTCTGTTTGCTCCAGTTTATTTAGATCAGGGGTCTCAAACTCAATTTACCTTAGGACCAGTGCTGGTACTCAAATCCTCCCAGTGGGCCAATAATGTCACTGAAGATGGTGTTCAGAAAAGAAAACGTTTATATTGTATTTTTTATTTCGAATTTCTTAGCAATAATAAAACTGTCATACAACTTTATACAATTCTTCGCCTGTCAGAGAGTTTTTAGTGTTTGACAGACACCTGGCAACGCTTCAGTTCTGTCAGTTTATTGATGTTTGGCCTCAGTGACTGAGCAGTTGAAACCTTCAGGATTGCAGCAAGGTGTGCATCAGATAGTTGTGTTCGGTATTTTGACTTGTTTATATTAATTGCGGAAAAAAGTGATGCCTACTCTGCCCAGCAACTAATGATGATATCTCTGTCCCTCTCCCCCAGCCAATGGGAGCTGCGGGGGGCGGCACCTGCAGCAGACATTGCCAGCAGCGTGTCTGCCTGTGTCTCTCGTCCGCAGACCGCGGTGGTGAGGTTCTGGGGCCGCAGATGGCCCACGGGCCGGGACTTTGAGACCCCTGATTTAGATGCAGCCCTGGATTCCTGGAGAAGGAGGAGAAAAAAATAGAGGAAGAAGGGAGAGAGATGGGTGACAGGGGCAATGGAGGAAAGAGAGAAAGGAGGGAGAAGTTAAGAATGGCAGAAAAGAGATGAAGAAACAAGTAGAAGGAAATAGGATGTTGGGAGAGACAGAAGAGGAGAAAACTAAATGAAAGCAACAGAGAAAAAAGGAAAGAAAATGCAATGAAAGAAAAGTGGCAGAAGTAAAGAGAGAAGTGAATAAAGGCAATGGGAGAAAAGGAAGATATTTTAGATTAATTAAATGTATGAATAAATTATATTCTACATGCCTGAACTCAAATGGTTACAAATTGTATATGCTTTTCTTGGTTTGGGGCCTGATCCAAAACTCACTGAAGTCAGTGTCATATTTTCCATTAACTTCAGTGGGTAGTGTACAGCTAATGTGGAGCATTCACATAAGAGATCTGCTGCTTTCCAGTTCAGTCAATTTTCAATACATTGACAGTTTATTTGTTAAAAATTACCAATTTAAAAGGCTTTTCTTGTATTTGGCACACATTTGATTCATAGTACAAAGAATCTTCATTTAACAAGACTTTGATAAAGTGGCCAGAAAAAAGGGTTGTCAATTAAATTAACATTTATAACCTGAAGTAGTAACAGATGGTAGGAGCAGAAGCTGTATTGTCTGAGGACTGGGTTGTTACTTGCAGGACTTGACCTTGAAATTCACATCTTCTCTCTGTGGACATAACTGGCAGCCTAGCAGTGAGTGGACAGAATCAAGAAATAGGGAGAGCCATTCTGTCCAGGGAACTGTATTCTACTTTTTCCATCGTCAGGCAAGTAATATTAAAGTCTTCTCATGGCAGCCACAGATTCCTGCCACTTACTGGCAGTGTTTTCAAATGTGACTGAGAATCCACAGAGATAAAATGATTTCAACAAAGGGGTAGAAACGTTATGCAGAAGTACATTTTCTTACAGTGCTGAAAGCTATTAAACGCCTTTCTGGTATATGCAGTAAAACCTCCTGGAATTTCATTAGAAAATGGATTTTGTTGTCATTATTGGAGCTTGTTAGGAGTCCTAAGGGGGAGAAACTTTTTAGCCTGTGCTGACAAGATGTTCTCCAACTGATATTAAGGTGCTTTAAATGGATATGCCTGACATGAGAACGATTGCCATGAAAATGAATATCCAAATTCCCCTGGGCGTGTGAGGTAAAGGTGGATGAGAAGAGAGGAAACTTTAATTTCTGACAGATATCAAAGAATGAAAAGTGACTGTGTCAGTTTGTGCTTATTTTGTCTGGTGGACAACCAAAAATTACTTGATTTGTTCTTTGCTTGTGTCCTAAATATTTTTACTCAAAGTAAAGGCTAAATTATAAAAATCTGGGTAGATATAAAAAACCCGAATACACGGCATGTAAAACGACAATTAAAATCTTTTTAAAAGTTAACATCTGGAAAACATGTTTTTCATTAAAAACGTTCACCATTTTTTGACTAGCTCTCTTGGTACAACAAAGTTACTTTGTGTGAGTTCTCAGAATGGGTAGGTCTTGCCTTCCAGATGATTTGCTCAAATAAATGAATACATAGATGTATGTTCATGAAGTGAATATGCTGATAAGACTAACTCAGACTACTGTCTCAAATGCACAACATTCTCTTCCAATGGAAGATCAATAACATTCGTTCTAGATGACATGAGTGTCACTGTGCACTGTGACAGATTTTTTCCCTGCAACAGATTTTTTACACAGTGACTGTTCTTGCTGTTCATTTTCTACAAACAATTATTTTGCAGTCTACATATTTTTAATGCTGTATGCAACCGTTGTACAAATTGCAACTCATTTGTGGTGCCCAATTGTGTGGCTAGCAAACTAGAGGCATACAGGTATGACTGGATTAACTCTAATACTTCTCTGTTGCGATACATACAATACATCTAATAATTAGAGGCAAAAAATAAGTGTTTGAGTTTAAAAATGTAGTTGCTTTGGCTGTGCTTGCTCGCCTTTTATATTCACTTTCTATAAACTTTCAAGTGGCTGAGTTTTACTCACATGAATGCTCCCGGAATGAGAATTTTACAGTTGCAAGCCTGAGGATCCAAACTGGAAATGGTAAATTTTCATATGATGGGACACTTCTTAATAAAGCAGACATGTTGGGTTCTTTTTCAGAGTCCTGGCACTGGGACTACTAAATGAGCCAGACAAGGATCTTTCAAGCTATTCTGTTTGGGGTGAAATGCTAAGGGAAATAGAAATACAGCCCTATCCTGATTAGTTTACTATCCTAAACCCCAATAGGGCTGTCTCTTGTTTCTTCTGCTGCTTGCATGTGTGTACACATTCTCTCTCTCGCTCTCTCTCCTTTGCACTGGCTTTTCACAGGCAGGCAGGCAGCCATCCATTTTCTAATTATGCTCAATTTATTACCAACAACCACTCCAGAACAAGTGAACTCAAAGTAAGCAGGGCCGGCTCCAGCATTTCTGCCGCCCCAAGCAAAAAAAAAAAGCCGCTATTGGCGGTGGCAGTTCAGCGGCAGGTCTTTTGCTCCTAGAGGGAGTGAGGGACCTGCCACCCCCGAATTGCCGCAGGTGCCGCCCCTCTCCCTTGGCCGCCCCAAGCACCTGCTTGTTAAGCTGGTGCCTGGAGCCGGCCCTGAAAGTAAGTGAATGGTTACTGCAGTTCAGCAGACAAACCAAATAGTCTTTGGTGCTTATGCCATACATACTACAAGGCTAATCTTTCCCTGAATATTCTGGGGCCATTGCTCCTGGATCCCACTGGTTTGGATGTGAAAGACCTAGACTGTGATCCAGATCCAGGTCTTCCATTTTGTAGCATGTAATATCAGTATCAGGCCACCAAGAACTTCATGCAATATTCTATTATATTTCTGATAAAATGATAGCACAGTACTGTACACTGAGCAAAATAGGACAACTGCATTATTATTAATCATTCCCTGATTCACTGCTTATAATTTACACTGTTACATCTAGTTACATTTGATAAAATGGAGTGATTAAAAACATCTAGTTAAGTGAACCAGTTAAAGGGAAACAATTATTACTAATGAAAAAAGATAATGAAATGCATCTAATAATTACTGTGTTGCTTTCCTATGAAGTGAGGCTGTTTTCCTTGGTTTTTCTGTTATTGGCAAACAGCTTCCTTAAATATTCTTACAGATGG
>NW_020664419.1:43681938-43729418 GCF_002925995.2 Terrapene triunguis | reverse complement strand
GGATGGGAGGGGTAGAGAGAGAGGAATGGAGGGGAGGGAAGGGAGGGATAGCGGGGGAAGGGGGGGGATGAGGCTTGACTGCAAAAAGTATAAAGGAAGAAAAGCTGTTTCTGTTAGTGTGCTTGATTTGAGACGTGCCAGTCTCCTTGCACCGCTTTGAGATCTCAAATAAACTTGGTTTGCTTCTCCACCTGGTGTGTTTATTGGCGCGAAGCACACTGGGCCACGAACCTTCGCTGTTGCTTTGCCTCGGGCACCCTGTGCTGGCAACAGTTTTGGCGCCCAATGTGGGGCTCGAGGCTGAAATTTAGCCTTGCCCGGATCCCTCCTGGAGGCCGACGGACTACGGCGATGACCGACGCCCAGAGCTCACTGGTGACTTCATCGGGGGCCTCAGCGGAGACGTGGTTTGCTCGACCCCGGAGGGCACAACGGTGCAACGCGCTTGAGTAGTGGAGAAGCAGCTGCGGGCGACGGTGGGGAACCGGTCCCGTGGATAGGGCGACGGTGCAGCACCGGACCCGTGGATAAGGTAGGAACAGTCCAGTGGGGACTTTATCTGTCTTGACCTGGGGACACCCAGTGTCTACCTGTTTTGACTTGGGGACGCCCAGAGTCTCCCTAATATGGGGCAGGGACAGAGTACGGCAGGCAGGGCAAGGTGTACACCCTTGGAATGCATTCTGGTGAACTGGAAAGTGTTTGGATCGGATCCGTTGATTAAAAGTAAACTGAAAAGATTCTGTACAGTAGACTGGCCTCAATATCAGCTAGAGGACCAGGAAAGGTGGCCACCGGAGGGATCACTCAATTATAATACGATCCTTCAATTGCTTTTGTTTTGTCAGCGTACGGGTAAATGGAATGAACATATGTATGTACAATTGTTTATGTTGTTAAGAGATAGGTCAGATCTTTTGCAAAGGTGTAATTTGACTCCGACAGGTTCGGTAGTAACTACTGTTAGTTCCCAGAACCCTCCTCCGGTTGTGATGGCAGGTCCGGTGTCCCCTTCGGCTATCACACCCCCACCATATAAAGACAAGGTGTCTCAGGTTCCAGAGATTGCCCCCTCGGTGGAATTTTATCCGTTGATCACTGAGACCGTGGTGTCCAGACATGGCTCAGATAGGAATCAGGCCACTACTATGCAGGTTTACACCCATGTGCCTTTTAACCCAGTGGACCTGGCGGCTTTTAAGGCACAGGCAGGGGAATTCTCTACGAACCCAAGCAAGTTTATCTCAGCCTTTGAAGGGTGTCTGGCTAGCTGTAAACCTGACTGGGATGACTGTAATGTCCTTATGCGGACCCTGCTGTCTGAGGTGGAGTGTAATCAGGTTGTGTCTAGAGCAAGGGAGGAGGCACAGAAGAGACATGAACGGAATCCACATCACGCCCGCGGAAATGGTCCCCCTAGAAGATCCCGGGTGGAACCCTAATGACCCTGCGGGCCAAACGCGTCTCACTGTATACAAGGAGCTCCTATTACATGGTCTCCGACACTCAGCTGTCCGACATAACAATTGGGCTAAGC
This sequence comes from Terrapene triunguis, assembly GCF_002925995.2. NCBI lineage: Eukaryota > Metazoa > Chordata > Testudines > Emydidae > Terrapene > Terrapene triunguis. The sequence continues at coordinate 43,727,881 of NW_020664419.1, read as the reverse complement.
CTTATGAACTAGTACAGGAGCCAAAAGAGAGTCCGGTTGCTTTTCTGCAGCGTATTCGGAATACCATCAGGCAAACTACTAATGCAGACCCTGATGAACCGGAAACTGAGGCAATCATAAAGGGTATCTTTACCAGCCGTGCAGCTCCTGATATTAAAAGGAAACTACAGAAAAAGGAGGATTTGATGGGCATGACCATAGCACAGATTCTGGAAACTGCAAACAGGGCTTACGGCCTTAGGGAGGGAGAAAAGAAAAAGAGGCAAGCGAAAATGATGGTTGCAGCAGTACAGGCCGGTGGCAAGGGAAAATTCCAGGAAGGTGGAAGGGGCCGGGGAATGAGAGGACGTGGACGTAGGCGCCCTGGCTCACAGGAAAGGCGTCTGGGTCGCAACCAGTGTGCCAGATGCCGAAAGGAGGGACATTGGAAAAATGAGTGCCCCGAAAGGGAAGGTACCTCTATGATGGCAGCAGAGGATCAAGAATAGGGGTGTCAGGGGAGACGGACTATCCTGCCCCCGGAACCCTGAGTAAACATGCGGGTGGGAGATTTGGACATAGACTTTTTAGTAGACTCTGGAGCTGCACGAACTGCTGTAAACCAACCCCTGCAGCTGCCTGTGGCAGATTCCCTCACTGTGGTGGGTGCCACAGGGAAAGAACCCAAGTGCCCAGTATATGCCCCAGCGGAATGTGCTTTGGGAAACAGAACTCTATCTCACAAACTGGTTTACCTCCCCGATTGTCCAACGCCTCTATTGGGACGGGACCTGCTTTGTCGCTTAGGTGCCACCCTGCATTTCACCCAAGATGAAATAACCCTCACCTTACCCCCAGAGAATGCCTGGATAAGGACTCTTGCAACTGAGCCCTCAGCCATGCAAGCCCCAAAATGGAGCCAGTGGGAAAAGCAGGTTTTTCCTCTAGTATGGGCATCAGGGGTCCCAGGGAAGGCAAACCGTCAGACCCCTGTTCATATTCAGCTTCTCCCAGGCAAAAGCCCAGTGCGAATCAAACAGTATCCGATTAAGAGGGAAGCCAGAGAGGGACTGCAAGAGACTATAGATCGGTTCCTAGAGTGCGGTGTACTACGAGAATGCCAGTCAGCTTGGAACACCCCCATTCTGCCCGTGCGAAAGCCCAATGGCACATACCGGCTGGTTCAGGACCTGAGGGCGGTTAATGAGCGGGTTAAGACTCTGCACCCCCTTGTTCCAAACCCGTATACACTATTGGCCTCTATAGGGGGGCAGTACACCCATTTTTCTGTCCTAGATTTGAAGGATGCTTTCTTCACGATCCCGGTCGACACCCAATCTCAGGAGATTTTCTCCTTCGAGTGGGAGGACAACAGAAGGGTTAAAAAGCAGCTTTGCTGGACTGTGCTGGCCCAGGGATTTAAAAATTCCCCCACTCTGTTCGACCAGGCTTTGGCAAGAGACTTGGAGGAGTGGGACAATGAAGACAGAGTCCTCCTTCTGCAATATGTGGATGACTTGTTGATTGCTGCTGTGGGTCTAATCCCTTGTCTTAAAGCCACTGTGAGCCTCCTGAACTTTGTTGGACTCAGAGGATATCAAGTATCACAGAGTAAGGCTCAGATTGCTCTCCCAGAAGTACGGTATTTAGGATTTTACATCAGGCAGGGGGAACGTCAGCTTTCAAGTGAAAGAAAGGAAGCTATCTGTCAAATTCCTATTCCAAGCAATCGTAAACAACTCAGGGTGTTTCTGGGCATGGCAGGCTTCTGTAGAATATGGATCCCAGAGTTTGGACTGTGGGCTAAACCCTTGTATGAATGTGTTAAGGGAGCAGATCATGACCCCTTTCACTGGTCCCCAGAAGCGGACGGGGCATTTAAAATCTTAAAAAGGAAACTAATGGAAACTCCAGCTCTAGGCCTGCCGGACCTAACTAAGCCATTCCAACTGTATGTGCATAAACGGAGAGGGGTGGCCCTGGGAGTGCTTACTCAGTTATTAGGCACCTGGAAACGTCCAGTGGCATATTCTCTAAACAACTGGATGAAGTTTCAAAGGGATGGCCAGCCTGTTTGAGGGCGGTCGCAGCAACTGCCCTAGTGCTTGGGGAAGCTGAGAAATTGACACTGGGGGGAATTGTGCAAGTGTATACTCCCCATATGGTTCAAGCCCTGCTGGATACTAAGGGTGGTCTCTGGCTTACACAGGCTCGGGTTGCTCGGTATCAAGCAAAACTGTTAGAAAATCCTGAAGTTACCCTACAGACCTGTCCCTCCCTTAACCCAGCCACCCTGTTACCGGAGACAGAGGAGCAGGAACATGACTGTCTGGAAATCATAGATGTCCAATACTCCAGCCGCCCAGACTTAAAAGATCAACCCCTCCCTAATGCTGATTATGAGTGGTATACTGACGGCAGCAGTACTGTTGTAAACGGACAAAGAAGAGCAGGCTATGCTATTGTATCTCTCCATGAGACCGTGGAAGCAGAGGGTTTGCCTGCTGGGACATCAGCACAGCTGGCTGAATTGGTAGCCTTAACCCGTGCACTTGAACTGTCAAAAGGAAAAAGAGTTAACATTTTTACTGATTCCAGATATGCCTTTGGAATACTACACACTCATGCCGGTCTGTGGAAGGAAAGAGGAATGTTGACAGCCCAAGGTTCTCCGGTTAAACATGGACCTCAAATTCTCCGGCTTTTAGAAGCGGTACAGCTCCCCTCAGAAGTAGCAGTGATACACTGCAAGGCTCATCAAAGAGAAGATCAAGATGTGGCTAAGGGTAATGCCAGGGCGGACAGAGAGGCCAAGCGAGCTGCTACCCTGGAACCACAGGAAGCTGAAGACGCCCATATGCATGCCCTCATCCCATCAGTGGGGGAGCTCCCGACCCCTCAGTACTCTCATGAAGAGAGGAACCTAGCCAACACACTTAGGCTCCGGGAAAAGGAGGGATGGCTCCACTCCACGGAAGGAAAAATCCTCCTACCAAGGAATCTAATACGGCCAGTACTACAGAAACTACATCAGTCTACCCACGCAGGTAGAGAAGCTCTTTCCCAGCTTATGAATAAATACTTTCTAACCTCTGGACTTAGGCCTCTGGCCTCCCAGGTGCAGGCTGAATGTCTAGTCTGCCAAAAGAACAACCCTCGACCTGGAGTGTCAGTGCCACCAGCCACTCTGGAACCTACCCCAGGCCCAGGACTAGTTTGGCAAATAGATTTTACTGAGTTTCCCCGGACCCAAGGATTCAGATACCTTCTCGTCTTAGTGGATCGATTCAGCGGATGGCCTGAAGCCTTCCCATGTCGTAACAACACTGCCAAAACAGTGGCTCTTAAATTTGTCAAGGAGATCATTCCCCGCTTTGGACTCCCCCAGTGGATGGAATCTGACAATGGAACACACTTCACATCCCAAGTTGTTCAGAAGATATCGGATGCCCTGCAAATCCCCTGGAAGCGCCACACTCCATGGCGACCGCAGGCCAGTGGGGTAGTGGAACGCACAAATCAGACACTTAAGCGGCACCTCTCAAAAGTCTGCCAAGAGGCTTCCCTTAAGTGGCCTGATGCTCTACCCCTTGTTTTGCTCCGCATTCGCGCTCTCCCAAAGGGCAGGTTAGGGCTCAGTCCCTTCGAGATTATGTTTGGAAGGGCATGGCCTATGAACGGTACACCGGTTCTGGCAGGGGAGTGGGAGGTAGGCTGTGGTTTCTTATCTCAGTACATGTGCTCTCTGTCTGCTGTTCTCTGTTCTCTCCACAGGTATACCAAAGATTTGCAGCCTCTCCCGCTGGATGCCCCGATCCACTCCTTGCAGCCAGGTGACTCCGTACTCGTTCGGACCTGGAAGGACGAGCCTCTCCAAGAGAAGTGGAAGGGACCCCACACCGTCCTGCTGGTCTCCCATACAGCAGCAAAGGTCGAAGGACACAAGAACTGGATTCATCACTCTCGCCTGAAAGCAGTGCCTGCTCCTGAATGGTGGACCGTCCAGCCTGCAGAGAAGACTGCCAGCGACGACCTGGGACTTAAGCTGTTATTCAAAAGACAATAAGGCCTGCTGGGAATGCCCTGTGATCTCTTTGGACAGTCACAGCGCACTCCCCGCGAGAACTCTGAGCGTTGGTTGTGTTTGTTTTCGCAGGGCTGGCCTAACCTGGTGGCCTGGTCCCTTTTGCTTTTAGTCTGCCTGCTATTGGTAATTGTTATTTTGTGGGTATTTGGGGAATTGTAATTGTCAGGCCCTAGGGTCACCTGCCCAGCATGAGTTCAGGTCCAGGGTCTGCCACAGTGGTACTCTTTGCCATAGGGACACTCCTCTCGTTTCCTCCCATTTCCCCCCGACCACATGCGGGATGGAAAGAAATCCCTACTAACTTGGAAACAAACACATATGAGTCCTTGAAGGTTTGCTTTGCCCAAGAGTTCAACCTCTCTAACAGCTGGGTATGCTCCCAAGTCCCGCACCACGCAGCAGGGTTACCCTGGAGGGCGGTTCCCCAAAATTGGTCAGATATCTGTTGGGGATGGTTCAGTAGGGGAAAAAATACCTCGGGTACCCCCTTGTCGCAAAACTGTACCATTGAATCCCAGTATGCATTAAGGGACGACCCTTGGGAGCCGCGGGCCAACTCAACGCAGATCCCTTCCCCTATTAGGCTGCGGTCAGTGGCCCCCGGGTTGGTGTGCTATCGACAGTTCAAGTCCAGCAATCACACCTGGTCCGCTGGGAATAGCACCTGTCAGTATTATGTATCCCCTGACAGTGATGCTTCTGTCCCTGTCTATGTTAATGGCAAATCTGACTCTACCGCCCGGCTAGCAACATTTAATGACAAAGAAACAAATAGGTGGCGCCGCGGTTATAATGGCTTGGTAGGAAATGGCCACTCCTTTTATATTTGCGGACTTTCTGCCTATAAGTGGCTACCGCATCGGTGGTATGGAAGCTGCTATGTAGGCTATCTTGCCCCTCCCCTTCGTGTTCTCCCTAAACTGCCCCCTGGCTGCCCCAGACAGCGTAGATCTTTGTATGCCACCCCAGCGCCCATTACAGAAGGAGACAGGTTGGGTATGATCCTCCTCCCATCCTATGGGGTGGGACGGCTAACCCAATTTTATCGCAGGCTCTCTGTGTTTCTCACCAAGTTCGCCAATGAAACCTTGGCCATAGAGAAAAGCCTTAACTCAGAGCTTTACCAGCTCCGGTTGCTGTCCCTGCAAAATAGACAGGCCTTAGATTATGTTCTAGCCTCCCAGGGCGGGGTGTGTGCCCTTATTGGGAGTGAATGTTGTACTTATGTTCCGGAAAACTCACAGGACATTAACAAGCACATCCTGTCAGCCGAACAGGCTTTTGAGCAGTGGAAGGCCCAGGAAAGGGAACCCACAGGTTTTGATTCCCTTTGGAGTTGGTTGTCCAACCTAGGAGGACTGGGAAATAGCCTTGTGCGTCTCCTCCTCACGGGTGTGGTACTATGCTTGGTCACCCTCCTCCTGATTGCTTGTTTTAAGATGCTCCTCCGTAAGCTTTGTGCCCCCCGTTCCCCAGAAGTCCCGGCATACCCTCTCATTGAAAACCCCAGCTTCATAGCACTTAATCATATCTTGTCCACAGAATATGAGAAAACTCAGCCAAAAGCTTGTTGAGTATTCTCAAAGGAGGGAGTTGTTGACGTCACCAGGCATCACCATCACCCTAGGTAACTCAGGAGGGTGGAAAATCACAAGTGTCAATGAAGCCTTCCTGCACTAGGCCTGAACCAAACTCCTTCCATGTTTAAACTCTGATCGACCTCAAAAGCCAGGTGCAAGCGGAATGTATAAGCAACCTGCTATCAATGGTAACCCCCCTTTGCAGTACCAAGCGGTAATAATGAGGCCTGCATACCTCTGGCCGAAGGAAAGATAATAAATCAAAGGAACGGGACAAGATAGTAGTTCAAGAAGTGTTACTAACGAGCTGAACTTATAGCTGCCAACATAAACTAACTGCTTAAATGTAATTGCTATTTGCTTAGTAATTGTTACCAGGGATGGGAGGGGTAGAGAGAGAGGAATGGAGGGGAGGGAAGGGAGGGGTAGCGGGGGAAGGTGGGGGATGAGGCTTGACTGCAAAAGGTATAAAGGAAGAAAAGCTGTTTCTGTTAGTGTGCTTGATTTGAGACGTGCCAGTCTCCTTGCACCGCTTTGAGATCTCAAATAAACTTGGTTTGCTTCTCCACCTGGTGTGTTTATTGGCGCGAAGCACACCGGGCCACGAACCTTCGCTGTTGCTTTGCCCCGGGCACCCTGTGCTGGCAACAAGGCCACCAAGAACTTCATGCAATATTCTATTATATTTCTGATAAAATTATAGCACAGTACTGTACACTGAGCAAAATAGGACAACTGTATTATTATTAATCATTCCCTGATTCATTGCTTATAATTTACACTGTTACATCTAGTTACATTTGATAAAATGGAGTGATTAAAAACATCTAGTTAAGTGAACCAGTTAAAGGGGAACAATTATTAGTAATGAAAAAAGATAATGAAATGCATCTAATAATTACTGTGTTGCTTTCCTATGAAGTGAGGCTGTTTTCCTTGTTTTTTCTGTTATTGGCAAACAGCTTCCTTAAATATTCTTACAGATGGTTGTTTGTTTTTTAAATTAGGTAAGAAATCATAAGATGCAGGTTTTTCTGTGAGTAATCATTAGCACGTTGCCTGAAATCTTGGTGTATAAACAGCAACCATATGTGATATATCATATCTTGAAGAAAAATTAACATTATGTGACTGCGGTAAAATGAGCAAGGAAACTATCATCAGAGAGAAGGTCAGAGCACTTAGGTATAGAAAACAATGCTTATTTTAGAGCAGAACTGTGCAGTTTTACTAATTTTAGCATTCTGTTCTAATATTAATAAATATTAGCTGCTCTGTCTGACTGTTGTGATTCCTTCTGGACTTTAGATGCAGATTTCACTGTAGGATTTATTCCTCGGCTTCTGAAACTAGTTTATTTCCTCTTCTGCTCACAAACTTCCTTTTGGTTCCACTTAAAGATTGCAACACATGTAGTCTGCCTCTTCTCCCATCACTATTCCAAAGTTTCCATCTGCTATCCTGATAAATATGCCTCATAAAAGTGCATCCAGGATTTCAAAACACTTTTTCATTAGCTGTGCTTGCAGCGAACTTCAGGATTTCATGCTGTTTGCCGCCTGTGTTTACAGCCCATTCTCACTCTGCTTTCTTGAAGGTCTTCCTCTTGCAAATTTTAAACAGCACTTTTCTGATCTTTTCAGAGAGTCTGCAAGGCTCTTACGTTATTGGAATTTAAACCTCCTTTGAAGACTATTGCTCATTCTTCCTTTTGCCAAGAGATATTTATGCATTTATATTCTTAGTCATGGAAACTTATATAAAATTTCTAATCAGATAGATCAGGGGGTCTAATTCTATGTTGTACCTCCTGAAAACACAGCCCCGAAGATGCAGAAGATGGACGATGGCTGCGAGCCACCTTTGCACAACCCAGATTCTGGGCTGACTTGGGGCCAGCATGGCCTCTAGAGTAAATTAAGCAGTCCCAAAGGCTTAACTCATACCCAAAGCCTTAAGTAATAGCCAGTATATCCACAAGGTTTATGGAAAAAGCATACAGATCACCACATTTATAATTGGAATTTGAGAATTAAGGCAGAATACCTTATTGCGATAATTGCAGCTTGACACTTTCTAAAATATATCAGATCATTTCAGGAAAAGCCATCAGTTAGGCCCATATGTTTTTGTCACTTATTACACAGTAATCTGAACATTGATCTAACTGATTAATAATTGGTGTGTGAGTTCTTTGAACATTACTGTGTATATTTATACCGCACTAAAATCTTTGTTACCTCACTTAAGAATGCTCAAGTATATTTCCTAAATATATTCACTAAAAATAATGGATATTACCAGTTATGGCAACATTAACACTGTTCACATGCCTTCCTGCCCCAAAAGCATTATACCCAAAAGTACTCATGTACCCATCACTGCCACAACAAACTCCCTTTCAATTCCAATATGTTACCACTCATGATCAGAACTGTCCTTTGGGTATGGCAAATCGGGGTGACCACCCTGGGCCCCGTGCTTTGATAAAATCATGAGGAGGTGGGTGGGCAGGCGGGGTGAGGAGGTGACTGGGGAGGAGAGCAACAGGCGGGAGGGGGATGAGGAGGCAGACGGGCAAGTGAATGGTGAGGAAGAGAGCAGCGGGCGGGAAGTGGGAGGAGGCAAGCGGCAGCCACCAGCAGCCCCCCTACCAGAACCTTGCCAGCGGGCCCAGCCGATCAGCGCCTCTCCCTCCCTCTCAGCGCCTATCATCTGCCACGGATCAGATGTTTCATGGCATCAGGAGGCGCTGGGGGGAGGGAAGAGGAGCGAGGGCGCAGTGCGCTCAGGGGAGGGGGCAGAACTAGGCAGGGAAGGGGCAGGAAGAGGTGGGGCGGGGTGGAAAGAAGCAGGGCAGGGGGGCCTTGGGGGAAGGGGTGGAGTGGGGGTGGATCCTGGGCAGAGCCAAGGGGAGAGCACCCCCCGGCAGATTAGAAACTCGGCGCCTATGTCCCGGGCCCCGAACATCCTAGGGATGGCCCTGCCCATGATACACATATCCACTTCCCTTCAACCACTCTCAAATGCACACCCTTAACGCCAACTATATAGGAAGTTTAAGAAAATTTGACTGACATAATTTCAAATTTTTAAATGTTATTAGTACCTTTTTTAAAAAAGTGGTTAGTGGTAATATCCATTTGAGTGTGTTTTCCAGTTATTCAGACAGCTTTTCTGAGCTAAGAAATTTTGACAAATTAGGGGAATACATTTTTTTGCTATTTAAGTATAAAAGTTGAGAAATACCTTATCTGTGAGATGTTATAATAATTCATATGTGTATATAATCTGGCATTTGTAAGGATTGGGGTTGTTAATTTGCAGTAATTTAATTGTTCAAAAGCACTCATTTTTAATTGCTTCCCATATAAAAGTTAGTAAATATCTTACACAAAAAATAGTATAGAAATTCGATTGTCCTTTGAAGACTTAATGTGTTAAAATTGGAGATTAAATCCAATACCTAAAGTGAGAAACAGAGATTTTAGTCCTACTTTAACTGCAAATCTCAACATAGACTTAAGTGTGGAGGTAGTTACTGATGCCTCCATATTATAGAATATTCTGTAATATATTGACTGCTTTACACACAAAGATCCAGACATGGTTACAACAGAGGCAAATGAGCAGATTGTGGAGGTGGGATACAACAAAAACAAGTGACTGGACTTATTTTACAGAAGTACCAGTGTTATTTAGGTACAGAAATTCCACAATATCGAGGAAACGTTTGTCTGGCAGGTTGATTTTAAAACAATGACAACATGGTCTGAAATGGCTCAGATTTTGTATGTTAGGATTGTTCCAAAGAGAGATGGATTGGGAGAAGAGCAGAAGTGAAGTGGTCAAAAGGGCAAGATAAATGCAATTTTTCACTGTTCTATCACTACCACATACAGTAGTATGGGGTGAAATCTTGGCACCATTGCCGTTGATGCCAAAACCCCCAATGACTTCAGTGAAATCAGGATTTTACCTGTGGAATGTGTATAAAAGTATTAATTGATAAGCATCAATGGAAAAGTTATGATCAAATTATTTTATCCAGTTAAACGTAATAAACAGTAGTTGGTGAATATCTTAATTTCTGCCAACAAGGTTATGTGTATAACATGTGGCTAGTTTAAGACAGAGAAAAGTATGTGATGGGAGTAGAGGGCCCGGGGGCAAAAGGTGCTATATGCTTATATGTTTGGATAGGATATAGGCTGCTCTACACAGGGCATAAGCATCATCTATATATAAACTAAGATAGTCAGAATGCTGTTATCATCCATCTGTTTTAAGTGCATCATCTGTAAAAGTAATGCCATGTACCTATTTACAAGTAATCACAACCACATTATCACATTCCAATAGATAATACTAGAAAAGCACAGCAAAGTAAAAATCTATGTCCATAAGCATTAAAAGCTGCCATATAGACAATTTGTATTTCAGTGTGTGCTTTGAGAACCTGTAAGAACACATGGGGTAATAACATATCTATGGCCCGATTGTCTCATCAGTTTTACACTAGTAAATCTACTTATCTCTATACCTATAGATATATATATATCTCCATTGACCTCAGACTTAATCCTGAATTACACCAGTGTAAATCACAGGAGAATCAGCCCCTTGAATGTAATTTAAGATTAATGCGGGCAGGCCTGATGGGTGAAGCAAACCCATGGATTGTTAGAATGTGCAGTGCAATCATTTCACATTATAAGAAGGTCAATGGTCCCTTGAAGCATCCAATCTGGGAGAGTTTGACAGCTGAGGCAAAGTGAGGGGGGATGGGGTTAGAGAGATCTGGCATAGTTTGACAACTAGGCATAAGGGAAGGAGAGAGAAGATAGGAAAGTACTAGCTTAAAACAATTCGAGTTTAATAGGGCCAACAGGCAATACAGCAATTAAACTCAGCTGACTATGTGAGGAAATAAGTTCAAATATTATTAGAGTTCCAGACTAGCTTTACAAAGCCAATAGATTTCTATGACAGTAAGGGAGAGGGGAAAGGAAAAGGGGATATTATAGAAAATGAGAAGAAAGAGAACAAAAGAAACCAAAAAGAAAGGGAATAGAAAAATAAGGAGAACACTGAAGAAGAGTTAGAGAGAGAGTCCATCCTACCAAAACAGCATTTCTTCTCAGTCACACAGGAAGTACCGTCCCTAGAAAAGACAATTCAGATATCAAACTGGCAGGAAGCCTCCTACCATGTGTTGCAGGCAAACATTTATTGCATTTACATCAGATAAGAAACTCTTTAGCTTTAAAAAGCAGGCACTGCATATGACATCCACAGGTGTATTTAGAGTCCAGCATATCACCAATTATTTAATTGACATTTCCATAGTAACCATTAGCAGAATCCAGGCAGAGAGATATCACAAATCAGTGCTCAACAATTACATTATCATATTTCCTTTGTTCTATATTTTCATGCAGTAATCCCAGGTTAAGAATATAGGGCCTGATTCTCTTCTGTTATTTATTTGTATTGCAGTAGGACCTAGCGGTTGCATTGTAATTGTACAAACAGGTAGAAAATAGACATCCCTGTCAACAACTCACAGTCTAGGATTACAATAAGATGCATCAGGTGGGTAAACAGACCAATGGGAATGGGGAGAGGACAATGTAACAGTCAAGGTGGGTTTGTTTGCATACGTAAGTGGTGTCAGTGGTCACAGGTGGCATCCAGCATACCCAATGCCAAATAAGTGATCTATCAGCATCATGGCAAGAATAGCTTTTCTTGGAAAAGTCATAAGTGTGGATCATGTATAGTGAATGACTTTGAACAGACCAGGTTAATACTTATGCTAGACTACCTGGCTTGCCCAGTCTTTGCTTGACATGAGTGTTGCCGTATTAACTTGTCCTTATGTGAATTTGCTCAATAATGCTAATAGCTGCTGTGTTGGACAAAGGTGGTGATTTGATCACGAAATGTACTGTGTTGAAGGACATAGATAAGAAAAAGGTAATCAGTACAACAAACACACGAAAGGTACTGCCAAAAAGTCACTAGGGAAAAACAGGAAAGTCCTTATATGGAGTAAGGTGGTCACAGTGCAACAAATAAACCAAGTGGAAAAGAAACATGATGACATGAAAATAGTTATGTGAACTGAAGACTGCACATACATATTGTATAGGTTATGTAAGACACAATGCTTAATGTTGATTAGATGGTTATATAATATGAAAAGGTATACATTTACTAGAGTGTAAGGGGATAGTTGGAGACTCATAGGAGAAATCCATTGTGACCTGCCTAGGCCCCAGGAGAAGATAGTTGGCCAATATCTTTTTCTGTATATCTATCATTTGTTGCTTTAATAGTAATTGTAATTGCATGGTATGCTTTTGGTCAAAATAAAGGTTTGAATTAACAAACATGAGTGTCTTGGGCCCGATATGTGGTATTCCTCACCCAACACTGTGAAGGACCGATTTAAGAGGATAAGATGGTGGTTTTATGAATATTGATGGGGAATTCTTTCTGTGAAGTAACACTGATGTGAAACTGGAGTAATGGGCCCGGTCTACACGGCAAATTTAGGTCAACGTAAGTCGCCTTGCCTTGACCTAGTTGTGCATGAGTCAATGCTCAAATTTGTCTCCCACCAATTTAAGTGCTCTGTTATGGCGATGCAGTAATACCACTTTCCCAAATGGCGTTGAGCCATGGTTGACCAACTGTGATCAACACAGTGCTAGTATAGACACTCCATGACCTATGTCGACCCTAACAGTCCTCCAGCATCTGTCCCACAATGCCCAACACTGAGTGCTCTGATCACAGTTGTGAATGCCACTGCCCAGGGATCATGGAGACCGGAAGCCACCTTCCCTCCCCATTTTCAAAAACCCAAATAACTTTTGAAATGCCTTTTTCCTGATTGCCCAGGTTGGCAAACACACCTTGCAACTCTCCCTTGTTCCAGATGCACTCTGGCTTGGGGTAGACAGGAGGTATTTGATCTCTTGGGCTTGTGGGGAGAAGAGGCTGTGCAAGCACAGCTCCAGAGCTGTCAGAGAACTGTGCAAAAAGAACAGGAGTACTTGTGGCACCTTAGAAACTAACAAATTTATTTGAGCATAAGCTTTCGTGGGCTACAGCCCACTTCATCGGATGCATAGAATGGAACACACAGAAAGAAGATATTTATACATACAGAGAACATGAAAAGGTGGGAGTAGCCATACCAACTGTAAGAGGCCAATCAATTGAGATGAGCTATCACCAGCAGGAGAGAGAAAAAAACCTTTGACGTGATAATCGAGATGACCCATAGAAGGTGTGAGGATATTTTAACATGGGGAAATAGATTCAATTAGTGTAATGACCCAACCATTCCCAGTCTCTGTTCAAACCTAAGTTAATTGTATCTAATTTGCATATTAATTCAAGTTCAGCAGTCTCTCTTTGGAGTCTGTTTTTGAAGTTTTTTTGTTGCAAAATTGCCACCTTCAAGTCTGTCACTGAGTGGTTAGAGAGGTTGAAGTGTTGTCCCACTGGTTTTTGAATGTTATGATTCCTGATGTCAGATTTGTGTCCATTTATTCTTTTGCGTAGACTGTCCATTTTGGCCAATGTATATGGCAGAGGGGTATTGCTGGCACACGGTGGCATATATCACATTGGTAGATGTGCAGGTGAATGAGCCCCTGATGGCGTGGCTGATGTGATTAGGTCCTATGATGGTGTCACTTGAATAGATATGTGGACAGAGTTGGCAACGGGCTTTGTTGCAAGGATAGGTTCCTGGGTTAGTGTTTATGTTGTATGGTGTGCAGTTGCTGGTGAGTATTTGCTTCAGGTTGGGGGGCTGTCTGTAAGCGAGGACTGGTCTGTCTCCCAAGATCTGTGAGAGTGAGGGATCATCTTTCAGGATAGGTTGTAGATCTTTGATGATGCACTGGAGAGGTTTTAGTTGGGGGCTGAAGGTGACGGCTAGTGGCGTTCTGTTATTTTCTTTGTTGGGCCTGTCCTGTAGTAGGTGACTTCTGGGTACTCTTCTGGCTCTGTCAATCTGTTTTTTCACTTCAGCAGGTGGGTATTGTAGTTTTAAGAATGCTTGATAGAGATCTTGTAGGTGTTTGTCTCTGTCTGAGGGATTGGAGCAAATGCGGTTGTATCTTAGAGGTTGGCTGTAGACAATGGATCGTGTGGTGTGTCCTGGATGGAAGCTGGAGGCATGTAGGTAAGTATAGCGGTCAGTAGGTTTCCGGGTATAGGGTGGTGTTTATGTGACCATCACTTATTAGCACAGTAGTGTCTAGGAAATGGACCGCTTGTGTGGATTGGTCTAGGCTGAGGTTGATGGTGGGATGGAAATTGTTAAAATCATGGTGGAATTCCTCGAGGGCTTCTTTTCCATGGGTCCAGATGATGAAGATGTATGAATGTAGTGCAAGTAGAGTAGGGGCATTAGGGGACGAGAGCTAAGGAAGCGTTGTTCTAAGTCAGCCATAAAAATGTTGGCATACTGTGGGGCCATGCAGGTACCCATAGCAGTGCCGCTGACTTGAAGGTATATATTGTTCCCAAATGTGAAATAGTTGTGGGTGAGGACAAAGTCACAAAGTTCAGCCACCAGGCTAGCCGGGATATTATCGGGGATACTGTTCCTTATGGCTTGTAGTCCATCTTTATGTGGAATGTTAGTGTAGAGGGCTTCTACATTCATAGTGGCCAGGATGGTGTTTTCTGGAAGATCACCAATGGATTGTAGTTTCCTCAGGAAGTCAGTGGTGTCTCGAAGATAGCTGGGAGTGCTGGTAGCGTAGGGCCTGAGGAGAGAGTCCACATAGCCAGACAATCCTGCTGTTAGGGTGCCAATGCTTGAGATGATGGGGCATCCAGGATTTCCAGGTTTATGGATCTTGGGTAGCAAATAGAATACCCCTGGTCGGGGTTCTAGGCATGTGTCTATAAAGATCTGTTCCTGTGCTTTTTCAGGAAGTTTCTTGAGCAGATGGTGTAGTTTTTTTTGGTAATCATCAGTGGGATCAGAGGATAATGGCCTGTAGAATGTGGAGTTAGAGAGCTGCCTAGAAGCCTCTTGTTCATATTCCAACTTATTCATGATGACGACAGCACCTCCTTTGTCAGCCTTTTTGATTATGATGTCAGAGTTGTTCCTGAGGCTGAGCAGATTGCAAGGGGGATGCTCGTGAAGTGGTGCCAGAGTTCAGCAGCAGTGCCATGTGAAAGCAAAGGAACTGGGGCAGGCATACCAGAAGGCCGGGGAGGCCAACACTCCTATCTCTTTTACAGTGAGCTGTATGCCATACTTGGCAGAGACCTCACCAACACCCTTGAGGGTGCCATGGATCCCTCCAATTTGAGCCTGAAATACAGACCCCTGCCATGAACAGCAAGAAGTAGCAGGATGGGTGATATGCTACGGGGGAGTGAAGGGGTACAGCTATGCCATGAGCCAGGATCTGTTCAAGATTCCACCACAGTGCAGTCAGTCCCAGCAACCGAGCACAGGTGAGTCTGATTTGGGGGAATGAACCAAGAGTGTGAATGCATTTCCCACTACAATGTTGAACTGTACAGATGGTGCCTGACCCAGGCACAGCAGGACACAGGTATTGACTTTTCATTAATTTACTCATTCTAGAAGATGTAGTCAGTGGTACAGCAAACAGAGGCGGAATTGTTATCTGCTTTTTCATTCTCCCGTAGAGTTTGCATGCTCCCCCTGTTGAGCAGTTTATGTACCTAGGGATGTCCTTTGAATCCACTTGAGATCTTGCAGGCTAGGTCTACACTACGGGGGTGTTGGGGGGGGGGGGTCGACCTAAGATACGCAACTTCAGCTACGTGAATAGCATAGCTGAAGTTGCGTATTTTAGGTCGACTTACCTGGCTGTGAGGACGGCGGCAAGTAGACCGCTGACGCTCCACTGTAGACTCCGCTTCCACCTCTTGCCGCAGTGGATTTCCGGAGTCGACGGCAGAGCGATCAGGGATCGATTTTATTGCGTCTTCACTAGATGCAATAAGTCGATCCCCAATAGATCGATTGCTACCCGCCGATCCGGCGGGTAGTGAAGACGTGCCCGAAGAAACTTTCATGGAGGTACTCTGCAATCCTCTCCCATAGGTTTCTACAGGTGGCAGCCTTATTTCTTCCTTCATGGTTGGACACTTTCCCAGTCTATGATGACTTTGGCAGGCAGCATTGCAGTAAACAGGCTAATGGCATACAGGCCCAGCCAGCTTTAAGACGCCAGCAGCAGATGTGCTTCCTCTATCTTTGTTACCCTCAGGAGCGAGATATCAGCTAAAATCACCATCACCTGTGGAAAATAGTGTCAGTGCTCAGTGCCATGGGCCTGCACTCAGACCCATGGAAACAGAGGCTGAAATTGTAATGTTTTATGCAATCAAACAATTCCTTCCTCATTCCCCCGCTGAGCCATACTCACTGTGGCTGGGGCTGGGGAGTGGTGCAGGGCTGAAGAGCCTATAAGCTTGTCTTGTTTAAAACTTTAGGGGAGCAGAGGAAAGGAGTTCTGCAACTTTACTTTTGCTTTCTGTTGTGACTACACATACAATGATACCTCTTATGTTGTAGCTGCTGCCATTGTGACCTTAAGGGGTCCCCCCTCCACACCTATGGAATGCCTGACCCTGGTAAAGAAAATAATGTGTTCAGTGAGAGCCTGAAAGCCAGTTTAAGGACCAGCAGATCTAGGGAGCTGCCATTCAGCAACAGTTGTAACCAGCTTGCACTCCACTATCTATGCCCATCTGTAGATACAGATCATGGGAAGCCCTGCCTCAAGGAGTCTGACAAGGAGCAGCCTCATGGCTCCTGATTGGCTCCCTGCCCTATATAAACCCAAAGGTCATTCCAGGAAGTGTCCAGGTAACAGTGTGAATCTCCTGTAGCTTGCAGGACCATTTCTGCTCTTTAACTCCTGTTTTGGACCTTGGGTTGATTTGGACTTTGGCTCCTGACCCAGACCCTGAAACCTGACTTGGACTCTGACCCTTGGTATTGACCCTGGCCTGGAACCTATGAACTCTTCCCAGCCTCAGGTTTGATCCTGCTCTGACCCTTCGTCTTGACTGTCCTTGTCAGAATCCTGATGGCCAGTGCTGTAGCTGACTGTGAACAAAGCGTTTTGAGGGTGAATATTGCAGACAGTATGGAGAGGTGAAGAGCGGCCAGGTGAAAGGCCCAGGAGTCAGAGAGGGAGATGCACCAGGACGTAAAGGGGCTTCCCCAGCAGCAAATATATATGCTGCAGACTCTTGCTGATGTACAGTTTCAACAATCACAGGCTTGCCTTCTTTTTTAGTCAATGGAGAACTCCTTTTTAGCACCTCCTACACCCCCCCAACATCCATATGGCAGCAGGAGCTACATCCCCACCGTACCGCTCCATGCAGGGGGACAGTAAGGAGAACCACAGCTTCACATATGCTGACCTACGAGAGCTGGAGCTGGTGTATATGAAGCTGAAATGGACATGAATGTTCCTTCCCCTTTTTTTAGGTTCTGTTAATTTATTCCAGAAGTCTTTATTTTGTTTTTTAATTGCGCATTGTTTTTTCCACTGGTTTTGGTATGCAGTAAAAAATCTTTTTTTTGGTACATAATTCATCTTTATTACTTTAGAGCATAGTCTGCAGAATGCCCAGCGCTAGTGAAAGAACCCACTACTTGTTGTTGTACCGGGGGACAAAACTCACAGAATTAGTGACAAACACAGTGTAATAATTATACATGTATAGCAAGCAACATGAATAGGTGCATTAACAGGCAGTGTTTTATATTCATTAATATACATCAACGACCATACAATTCAAGGCCAGATAGAGCACAGTCCACCATACCACATTGTGTCTTACTGTTAAAGTGTTCTTTCAAGACCTTCCTTAGTTCATCATTGAGTTATTTTAATCACCCTTGTATCTGGCTGTTCAAATTCATCAGGCAGCCATTCCACTTCTGTCCTCCATCCTGGCAGCAGTTTTTGCCCCTTTGCCTCACAGGTATTATGTAGGACACAACAGGTGGCTAATGAGCTATAACCACTGGGATATTTTTCCCAATGAGGTTCCATCTTGTGAGTAAACAACATCAGCATCCCTTCAATCTGCCAGAAGCACATTCAGCTGTCATTCTGCACCTGCTGAGTGAGTAACTGAATCTTTCCTTGGTGCTGCCAAGGTGGCTGGTGTACATGAGCCAGGGAGTAAGGGGTAAGCTGGGTGCCCCAGAATCAACATTGGCGTTTCAATGTCACCAGTGGGAATCCTCTGGTCAGGAAAGCACATTCCTGCTTGCAACCTTCTGAACAAGCCTGTGTTCATAAGACATGGGAACATCATACACCATCCCTGACCATCCAACTCTGATGTCAGTGAAGTATCCCCACTGATCCACCAGCACTTGCATAGCCATAGAAAAGTAGCCCTTTCTGCTGACGTACTCTGTGGCTAGGTGGGCTAGTGCCAGAATAGGAATATGTGTGCTGTCTATCGCCCCACTGCAGAGCGGGAACCCCACTGCTACAAATCCATTCACTATGTCCTGCACAATGCCAAGAGTCACAGTCCTGTGTAGCAGAAAATGATTAATGGCCCTGCACACTTGCATGACTATGGCCCCCAGTATGGATTTTCCATCTCCAAAATGATTTCCCACTGACTGGTAGCAATCCAGCGTTGCAAGCTTTCACAGAGTGATCGCCACTCAGTTCTCAACAGTCAGTGAAGTCTCATTCTGGTGTCCCTGCACTGGAGGCCTGGGGCTAGCTCGGGGCACAGATCCAAGAATGTGGCCTTTCACATCCAGAAGTTCTGCAGCAAGTGCGTGTCCTCCCAAACCTTCATTACAATGCAATCCTACCAATCAGTGCTCGTTTCTCAGTTCCAGAAGCAGCACTCAACCATCTTTCCACTTTCAAAAGCTTATGGGCCAGATTTTCAAAGTGACCTCTGATTTTGGATGTCTCTATTTTTGAGTTTCCCGCTACAGAGGGTCTGATTTTTCCAGACGTGCTGGGCAACTTCATATCCCACTGAAGTCAAGGGTGGGAAGGGATGATGATTCTGTTAGTCTCTAAGGTGCCACAAGTACTCCTGTTCTTTTTGCGGATACAGACTAACACGGCTGCTACTCTGAAATCTGTTAAGAAAGTGGCTCTGTAAACATGAGCATGTCCATGCACCACCAGAAGTATCATTTTCACCTCACTGACCACTAGAAGGAATGATTGCCTCAGGAAATTATGCGTACAAGAAGAATTTCTCACTGCTCTCTGAATATCACCAATAACACTTTACAGTGATTTACTGTACCTTGTAATTGGTTTTCTGAAAATCTGAATATTTTACTGCCATTGTGGCAACTCTCCACAGCATCTATAATAGTGACATTCTGCAGGACTTGATTAACGAGTTTTATTTTTTGCTCTGTCTAGAAGTAAAAAAGTCCTGTTTTTTTTAAGATACTTATCATTGGATTTGTTCAGTGAATAAGTAATTTCCTTGAGGGATGAGCAGCTGAAAAAATCATGTGGAAAGTAATGCCACATTGGTGCCACATGCTTCTTTACAGCTGATCAGAGCTACAGCAATTATATCTGTGTGAGAGCATAATCCTTGAACAGTGGAACAGAGAATAGGTGTCCATGAATATTAGAGGCTGTTTCACTGTGGGTGCCTTTGAAATCTGTTAAGAATACATATTGAGAAACGTGTATGACAAAACATGAAGGCAAGGGCAGCCACTGGTATACTGTACAAGAGCAACAGAGAACAAGTTTCATAAAGCACAATGGAATTGAGATGATGAAGTCCAACACAATAGTAGTACTTTTGCCCTAAAAAGTATGCAACTGGCTGAAGTTGTATGACCTTCTTCCTCCCCCCACCCCCCAACTATTTTATGCAGTAAACTTTTTTGGCAAAACATACACCTCTACCCCAATATAACACGACCCGATATAACACAAATTCGGATATAACGAGGTAAAGCAGTGCTCCTGGGGGGCGGGGCTGCGCACTCCAGTGGATCAAAGCAAGTTCGATATAACGTGGTTTCACCTATAACGCGGTAAGATTTTTTGACTCCCGAGGACAGCGTTATATCGAGGTAAAGGTGTACTTACCTTCACGGTGTGTTGTCTAGAGGCAGCAGTAACAGCACAGAAGCTAGCTCACTTTATTCTTAGCTAAGATGGATTCAGATATAGAAACAGATTAAAATAATAGGCTTCTAGAGCTTGGAAATGCCTTTTTGTATTGTCTTGTTTGAGATTTAGAACAAACTTGTACAAACTTGCTTCTACTTTGGGCACTAGGTTAAGGGTAATGGTTTCCATCAGCTCATGTGTCCCCTTTGTCCCACTCTCTGGAGTGGCTCACGACCATGGGTGCCAACTAGGGTGACCAGACAGCAAATGTGAAAAATCGGGACGGGGTGGGGGTAATAGGAACCTATATAAGAAAAAGACCCCAAAATCAGGACTGTCCCTATACATCTGGTCACCCTAGTGCCAACCTCAGGGCAGACTGTGAAAAACCAGGACATGAACTGGTTGTGTTCTATACTTAGATTTTACCAACCAAGTAACAAGTGTGAATTCCTCAGGAACTATAACAGCATTCATAAGGAGCCACAAACACTCCCCTTTAGATACTTGGATCTGTCTCTGTGGTAGATGGGCCTTTACACCAAAAATCACATCAATGTTCAGGTTACTCCCAGTCCCAAAGGACCAGTCACTTGTGCCAGGTCAATTGTACTCAGATCTCAAACCAAAGACTACACTTTTAGCCAATCCTGTAACAAACTAACTAAAGGTTTATTAACTCGGAAAAATATATACGTTATTTACAAGGTTAAAGCAGGTAAACATACACACACAATTGAGATACAATCTTAAGTTCAAAAGGCAATAGAAACTTCTATAATAAGCAAGTTTTTGTGTCCTTTAGGGCTAACCCAAGCCAAGCAGCTGGGGGATCTCTTGCTTATGTTTAGGAATCTTTGCTCCTCAGAGTCCAGCATAAAGAGACCACTTTCTCCTTAATAGGCATTTTTATTCCCTTTCCCCAGCATTCAAGCTGTGATGGGGTGTGGGCTTGTGCATGTACCCTCTGCTTCCCCCACACTCCTGAAATCAACAGTCTTTTTTTCTACAATGGCTTATCTGATGTCTGTAGACTTTCTTTTGCTGGGGAGAAGATAACACCTCTTGTGGTAAACTAGCATTTCACACTTGGTGATGCTTCTCTCCTGACTGTGGGAGATTTACAGTCTTAGCAAACATTTAAACATTACCTTATAACATGAGATACAAGTATTATAAGTAGGATTAATGCATGCAACATCCCACAAGCATTCCATAAAGTCTAACCTCATTCTTATAACTCTAATATCTATTTTAAGGTATCCAGCTATGCATTTGTCAGTGTTCAGTAAGGCCTGGGGCCTTGGCATGAGCTGGTACCGGGTCTGCCAGGGTCACACCCTTCTTTCCATATTTATGGAGCTCTTTTATCTCAGCAAATGCTCAGTCCACATCCATATGTGCCTTTGTGTCAGGTGTATCATCTGTCATAATAGTGTGCAGTATATCTCCAGGTTGTGGAACAGTCTGGAGGGACTAGTTAAAGACAGGAGACAGCTGTCTGGCCGGATTTTTTTTTCTGGCACTCATTATATGGCAAAGAGGTAGTAAAATTCAGTTTTTGCATCTCTTCTCTATTATTCTGATCCCGTGCACTGAACAGTCTGTGATGTTCCAAAGAACTGTAGTGAAAATAATAGTAACTAACAAGTATAAGTATCAAAAATAGAAGATCTCTCTGTTAATACAGTGAGTAAATGACTAGAGTTTGCATAACTATGAACAGAGTTTAGCATTAATCTTCCCTTATCCACTAGGTGTATTTTCTTCTCAAATCCAAATATTTGCTCAAATCAGACATTTCCTTTTGTTTGATAAATGAGAATCAGAATAAAAAGTGGTAATATATTGAGGTGTTTAGCTGAGAAATGGAGGGATTGACTTTGGGTCTCATTTTATCTACCAGATCAATTAATAATATAGAAGCGGGAGTAAATTGATTCAGGAAGCTTGCATATGACATTAAAATGGGAGATGATGCAAATCAATTGAAAACACAGGAAAAATGCAAATATGCTGTTCCAAATGGAGCTGTGACAATTTATACCACCTGCAGATCTGCCCCAGTTGGAACTACAGAGACTAAAAACATTGAGAAAAAATAAGAAAACACTGTTTCATTTTGGAAAAATGCATGCCACTACATCGGGGCAAATTGCAAGATATTGGAATTAGTAATAGTGCTCCCCTAATGATGGTCAGTAAGTTACAGGAATATTCTTGTGAGAAATTTTTCTTATTTGGTTTTAATTATGGCTTTTATTTAGTAAAGCAGGTAAGAATATGCTTAACTTTAAGCACATGAATAGTCCCATTAAAGTAAAAAAGGGAGGAACAATGTAGATATTTCATAGGCAGATACGTGGATATCTAAAAAGAGGTTTTCACAAAACGAGCGGAGAGATACAGGAAGGAAGCCTTCCTCAGATACCTGGACCTAAAAGTTAAAACAAATAAAAGTAGAAAATCCCTGTTGTTTAAACATCAATAGCAACAACGTAAACATAATCTGTGTAGAGAATGGGAACTAGGAGTGAGGATGCAGAAGACCTACAACTTTATTGAAGAATAGTAGCAACCTACAGGGGAAGGACATATATCCCTTTCAGCTGCTGCACCTATGAACACAGAAACTTAAGTGCCTCAGACACCTTCCTTAAACCTCACAGTCTAGTTTTCTTTAGTTCTTCTGCCTGAAGAATTGAGTAATTTAAATCCTTTCTTTTCCTCCATATCTGATCTATGTTTCTGTGGATAGCAGCATGAGAGGCAAAGAAGTTAAAGAATTTAAGAACAAATTTAGAATAATCTGTTTTTAAAATAAATCTGCAAAAGATCAGCTCATGGTCACTTTGAGTAAATCAAGAATATTCAAAAACAGGCTAAAAAACTCAAACCTTCAAAGAACATCTATTCTAACATATCTTGTTCCAGATATGTTACATTATTTGAGTCTAAACCTTGTACACTAAGGCTTACCATTGAAGTCAATGGGAGTTTTGTCAAAATAAGGACTACAGGATTGAGCCCAAACATTATATGGGCAATATTTTTTTTTTTAAATGTGCATCTAAAATTAGGCACCTAAATCCATGTAGTTGTTGGCCTGATTGACAAAAATGCTGAACACCCAAAAGCTCTAACTGTTGTTAATGTGTCCTCAGAAGTTTTGAAAATCAGGCTATTTATATAGGCAACTTCTTCTTCTTCAATCTCAGGCTATATAGATTATATATACTGGGAAAATAGCTTGATATTTTCTTCATCAAAATATTTTTTACTCCTACATCATCATATTAATTGCTGTAAAGACATTATATATGAAAACTGATAAACCCATAAGTATTTATTCCCCCTCCAACCCCATATAGGGCTGTTGAATAATTTGTCCTGAGGTAGGAGTTTCATTCAACAATGCTTCCTGATACTGGGGCATACTAAATAATTCTAGCATATTTTAAATCAAAATGTGTCTGTCTATGCAAAATTGCTTTCCCAATAAAATGAGAAGTCAGACGATATGCTCTGACTCAGTCGTGCCTAAACAAAATAACATTGATGAAACAGAGTTGAATAATTAGCCCCAAATTGATTTTTTTTTTTAAAAAGAGAGATTTAATGCTGTTAGTTTTAGAGCTATTTACATTCCACATTTTGTGAATTGAGACTGTGGGGATGAAAGGATGTTTTTTTCTCATTATGAAAGCATCTTTATTTATATTCATAAATCTACCAGTTGATCAGGAGTTAAGCTTATGCAGTTAAAGTCCAGAACAGAATAAAAAGGATTTTCAAGCATTGGAGAGAGAATTGTGGCATCCTTTACCTGTATGTCAATGATATGAAAAATAGAGAATGTCACATAAATAGTTATGGACTACTGCAGGCCATCGGACCTGAGCTGCCTATGTCCCCTGTTAGCTGTGACAGGGGACACCGATCATGGGTGGCGGGTATGGTAGGCAGGGGGATGCTGTGTCTCCCCACACAGCCTGGTGTGGCCCCGCCCATGCTCCACCAGGCCCCCTCCTGCCTTCTGTTCCCTTCTGGGACAGGCAGGCTGGAGGCCGTGATGCGCAATACCCCCGGACTGGGGCCACACCACGCCACCTGTCCTCCCGGTGCTGGGACCACGCTGGGCCTGGGGGCGCTCTGGCGGTGCCACCTGCCTGCCCGGCCATACAGCTCTGGGGCCAGTGGCCATGGGGGGCAGTGCGCTCCGGGGGTGGGGGAGGGGAGCAGAAGGGGCAGGGCCTTGGGTGGGGTGGGGGGCAGAGGCTAGCCTCCCCCAAGGGTGCGTTCACCCGCTGCCCACATCTGACCTGATCTGCCTATGTCCCTTGTTAGCAGTGAGAGTGCACACCCTAGATGGCATGTTGTAATTAGATGTGGTCAACTTTTTTAAAGGTTTCAGAGTGGTAGCCGTGTTAGTCTGTATCAGCAAAAACAACAAGGAGTCCTTGTGGCACCTTAGAGACTAACAAATTTATTTGGGCATAAGCTTTTGTAGGCTAGAATCCACTTCATCAGATGCATGGAGTGGAAAATACAGTAGCAGGTATAAATACACAGTACATGAAAAGATGGGAGTTGCCATACCAAGTGAGAGGTCAGTCTAACGAGACATTTCAATTAACAGAAGGATACCAAGGGAGGAAAAATCACTTTTGTAGTGGTAATGAGAGTGGCCCATTTCAAACAGTTGACAAGAAGGTGTGAGTAACAGTAGGGAGAAATTAGTATGGGGGAAATTAGGTTTTGTAATGACCCATTCACTCCCAGTCTTTATTCAGGCCTAATTTGATGGTGTCCAGTTTGCAAATTAATTCCAGTTCTGCAGTTTCACATTGGAGTCTGGGTTTGAAGTTTTTTTGTTGAAGAATTGCCACTTTTAGGTCTGCTACTGAGTGACCAGAGAGGTTGAAGTGTTCTCCTTCTGGTTTTTGAATGTTATAATTCCTGATGTCAGATTTGTGTCCATTTATTCTTTTGCATAGAGACTGTCTGATTTGGCCAATGTATATGGCAGAGGGGCATTGCTGGCTCATGATGGCATAGATTACACTGGTAGATGTGCAGATGAACCTGATGGTGTGGCTGATGTGGTTAAGTCCTATGATGGTGTCCCTTGAATAGATATGCAGACAGAGTTGGCACCGGGGTTTGTTGCAGGGTTTGGTTCCTGGGTTGGTGTTTTTGTTGTGTAGTGTGTAGTTGCTGGTGAGTATTTGCTTCAGGTTGGGGGGCTGTCATACATAAAGTACATAATATGCATAATTAAAGGTTGTTCAAATGCCGAGTGACCTGATAGAGTGGAATAGCTGTGAAGGAAACTTTTGGATCTCTTATACATGTGACACTGCATCCCATATTCTTCATAGATATATTATTATGATATGATTATGACATAATCATAATGTATTTTATGCAAGATAATTCATGTGAGGTGTCATTATGATTCACTGAATATGACTATCCTATTTGTATGCATTTATCATTTTGGTATCTGAGGTTAGGAATATTGTCTATGCTTCTATTACAAATGTGTTTACACCTGGGGAACGCTCACTAGGCAGAATGCAATCAGTCTAGATTGCTGGCTGGGAAGGGCCATTAGGGAGAACAATAGGTTTTACAAGATGCTAATCTCCCACTGGGAAGCCTTCCTGGGGACCCTTCCTGAGGATGCTACAAACAGCCTCTGACTCATGGCTGCTGTGTCCCTACAGGCGTGGGAACTAAAGTTGGAGACAAAGGGTTCCCACCATATGCAAAAGCTATTTAAGGCAGGGGAGTGACATCATTGAGGTCTTCACTGACTCCCCACCCAAAAGAGACTCTTGGAAACACCTGAGAAACAAGGACTGAACTGGCGGGGAGAAGGGCTGAACCCAGGCTAGAGGGATTTCTAGCCTGTGAAAGGAATACCTGGAGTTTTAAGCTGCAAGCAAGTGCAGCTTGCCCTCAAGAATCTCTGCAAACTGCCTAAACCAACAATTAGGGTGAGAACTTGCTGCTCATATCCAATTTCTTTAGTATATTAAGCTTAGACTGCATTTTTGTTTTATTTGCTAGGTAATCTGCTTTGATCTGTTTGCTATCCCTTATAATCACTTAAAGTCTATCTTTTGTAGTTAAACTTGTTTTTATTTGTCAAAAATGAGTGTTTGGAAATCATATTTGGGGCAGAAAGCTGTTGCATATCTCTCTCCACACTGAGAGAGGAGGTGAATTTCATGAGCTTAAGCTGTACAGTTCTCTGTGCAGCGCAAGACAGTATAATTTTGGGTTTACCTGTCAAGGGGGGGGTGTGCGTTTGAGTAACTGGACAGTTCCTTAGCTGAGCCTTCCCATGCAGAGCTGATCTCAGCATCTGTGTAAAGCTGCAGCTGGGTGTCTCCCTACTTGTATGTGTGCTGGAGGGGGCTTGAGGGCCTGTCACAGCAGTACAGTGTAAAAGGGAACCCAGGCTAGTGGGTCAGGTGGGTGACACCTGGGGGGGAACCCGTCACAATACATTTTATAGCTTCTTTGTAGCTTACATTATAAATATTTAAATGCAGGGAATCTGACAATAAAAGTTTTAAATAAGGAAGTACTTATTCACACAATGTACTTTCAGGCTATGGAACTCATTGCTAGGTGATGTTGTGAAGGCCAAATGTTCAAAAGAGAATTAGATAAAATTCCTGGAGGATACATCCATCAGGGGCTATTAGCCAATACGGTCAGTCATGCAACCTCATGCACTGGTTGTCCCTAAACCTCTAACTGCCAGAAACTGGGACTGGAAGATGGGATGGGTCGGGTCACTGTTCTGTTCATTCCCTCTGAAGCATCTGGCACTGGCCACTGTCAGAAGACAGGATATTGGGCTAGCTGGACCATTGGTCTGACCCAGTATGGCCATGCTTATGTTGTTAAAGTAAGGAAAAATGGTTGGATTTAAGTATATCCCTTAAGTGGCCTATCATGCTCCCATTCTAGTTCTTGTAAGTTTGTCAGACAGCTGATTTTAGTTTAATTTGGGAGGTCTTTAGTTTAATCATATATGGAACACACTATCATTAAACTAATTTAAAATAAAAGTCTTAAACTGCAACAAAAATTATGTTCAACATATTTAGAGCTTCATCCTGAACCAGCTTTGAGTGAAACTTGCCTATTTGCTGAGGGTCTGCAATTTTATCTGAGCGCCTCTTCCTGCCCAGTTCCACCCCCTCCCCCGAGTGTGCTGTGTCATTGCTCCTCCCCCTTCCCACAGCTGATTGAGGTGGGCAGGAGGTGCAGGGAGGGAGGAGGAGGCACTGATCTGCAGGGCCCACCAGTGGGTGGGAGGGAGCTGATGGGGGGCTGCTGGTGGGTGCTCAACACCCACCATTTTTTCCCTATGGGTGCTCCAGCATATCAAATGCATATCAAAATACTTGAACCACTTTCCTGCCCAATTTCTAATTACTATACCAAATATCAGTAGGCCTCTAAAGGATGGTATTTCTGGGAGCTGCATTTCCGTGCTGGCAAATGAATAACTGTTGACATTATAACACACCACTCTCCATCTTGGAAATATCAGGTTCAGTTATAATACTTCATGAAGTGCTATAACTGAAGATGATGGTGTGCACCACCTCTGTAGTAGTCAGAACACAACTTAATCACAGCCCTCTGACTATTCTCTCCTAAATTTTGAGAACAGGGAATGTATAGCCCACAGCACATTTCATGGCTATTTAGTCCAGGTCAAGGATTTACAAGGACTCTGTGTGGTGGTGACATTAAATACCACAGGCTAGTCAAGCCAGCCTGGGAGTTAGGAAGCTAAGAGGAATTACCAGGATCTCAGCCTGAAAAGAAGCAAATTGAAGATTAACTCTGGATTCACTACAAGATTTCCTTTGTTTTTATAAATACAAAAGAGGCAGTATCAGTTTGATGTGTAAATACCACAGGCCTGACTCTCCACTCTGCTGAGCTAGTCATTTACACCTGTGCAAAATGAATGCAAATCAGAATGGTGGCATTATACATTCACTTTGCCCAGGAATCAAGAACCAGGTGAGCAGTCTTAAAAAATGAATGTGGATTTAACTGACAGACCAGCAGGACTTCTTAATTCAGATCTACAAACTATATATTAGCTTTCATTTTAAAAAATTGCTAGATACTAGTTTTTATTAAAATATTGCTTTAACACATTAATTCAAGCTGTTCCAGACCATCAAGTACATAATCTTTTGGATCTCTTGTAAATAACATACATTTTATAGCCTCTTTGTAGATTACAGTATAATATTTAAATGCAGGGATCTGACAACGGAATAAATAAGAGAGTATTTTTTCACACAATGCACGGTCAACCTGTGGAACTCATTGCCAGGGGAGATTTGTGAAGGCCAAAAGTCTAACTCGGTTAAAAAAAATAGAATTAGATAAATTCCTGGAAGATAGGTCCATCAATAGCGATTAGCCAAGATGGTTAGGGATGCAACCCCATGTTCTGGGTGTTACTAAACCTCTGACTGCCAGAAGCTGGGACTGGAAGACATGGGATGGATCAGTCAATAACTGTACTGTTCTGTTCCTTCTGAAGCATCTGGCATCAGCCACTGTCAGAAGATAGGATTTTGCCCTAGACAAACCATTGGCCACTCATAGTCTTATTAGCAGTAGGGCTCCTTTACAGATTGGGGTTAGAGCTGGTTGAACAACTGGGAAATGTGATGGGGAATAATTAGTCAATGGAAGGATATGTCAAAATCTGCAACAATATTATTCAGCCTTCCATGAAGATGGCTGAATAATTACTTGATGAAAAAATTGGCAAAATTCACAATGACTTATTTGCAAGGGATAATTCAGCCAGCTCTGAATACGATTTGTATCCAGATCATTACTGCAGAATGCAGTGTAAAAATTTAAAATGAAAAAATCAATTCATATCCACAGCAATCACTGTATTTCTTGCAGACTTGATAGGTACCTAAATCCCTCTGTAGCTCTACTCTTAGTCTAACTGCCTCTAGGCACCTAAGCGCAACATTTGGATGCCACTGAGATCCTCAAAAGCCTCCCTCAGCTTCCTTCTAACTCTGGAAGTGCCTAAGTTTCTGCCAGTAAACTCCCATAGGTGACTAGGGTTCTGCCAGTGGGCACGTGCAAAACCTCCTAAATCCTGGTGCCACCAAGCTGCTCAGCAGCCTAGCTCATGCCTAAACCCAGGGGAATTCTCAAGCTAGGCATTGCCCATCTATCGAGCTTACAAGCCAAATCCATTATGTGTGCTCAAAGCAGGCATGGCCCTCTCAAGAAACAGCTGGGGCAACCAGGTTGGGAATATTGGGGGCAGGCAGGCTGTGCTTGTGAGCACTCATGAGGGGTGTTGGAAACAGGTTTGAATTCCCATTCTGCCTCATTTGGTGCAAGGAAGGACTCAAACCAAGTCTACTATCTCTATGGTGAGTGCCCTAAATACTGGGCTATGGAATATTCTGATTTGGGGCTCTCTGTTTTACCTTTTGAAGCTGTTCCACATTGTATAAATGATTGAACAGTCATTGGGCCAGAAAGCGCAAGCAAGAGACTGGTCCTATAGCCTGCTAGTTAGGGGCACTTCTCTAAGATATGAGAGAGTCAGATTCAAGGTTCTGCTCCAAATGAAGTAGAGCAGTGATTTGAAAACAGGTCTCTCACCTCCCAGGTGAGTGTCCTAGCCAATGAGCTATTGGCTATAATGGGGTAGGGGGTGTGTCCCTCTGGCTTTTTTGAAAAATGCTGACCTGGCTTAGATACCTAATTCCACAAGAGTGTTCATGGATGTGAATCGTAAGTGAAGATACAGGGAGGGGAAGGATAGCTCAGTGGTTTGAGTATTGGTCTGCTAAACCCAGGGTTGTGAGTTCAATCCTTGAGGAGGCCATTTAGGGAACTGGGGTAAAAATCTGCCTGGGGATTGGTCCTGCTTTGAGCAGGGGGTTGGACTAGATGACCTCCTGAGGTCCCTTCCAACCCTGATGTTCTTAAAAAAAAAAAAAAAAAAAAAACCTACTACCTTCCCCTCTCCTTGGCTAGCTTAGAAGGCTCCCTGCTCAACTTACTGGCTTCATAAGAGTAACTCTCCCCATGCATTGCGTAGGGAGCTTGTGAGCCTAACTTAGATCTAAGGATTCACTGGAGGGTAGAATGCCTAAAAGTTACGCATTGCAATGCATCTTTCCCATTGTTGGTCTAGTCCAAAGACCCTAAAACAGCAAAGCACTTAGGGACATGTGTCCCCATAAGCATGTGAGTAGTATTACTGCTTTCACTGGGCCTACTCACATGCTTAAAGTTACACACATATTTAAGTGCTGTGCTGAGTGGACCTACAAAATTTCACTTTATTAAAACAAAGTTGTTACTAAATTGGGGCCTGATCATCCAACCACATATGAGTAACTTTGAACCCAGTGGCTCTACTGGCATGAGTAAAGTTACTTAGGTGCATAAATCACTGGCACAGTCAAGGAACTATGATGTGATTGGAATAACAGAGACTTGGTGGGGTAACTCACATGACTGTAGCAATGTTATGGATGGGTATAAA
The DNA here is from genome assembly GCF_002925995.2 of Terrapene triunguis. NCBI lineage: Eukaryota > Metazoa > Chordata > Testudines > Emydidae > Terrapene > Terrapene triunguis. Next base: position 43,697,482 of record NW_020664419.1, on the reverse strand, counting down.
CTGTTCAGAAAGGACAAGCGGGGGAGAAAAGGTAGAGGAATTGCACTGTATGTAAGAGAACAGTATGCTCCAGTATGAAACTGGAGAAAAGCCTGTTGAGGCTTTGGGTTAAGTTTAGAGGTGAGAGCAACAAGGGTGATGTCGTGGTGGGCATCTGCTATAGATCACCAGGCCAGGAGGATGAGGTAGACGAGGCTTTCTTCAAACACCTAACAGAAGTTTCCAGATTACAGGCCCTGGTTCTCATGGGGGACTTCAGTTACCCTGATATCTGCTGGGATAGCAATACAATAGTGCACAGGCAATCCAGAAAGTTTTTGGAGAGTGTTGGGGACAACTTCCTGGTGCAAGTGCTGGAGGAACCAACTAGGGGCCGTGCTCCTCTTGACCTGCTGCTCACAAATAGGTAAGATTTGGTAGGGGAAGCACAAGTGGGTGGCAACCTGGGCAGCAGTGACCATGAGATGGTCGAGTTCAGGATCTTGACAAAAGGAAGAAAGGAGAGCAGCAGAATACGGATCCTGGACTTCAGAAAAGCAGACTTTGACTCCCTCAGGGAACTGATGGGCAGGATCCCCTGGGAGGCTAATATGAGGGGGAAAGGAGTTCAGGAGAGCTGGCTGTATTTTAAAGAAGCCTTATTGAGGGTACAGGAACAAACCATCCCGATGTGCAGAAAGAATAGCAAATATGGCAGGCAACCAGCTTGGCTTAACAGAGAAATCTTCAGTGATCTTAAACACAAAACGGAAGCTTACAAGAAGTGGAAATTTGGACAATGACTAGGGAGGAGTATAAAAATATTGCTCGAGCATGCAGGGGTGTAATCAGGAAGGCCAAAGCACAAATGGAGTTGCAGCTACCAAAGGATGTGAAGGATAACAAGAAAGGTTTCTACTGGTATGTTAGCAACAACAAGAAGGTCAGGGAAAGTGTGGGGCCCTTACTGAATGGGGGAGACAACCTAGTGACAGATTATGTGGAAAAAACTGAAGTACTCAATGCTTTTTTGGCCTCGGTCTTCACAGACAAGGCAGTGCCGTAATGAGGGCGAGGTGAGTGAGGCACTTGCCTCGGGCGCGGAAAGCCGAGGGGCGCAGAAAAAGCCTTCCCTGCAGGAAAGAAAGCTGCGGCTCTCCCAGCTGCTGCTGCCTCTATGGCAACAAGAGATGCTGGCCGGCAGAGGGCTGAGGCGAGCAGCCAGCTGCTGCACGTCAGGAGCGGGAGGGAGGAGCGGGGAGGCACACACGTGCTTCGCAGCCCTCCCCTCCCTCGGCACCCACCTGGAGGAGACGCCGAGGGGGCTTCCGGTGGGAGACACTGGATCATCGGCAGTGGACCTCACTCACCTGAGCAGCTGCTGGGGCTTCCGGTGAGTGTTTGACCCTGTGATCCACACCCCCCCAGCCACCACTCCTGCAAACTGAGCAAGGGGCAGCCCCATCCCCCACCCCCAGTGAGGCTATGGCGAGGGGCAGCAGGGGAGGAAGGAAGCCACATGTGATGGCAGTCCCCTCCCCCCCAGCACCCACCACCCCCTCCCAGAGCCCACACCCCCTCTCCGGCCCCCAAACTCTGTCCCAGAGCCTGCACCCAGCCCTCCGCACTCCCTCCCAGAGCCTGCATCCCTCCACCCATCCTGTACCCCACCCTATGCCCGCAGGGCCGGTGCAAGGATATTGCACCCTAGGCGAAACTTCCACCTTGCGCCCCCCCACTCCCACCCCTCCCCCCAGAGCATCGATTATTATAAACTTTCAAAAATGAATACTGCATAATGTGGCATTGTTCATTAGAATTAATTCACGTTCGGCTTGAAAATTTATTAATTTCATTATTTAGTCTACATATTTAATGAAAATAAATGAATAATCTGACAGGGTGTGGGGCTGGCTGGCTTTGGGCAGTGGGCTGCGGCAGGGGCTGCCTGGAGACAGGAGGTGTGGGGCTGGCTGGAGGCAGGGGGTGAGGGGCTGGCATGGGGGTTTCTGGCAGGGGAGGGAGAAGGTGAAAGGAGGCGAATGGTGGGTGGGGGACTGACTAGGAGGGATGCAGCAAGCCAGCGGGGGGCTAGGGGGTGAAGAGGGGTGTGATGGTGGGGCTGAGCGGGGAGGGGGCAGGTCCTATTTTACTGCTGTGATCTGGTCACCCTGTGCATGCCGTTTCTCCCCACCCCCCCAAACCTTCCTTTTCGGCCCACAGCTGTTTCGGTGGGGCGGCGCTGGGGAAGGAGGGTTTGTTTCCGCGGGGTGGGTGTTGCTGGGTGGGGGATTGTTTCCGCGGGCCGGGCGGTGCTGTGTGTGTGTGTGTGTGTGTGTGTGTGTGTGTTTCGGGGGGGCTGGGTGGCGCTGTGTGTGTGGGGGGGCAATTTTATATTCTTGCCTCGGGCGCAAAAATAGCTAGTTATGGCTCTGAGACAAGGTCAGCTCCCAGACTGTTGTACTGGGCAGCATAGTATGGGAGGAGGTGAGAAGCCCTCAGTGGTGAAAGAACAGGTTAAGGACTATTTAGAAAAGCTGGACATGCACAAGTCCATGGGGCCAGATCTAATGCATCTGAGGATGCTGAGGGAGTTGGCTGATGTGATTGCAGAGCCATTGGCCATTATCTTTGAAAACTCGTGGTGATCAGGGGAGGTCCTGGATGATTGGAAAAAGGCAAATGTAGTGTCCATCTTTAAAAAAGGGAAGAAGGAGAATCCGGGGAACTACAGCCCGGTCAACCTCACCTCAGTCCCTGGAAAAATCATAGAGCAGGTCCTCAAGGAATCCATTTTGACACACTTGGAGGAGAGGAAGGTGATCAGGAACAGTCAACATGGATTCACCAAGGGCAAGCCATGCCTGACAAACCTGATTGCTTTTATGATGAGACAGCTGGCTCTGTGGATATCAGGAAAGTGGTGGATGTGATATATCTTGACTTTAGCAAAGCTTCTGATACGGTCTCCCACAGTATTCTTGCCAGCAAGTTAAAAAAGTATGGATTGGATGAATGCACTATAAGGTGGAAAGAAAGCTGGCTAGATCGTCGGGCTCAATGGGTAGTGATCAACGGCTCCATGTCTAGTTGGCAGCCGATATTAAGCAGAGTGCCCCATGGGTCTGTCCTGGGGCCGGTTTTGTTCAACATCTTTATTAATGATCTTGATGATGGGATGGATGTTCGCGGATGACACTAAGCTGGGGAGAGACGTAGATATGCTGGAGGGTAGGGATAGGGTCCAGAGTGACCTAGACAAATTGGAGGATTGGGCCAAAAGAAATATGATGAGGTTCAACAAGGACAAGTGCAGAGTCCTACACGTAGGATGGAAGAATCCCATGCACTACTACAGGCTGGGGACCGCCTGGCTAAGTGACAGTTCTGCAGAAAAGGACCTGGGGATTACAGTAGACGAGAAGCTGGATATGAATCAACAGTGTGCCCTTGTTGCCAAGAAGGCTAACAGGGCTGCATTAGTAGGAGCATTGCCAGCAGATCGAGGGAAGTGATTATTCCCCTCTATTTGGCACTAATGAGGCCACATCTGGAGTATTGCGTCCAGTTTTGGGCCCCGCACTACAGAAAGGATGTGGAGAAATTGGAGAGAGTCCAGCGGAGGGCAACGAAAATGATTAGGCCTGGGGCACATGACTTATGAGGAGAGGCTGAGGGAACTGGGTTTATTTTGTCTGCAGAAGAGAAGAGTGAGGGGGGATAGCAGCCTTCAACTACCTGAAGGGGGGTTCCCAAAGAGGATGGAGCTAGGCTGTTCTCAATGGTGGCATATGACAGAACAAGGAGAAATAGTCTCAAGTTGCAGTGGGGGAGGTCTAGGTTGGATATTAGGAAACACTATCTCACTAGGAGGGTGGTGAAGCACTGGAATGGGTTACCTAGGGAGGTGGTGGAATCTCCATCCTTAGAGGTTTTTAAGGCCCGGCTTGACAAAGCCCTGGCTGGGATGATTTAGTTGGTGTTGGTCCTGCTTTGAACAGGGGGTTGGACTAGATGATCTCCTGAGGTTTCTTCCAACCCTAATCTTCTATGACTCTATGATAAATGATTGCAAGATTGCACTATAGTTGATCTTTTTGTTTTGATTTGCATCTCTAGCCTAAATGCAGCCAAACGCAGTTTTCTTTTTTTCACATTAAGACTCAATCCCTGCTCTGAGATGCTCTATTTCACATTTCAACCCTGGGTTGAATTTTACAGCCAAGTTATATTAAATCTCTGAAAATAGGATTTTGTAATGAAAATGCTGACAGATCCTTATCTGTAGTGACATTAGTGGGCACCACTTTAATAAAATGACCTTCAACTTATTTACTGAGAATCAGACCAGCTTACCACTTTTTAAAAATTCCAGTTAAACACTCAGTAATGCATGGGAATCAGGCTCAGATGGCCTTGCAATAAGTTTGTAATTTAGTTATCTGTCTGAGCAGACTTAAGAATTGATGAAAAATGCAAAATTTATATTAATTTTTTAAATGTTGAAGAAGCTTCCTGGAAAGAATCTTTTATTGGTTACAGACATAAATGTTAGGTTTGATTATCTTAAGCACTTCTCAAATCTTTATTATTGAATTATCTTGCTAGTCTTCATCTACATTGTAACCTTTAATTATCACTGATACATTGATTTCTACAAGCCTTTAAGCCATGATTGACCTGTACATTTGAAGGAGACATTTCTTTACTCTGCAAAGAGAAAGTGATTATATTTATTATTAAATCACCAAAAAGCATCATTTAATGTTAAGGGTCTAACTTACATTCACAGAAGCAGAAAACATTGATAAGAATGAAACTCCATCTTTAATCTATGCCTTTGTGTACCATGTGTACACGGAATAATAAACATAATGGGTCAGATCCTCAGCTGGAGATCAATGGAAGTAAATGGATTTGTTGATTTACACCATCTGAGGATCTAGCCCAGTGGTCTGGGACAGTGAATCAGATTCTCTATTCATTACCAGATTTGAATGTACGAATGTTATTTTCCCATTCAGAAAAATGAAAACTAAAAAACCAACCCTCATTTTAGAGATTGATTTGAGGAAGTATATTTGGCATTAACTGTCCTGCTAAAATTTATTTTAATTACACATGCATTGTAAATTATGCAAGCACAACACATCTTCTTATCCTGTACATTCCTTTCTTCTGGGTCCTTCTATAAGGGTTCTGGTCCTTCAACAGCATTCCCTGGGGGTGTTGGTGGAGTTGTATATGCACTCCAGGCCCGGGCACTCAAATGGGAGTGCTCAGTAGCACTCTGAAGGGGACAGAGTCTCAGCCCTTTAGCCATGTCCTGTTGGATAGTCATCCTTTCTGGGATTTTGGGGGACCAAACAAACAAAACAAACAAAAAAAAAAAGAGGAGCAGGAAAATAAACAAAGGAAAAGGAAATATACAGTCAATCCCAGCCAGGCCACTGGCCTCTCTTCCTTCAGAGGGGCCTTGGACAGGCTGCAACCTGGCTGAAAGTCTACTGGTTTGCCCACAGAAGGAATATGGTACAACCTCCCCTCCCACTTGCCTCAGGGGACTTCGGACTTCGTTGGGCTATGGAGTAGGCTCTGCCCTCTGTCAGGCTTCTCCCAAGGAGCTGGGAAGATTAGCACTCTGCTCCCCTCCCAGAACTGTCTGCCACTGATAGCTGTCACCCCTTTTGAACTCCTCCACCATTCCTAACAGGATTTGCAGGTGCAGCAGGCTGGGACCACTATAAATGACAGTATAATAAAGGTGGACTTTACTGGGAAAGGAAAAGAGGATCTGGGGAAGGAAAGGGTTAAAATTAACTAATAATTAATATCCAATAATAAACATACCAGTTCCCCACCTCTCATCACTCTCAAAATCTTCCAAACCCAAGCTCCTTCTCTGGCACCTTCTCAAGGCAGATGGTATGCTGAGGTTTCAAGTCTTGAGATGAGTGTTTGCAGGGTTGTGCCATTGGATGGCTTAAATAAGTCATCTTATTTTGTCTTCTCCTCTGGGTGGGGCACAGTCCTTTCCTGACTCCATCTGGACTTGCTGTTCCCTGGTCTGAAATCCTTCTGGAGTCTCAGCTGGCTCTTGGTAGCTGCTGCTGGGTCAGATCTCTCTCTGTCTCTGCAAGATGCCAGTCACGGCAGTGTTAGAGCTACCCGGTCCATGCTGCTAAAGTCTCACAGCAATGCAAGAACCCCTGGGGAGGTGGGGGGAGTGGGCATTCAGCAGGGACTCCCTCAACTATGTTATTTTCCCCTTTGTTTCAGACCAAAAATGAACTTAAATTCTGTCTTTTATATAGAATCAGGCAGGGTGTCCCCTCACTGGGGGGGCCTGCAGCCCTGGCTTGTCATTGGTGCAGTGGTCTGCTTGTCCAGATCACCCCATGCAGAAGCCTTCCTATTGGCCTCAGCAGAAGTTTCTAGTTCCTTCTGTCCCTTCCCTTGACTCCAGGCATGCTGGGAACTGGTGTAAGAGGGCTCTGGTAGACATTATAGTTGTAGTTCTTTTGGTAGGGTCTCCTAGAGGCTCATTCTGGAGCTCCAGGTATTGGAAAGCTCAAAGTAAATGTTACACTTAGTATAGGCACTGACTTTTGTTTTTACGGGTGGGTGCTTTTGAAGAGGTGAGTACACTGGGGGTGGGGGCTCTGCCAGTTTTGGGGGGAGGCTATTTTCAGCATATTTATACACTTCTTTAATTTTCTAGTTATTGAACATGTCTCTCTCATTGGTATCTTTACTATTTTAATAATGATTAAATTGCTGTGAACTACATAATTACATTATCATGAATTACGGTATATTAAAATCATTGCAATCACCTACAAGCTATCTTCACTAACATCCCTGTTTAAAGACATTACATCTCACTGTAGCTTTCTGGATAACTGTCAGCAATCTTATTTACACTAGTTCCCTGGTATGGCCTTGATGCACGTTAATGACAGGTACGTTATTCAATTCCGTCTGTCCCATTGATGACTGGAGATAGTTTTTAAGTCTTCTGAAGCTGGAGAATGAGTTCAGGATGATACAGGCACAGTGAGAAGGATTCTTATAAACTTGCAGTACTCTGAAAACCTATAGTGCAGGCATCGGCAACCTTTGGCATGCGGCACGTCAGGGAAATCCGCTGGCGGGCCAGGATGGTTTATTTACCTGCAGCATCTCCAGGTTCGGCTGATCGCAGCTCCCACTGGCCGCGGTTCGCCGTTCCAGGCCAATGGGGGTTGTGGGAAGTGGCGCAGTCCGAGGGATGTGCTGGCCGCCGCTTCCCATGCCAAAGGTTGCCGATCCCTGCCACAGTGCTTCCCGAGTACTGCAAATGACTCCAAGATCTCTTTCTTGACCGGCAACATCTAATTTAGACCCCATCATTTTGTATGTATAGTTGGGATTATATTTTGCCATGTGCATTACTTTGCATTTAACATTGAATTTCATCTGCCATTTTGTTGCCAAATCACCCAGATTTGTGAGATCCCTTTGTAATATTTTGCAATCAGCTTTGGACTTAACTATCTTGAGTAGTTTTGTATCAACTGTAAATGTTGCTACTTCATTGTTTACCCCTTTTCCCAGATCATTATGAATATGTTGAATAGTACTGGTCCCAGTACAGACCCTGCACTGGGGGACACAACTATTTACTTCTCTCCATTCTGAAAATGGACCATTTATTCCTACCCTTTGTTTCCTATCTTTTAACTGGAGTGCCTGGCAATGCTTTCAGGACCATCTAACGATCCTTAATTTAATGTAATGACAAACCTTTTGTTATCTTAATCACCCTGCCTCTGTTTATAAACAAACTCCCTGCCCCAGGGGCAGATGCTGTAAGCAGCACAGAACTCCAGTTCCAGTCTGAGGCTAGGGCATGCCCTGAGAGCAGACTTCAGGTATAAAACTCGGGGGGTGGGTGTAGAAACTACTATCGCTCGTGGGTGCTGAGCACCCTCTATTTTTTCCCATGGGTGCTTGAGCCCCAGAGCACTCATGGATTTGGCGCCTCTGACACTTAGCTACAGTGAGAGAGAGGAGAGAAGGGCTCCTTGCTCTGTTCCAGTGCCCCATCTCACCCTGCCCAGAGCAGCCTTTACAGGGAAAGTCTGGCTTCTGCCCATATCCTGGGGCTAGCGGGAGCATACTTAGTCACTCTATGGGGATGGCGCATGCACAATGGTTAACACTAGAAGTGGTGAGAGGCTTGAGCACACTTAGGGTATGTCTACACTACAGGATTAATCCGAATTTAGATAATTCGAATTTGGGAAACAAGTTGTATAAATTCGATTGTGCGCGGCCACACTAAGCACCTTAATTCGGTTTTTAACCACATTAATTCGGTGGTGTGCGGCCACACTACCCCATTACTTTAAACACAGTAATTCGGTGGTGTGCGGCCACACTAACCCTAATTCGAATTAACAAAATCGATTTAGGCTCTACTCCGTTCGTCGAGGTGGAGTACAGAAATCGATTTAAAGGGCCCTTTAATTCGAATTAACTGGCTCTGTAGTGTGGACGGGTGAAGGGTTAATTCGGATTAACGCTGCTAAATCCGAATTAATCCCGTAGTGTAGACCAGGCCTTAGTGAGGACAGAGGCTTTAGGGATTTCAGCTGCTAAAATTGAATAAGTCCCTATTGAAGTGCTATTTTAAAAAGACTTATAACTTGGCCAAATTTGAGCAGATTTTCATGGACTTGGCAAAAGATATGTCCTTGACACAAACTCCACTCTCTCTCCTGCCAAATTTCATGTCCCTGCTCCAAAGCAGGAAGACATTAGGGCAGTTCAAAGAAAAGGCTGAGAGAATTTTTTAATATAGTCAAAACAATGGATGTGTACCTAGCCTCATTCTCAGAAATGGCTGAACCATATTGGTTGAAATTTTCCAAAAATGATCAGCCTGAGGCAGATACCCAGCATGTAAAATTTCAGCCCAAATGCTAAAAAATTAGCAAATTTATAAGCAACAGATATTGGGCTACCTTGAGAAAAGGTGGAGTTACCAGCCCTGCATATAATAAACAGATATATATATATATATATATTTCATAAATGAGTCTGACCACCAAATTCACCTCTAGACTCATGTGTAATAATGTCAAAGGTGAAATTGTATGTAGTGTAGATGTAGCCATGATGGTCCCAGGATATTAGAGAGACAAGGTGGGTGAGGTAATATTTTTATTGGACCAATAAAAGACATTATTACCTCACCTACCTTGTCTCCTCTAAAGGTGAATTTGGCTTATACATGAAGTTTAATCCCAGAAAGCAATCACTGTAGCTGTGCATAATTATCAGAATTAATGCCTTCTAAAGCAAAATATCCAAATTATAATATATTCTTTTTATGCAAATATACTCCTAAAGAGAAAAATCTGCAGTAATGTAAAATATGAGAGCTTTTCATGAAAAACATGTATGACTCATTAGGGAAGCTCCCTATAAATTAGAATTTGTATTCAAAGACCCAACAAAATTCAGTTTCAGATAAATGTATTTTATTAGCGACACCTAGTTCTGAATGACTGGCTCTGAGAAGCTGAGCTAATTATTTAGAAAATGATGACATCCTATTCTTAGGTTAATTGTACTTTTCATTGCCTTTAAAAGATCATGATTTTTTGGTAATGAGATAACACTAATATTCTGAAATTCAGATCAGTTCCAAAGGAAATTCATCTAGAAAAGGATAATATAAATAGGGAATAAAAGTTCATCTCCATTTCTAAACAAAGCATGTTTTAATTTGTGTCATTGATAGGTGAAATGTAACCTTCACTATCTCAGCATCCTCTAAAAATCGTCTCATGTGGACAGAATCTTCTGGATGACTTAGTGTGGTTGAGGGTGGGATTTTGAAAAGTTCATTCACCTGCACATCCACCAATGTAATATACGCCATCATGTGCCAGCAATGCCCCTCTGCTATGTACATCGGCCAAACTGGACAATCCCTACATAAAAGGATAAAGGGACACAAGTCAGATATTAGGAATGGCAATATACAAAAACCTGTAGGAGAACACTTCAACCTCCCTGGACACACAATAGCAGATTTAAAGGTAGCCATCCTGCAGCAAAAAAAACTTCAGGACCAGACTCCAAAGAGAAACTGCTGAACTTCAGTTCATTTGCAAATTTGACACCATCAGCTCAGGATTACACAAAGACTGTGAATGGCTAGCCAACTACAAAAGCAGTTTCTCCTCCCTTGGTGTTCACACCTCAACTGCTAGAAGAGGGCCTCATCCTCCCTGATTGAACCAACCTCGTTATCTCTAGACTGATTCTTGCCTGCATATTTATATCTGCCCCTGGAAATTTCCATCACATGCGTCTGATGAAGTGGGCATTCACCCACGAAAGCTTATGCTCCAATACATCTGTTAGTCTATAAGGTGCCACAGGACTCTTTGTCGCAATACTTTCTTAGTATGCTGGATTGTATTTAGAAGCCCAAACATTTGAACTCTAGCAACCATTAGATTTTATTCATAATAAGTCATGATCTTTTGTTGTCAGTACCCATTAGGACGTGTCTGAGTCCTTGACAACGAACCACTCCTGAGTGACATGCACAAAGGTTTTTCTTGACAGTTTTAAAAGAGATCTTACTCCTCATCCATCTGACTTCCAAAGTAATTTCTAGTGATGTTTGCAGAATTCTAACTTCTGATGCAAGTGGCGTCTGTAAGAGACTGATAATTAGAAGGCTGAAGATTCACAGTCTTATGGAAGCTCATGTGAGCTATATGGGTTCAACCCCTCCTGATCCAGGCTTTATGGCCTAAAGTTTCTGACGTGGTAGTGATTTTGGTGTCCTCAATTTTTGGGTGTCCAACTTTGAGATACCCTTAAACGGTCTAATTTTCAGAGGGCAGGTGTTCAGCACTTTCTGAAAATCAAGCCCCTTCAAGGTCTATCAAATTAGGCAGCTGAAACCGCTAGCCACATTTGAAAATTTAGAGCCATTTCTCTTCAGATCAATACGACCATTCTCTAGCATTGACTGTTGCTCATCATCATCTGTACACATTCTGCTCCGCTTCTCTTCCCTTCTGTTCAAGCTCACTGTTGTGGTTTTGAATGTCATGCTGTTGCCAAAACAGGCTTTTATATAGGTTTATACAGAACGGCTGCTACTCGGCTAACAGCTTTCCCCCTTTTTTCAGTCTAGAAAGACTTACCTTACTAGTGCCTCTGGAGTTTTAGACACTCCCGAGATAGAGAGTGCCAGGAGTTGGCAAGAGAACTTCTAAACAGATATAATAGGAATACAAGAAAACAAATTCCTACAATGAAAAGAGTCAAAGGAAATGCCTCCATTTAAACATGAAGGAATCTCTTTTAAAAAATCGTATAGTGCTATTTTGGTACTGACTATTACAGTAAAACCACCAGTGCCATTGCTGCTATTACTAGGCCAATCTGCTCCCTGCTGCTTTGTGAATGCATAAGGTGGAGGGAGTGGCTATCGGAGCTCTTTCTCTTGTGCCCCAGGGTGGTTCATAATTGTTGTGCATGCAGTGTAGGGATCATACCTTCTGTAGGTTTCCTGGGATGCAAGACACCCAAAGAAGGTGGTGCAGGAGGCCCTGCATGCACTGCTTAGCAATTGAAAGAGTGTAAGAATGGGCACACTCCCCCTGTGCACCAGTGAATTGTGAAAAGAGTTCTGCTTCAGGGAATCCTCCTGGAGCTCCCCCTATGCTGGTGTCACCCTATACAACACAAGGCTCAGCCCTAAAGGCAGAATTGAGTCCACATAATTATGTCTTCACAAACATAAGGTTGGTACGTTAGTATTTTTTAAAAGCTAGGACTAACAACAGTTCAGGAGGGACAGGGAACTGCACTCATACAAACCAGTGCTGTGTGTGTCTTTAGTATTAAATTTGAACGTAATGAGCATAGCAGATTCCAACATTACATTGTGGCATTGTTACATGATGCCAATTTTGTCTTATCATTATACTATGAAGCCATCCCAGAAGAATCTGCTGACTGCAATGCTATCCCCAGAGCTTGGGAGCCAGGAAAGGATTGGACACATCTCCGTCTGGCTGTCCCTATCCCGTTACCTGACTCCCAGCTCTGGAGTACAGGCTACTCTGTGCTGACACCATGTGATGATTACATTGCCTGTTATGATGGGACATCTGCCCCACACTGGCTTGTAATGGGTTAATGGACCCCTAGGAAGGCTGTGCAGAAAGCAGCCAATAGGAGAGGGGCTGTGATGAGCAGCCTATCAGGGCCAGGCAGGCCAATATAGGAATTGCTGCAGGGCAGAGCAGTTTAGGTTGCTCCCTGGAGCTCAAGAAGGGAGGACTGGCTGCCTTGCAGCAGAAGAAAGCCAGCACCCTGGACAGAGCAGTGCTGTTAGCAGGGAGCCAGGAAGTTAGGGAAGAGCCGGTGGCTGGGAGTAGGGTAACCAGATGTCCTAATTTAATAAGGACAGTCCCGATATTTGGGGCTTTTTCTTACATGGATGCCTATTACCCCCCCACCTTCTGTCCCGATTTTTCACACTTGCTATCTGGTCACCCTAGCTGGGAGTTGCAGGCTGAGGCTCTGAGATAAGGGCGAAGAAGGTGCTGGGGCTGTGGGGAAGTGTCCCAGAGAAATAGACTGAGAGGTTGGAGGGGGCGCAGCATGGGGCTGCCATCTACAGGGTCCCTGGGCCGGGATCCGAAGTAGTGGGTGGGCCCGGTTTCCCACCACCACCACTTGCCAGTGAGGAAGTGGCTGGACTGTTAGAATTTGGTACTGTTCCTTGGAAGGCAGGAGCACAGAGTGTGGCACAGCTGGAGGGCTACGTGGTCCTTGCAGCAACACGGGTCTGGGAGCAGAAATGATGGCGGCTGAGATACCACCGAGAGTCAGCGTACCGATCTGTGGGGCTGATCCCCAAGAGCTCCAGCAGGAGGTGCTAGCTAGTGAGTCACACCCCATCACATCTGTAAATGTCAGTGGCTATATGGGGCTCTGTACAGTGTCCATTAAAGACAAGCATATAAGGAGATAGTACCGAACTTCCATTTATGCCTTTGAAAATCTCCTCCCATGTCTAACCCTCTGAACCTGTTTGCATTCACTCACCCTTAGTAGAAGCTTAAGCTTTCTATGTACCAATACATACTACATGTGTATCTGAGTGAGAGAATAGTATACAGGCAACAATGAGCTGTAAGCCAGAACAATAGAAATCTGAAAAGGCTATTCACAGAATTGTCCAGAATCTAAGCCTACACTTTGAAGATTCTTTGCAACCTCTAGGGCTTGAAGATTTTAAAAATGTAAACTGATGCACTGTTGCTTTGTTGAATCTTTATGCTCTGGGGTTTTAATCATGTTTGCAAATGTACTAAATGAGTTTACCACTTGATATGAGCCAGTTTCAAACAATTTTTGAAAATGGTTTTTAAAACACTGGTCAGCAAAATCTTGTTAGCATGAAGGAGCATTATTTAGATTGCAAGCTCTTTGGGGCAGGGACTGTCTTTTTCTCATGTCTTTATACAGTGCTTAGTGCAAAAGGACCTTAGGTGCTACTGACATACATATAACTAACAATCAATATAATATTCTAGCTTAGACAGTTTTGCTGAAACAATGTTTAAAGCTGAAACTTGTTTTTCAAACATGTTTCAAACTCAAATGTAGTCAGGGCTGCATCTGCATCTAAAGAGGCACCTGAACCACAAAATTCAGGTCTGAGTTTGGGTCCATGTTTGGAACTCTTCCTCGTACCCAAATGTTATTGTAGGAATGGGGCGGGGGGTGGCGGGGGAGAGCACTCTGAAAGCCCCAAGTGCCTAAACGGGCCCCATACACATTTTTAGGTTCTGGTTTGGGCACATTGCTAATCCTGACAAATGGGTAGGGCAGCAAGAATGGGTGAACTTTCCCCATTCAGCTTAATGGGGTGTTGACTTTGGACCTTAGAACCTGAACTCCCAAGGCCCTCATGACGATAAAGTGGGTGCAATGCTTATTGGTCATGTTACAAGAGCCAGTGAGGTCAATGACACTACTCATAGTGGCAAGTGCGATCAGGATCTGACACTTAGGACAATATTATGCCTTTCCCTCCAAGGCCACAGAGGAGAGTAAAAGGTTGTAAGGTACCTCCTTACTCCCTTGTGTCGGCTATCTGCATCACAGGTCACAGGATAAGGGAGAGAGCAACCTCCATAGGACCACTATGTCACATCCTCTGCAGGTGGATGGAGTCACTCTTCAACCTTCTTCTGCCTCCCCCCACTCCAATGAGCCACCAATGCTGCTGAGTTGGCACTGTAGGGGTAGTCAGCTTCTCTGCAAGTGGAAGACCAGTAGCAGATGCCTTGTCCTCACTGGAGCAAGGGGGAACCTGTGGAAGAACTGTGACTCTGAGCATTACAGTTCCTTCCTTGGTCGGCTCCTGTGGCAGTGCTACACAGAAGGAAAGTAAACTCTTAATCTAGCCTTAATAATTAAGGGCCAGGTGCTTCCCTCCCTGCATGGGCTGAAAAGCGATGCAATTATATGAGGAAGTAGGCTGGGTGCATGGGCCTCCTCTCAGTCTGATTTCCCTTTTAAAATATATGTTTAAAACAAGATGTTGATGTAATATCCCACCAACACTTGGCAGAAACATCTGCAGACTACTGTTAGCTGCTGGTGAATGTTGTAAATTTAATGGTCAGTCTATTAAGTTAATGCATATTTTATCTGTGAAAAGTAGTTATGTTTTACAATGACATCTGGTAGTTAAAAACTAACAGTAAGGCCAAGCACAATGTGTAATAACAAATCTTGAAAATTCCTTGCATTTTGGTAGGCAGTCCTCACTAGAACTAGCCAAAACTTGGGATTTCCGGTGTTTTATGAGAAATTTTGGCATTTAGAAATGTGGGTTATTTATGAATAGGACTGAAACCAAACTTGACAACACTTCTCACAAACGGAAATCCTTCCCTCCCCAAATTTCATTTGGGAAATACTGACACATAGTGGTTCTGAAACAAAATTTGTTCCCCTGGATGGGCAGCTGCTGAGTGAAACCAACAAGAGTGTCAGTTTCAGTCAGCAGCTGCTGCAGCTTCAGGACAGCCTGCCTATGCAGACTGCCCTGAGGCTGGAGACCCCAGGGTTTCCAGACTCCTAGGTAGTTGCTTGAGCGGGCAGTCTGGGGAGCCAGCTGGCCCAGGAATTAAAGCTCTGGAGTCCTGTCCCTGGGGCTGTTTGCATGGCAGGGCTGCCCTAACACCACAGACCCTAGATCTCATCCCAGGATGTCCAGGCTCCCAGCTCTGAGGCAGGGAGCCTGAGAGCCTCCTGGATTTCCAGGCTCCCTGCTGTGGGGCAGGAAGCCTAGAGTTTGAGAATTCCAACTAGAGCTGGGTCTCCCAGGGCTTCCAGAGCCATAGCAAGGGGCCTGGAAATCTTGGCATCAAGAAGGCTGCCTTGGAGCTGTGGACCCTGGCAGGGCCGGCTCCAGGGTTTTGGCTGCCCCAAGCAGCCGAAAAAAAAAAAAAAAAAAAAAAAAAAA
>NW_020664419.1:43669540-43681838 GCF_002925995.2 Terrapene triunguis | reverse complement strand
CGCCGAATACCTGGACGTGCCGCCCCTCTCCGGAGCGGCCGCCCCAAGCACCTGCTTGACAAGCTGGTGCCTGGAGCCGGCCCTGGACCCTGGAAACCCTGATGTCCCTGGCCCCAAGACAGTATATATGGTGGAGCACCCTGTCAGAAGAGCTAACAGGGAAGCAGGTAGATTTCAACCTGCTTTGCAGACAGGGCTCTGTAAGAACCCTGCATGTAGTTTGTCAAAAGTTTGTCAAAGCCAACTTTCATTTGCAAGAAATTTCAAGTTTGGGAAACCGGCATTTTCCAACCAGCTTTAGCCCTCACAGATTTTGTCAAATTTCTCTACTGTTTCTAATTTTTGCCTGTTTATAAGGCTACATGTACAAATCAGAGAATTTCTTCTGATGACACTAGATCAACCACAAGAGCGCTGACATAACTGAAAAAGTTATTAAAAGTGTAAGTGTGTATTATCTTTTATTGCTTCACAGTGTAAGAAAATATTAACATACACTGTTTTGAGATCTATCTAGCAATATGAGGTTCCACTCTTTGACATTTATCTTCTCTTGTGAGGAAAGACAAGAATTCCCAAATCCTTTGTGAAGATAAATGAGATCCCCTACCAGTTATTGCTTATATCTTATCCAAAATTAACCTCACATAAGCTATATAAATACAATATGTACTTTAGACTGCAATGAAATAATTATGTGAATTGTTTAAGTGAAGTGTGTGGCAAATTTATGTGTGCCAGCCACGAAAAAGACTCAGCATTTACAAATGAGAAATACTAATTAAAAAATAAATATTTGTATGTCACTGTGGCAGGGTGGACACCTGCTCCTGCCTGGGAAGGGTTAAAGCCAGCCCTGCAGAGGGCTGGGGCTGTGGAAGAAAAGCTACCTAGGCTGATTGGGGAAGTAGCCGCATCTGGGCCAACCCCCAATCAGGCCTCAGCTGGCCTGTATAAAGAGGCTGGGAGCCAGGAGCTCAGCAGTCTTTCTCTGCATGAGAAGGGCCTGGTTGCAGGGAGCAGTGATAGGGGACTAGACTAGGGAAAGGCTGGGGAGCTCCAGCCTAGAAAGCCCCAGGCTGTGGCCTAGTATTAGGCTAAGGGGTACTGGGGGTTGTAGAGAGCAACCCAGGTGTAGGCCCAGGCAGCAGGTCCAAACCCAACCCTGCCAGTGATGAGTGGTGAATACTGCAGTCTGCCCCTGGGCGTGGGGCTAGATGGTGACTGGCAGTAGCCTTATTCTGAGGCGAGGTGGGGTTAGTTGGTGGGGATTCCCCTGGGAGGGGAGACCCAGTGTGTGTGGGTATTGCCAGGGAGCAGCACCCAGAGCAAGGGGCACTGGGGTCCTGGGAGGGACACGGGGCCCAGTAGAAGTGAAAAGGCAGATCACTGGCCTGCAGAGGGCGCTCCGGAGGCTGGGTTGAGCTAATTCCCAGAGAGACCAGCAGGAGGTGCCACAGGGGTGAGTCTGACCTCTTACAGTCACCAATGAGGGAAAGGGCATCCAAAAGGCAAAATCTAATAGTGCTGCTCCAAGTTTTTTCAGCTCAACCATTTCAATAAGAGTACCACACAGTAACTTTGTGAATCATTCATTATTTGAAAGCTGCTGGAGTTGGTGTTAGGGCATTCTCAATGGTGAATACTAGCCCTGCTAAGTGGTGAATACTGATCTCCTCAATACTGGCCATATTTAGGGTAAGCAGTAAAATACTCCTATGCCCAGGATTTACGATAACTGCATGCTCTTGCAGATCATGATATTTTTATCTGCTGGTTGCTCCTATCCATCATCATGGGAACTTTCAAGGAAGCTCAGTCAGCCACTTTGGGTATGCCTTCACTTCAGAGTTAATGTGGGTGATCAGCACCTGGGTTAGCTTAGCCCAGGTGTGAGCTGCCACACTGCAAAGCCCTACTCAAGTTATTATATCCTTACTGGTGCTGTACTCCTTCTCTGTGTTGCTAAAACTTCTGGGGACATCCCAGGGTTCTTTATGCTGCAGTAAACTGAGCCACTCTGATGCTTTCCCAGTGAATTATGGTAGAGCTTGTCTGTCCTGGGTACAAGTGGGGAATTGTGGAAAGGCATGGGCGGAAGGGTGGGGGGAATTATCAGCCCTTGAGTGATTTAGCCTGTCTCCTCACTGCAAGTGGGCGGGTTACCAGCCCGGGTGACAATGATACCCAGGCTCTAACTCATACTGGCAACTGGGCCAGCTATCCTGGGCTTAAAGCACCACTAAACTCAGATGAAAGTTTTGTGTGTGAGTGGGAGGGGTGTTAGGAGAGTTAACTCTGCAGTGAAGACATGCCATTGGAGGGTTGTGGTGTATGTGTCTATAATCCTGTGGTGATATTTAGTTCTGTTCTTACTGGTGTAAAGTTTGTCTAGATGCCACTGTGATGAATGCCTTATAAATACTTGTAATTAATAATAAGCAACATGAGAAACCATTAATAGAGGGCTCTTTTGACTAATAGTGCAATATCAAATCTGCTCCTGAAAGGGGTTTAACTATTGATATAAATGATTAACTTCAGTAGAATGAAAGAAATAATATTTACTTTTAGTGTGACAACAACACTGGGGTGATATGCATAAGGTGTACTGTACTGAACATTAACACACTTTGATTACTGTAGTCTAAATGCATCATTTTAGGGAAAGGATTTAGCAAATCAAATATTTTGGCACAGGTAATACAAACACCATGACTTTACTGTGACATATGGTAGAAAGGAAAAGAGGAATAAATAATATTTTGGATGAACAGTATTGGAATGAATCTCTACATACATATTTGCGAAGTGTTGCAATTATACCCACCATGAATGTCTTTGCTTTGTACACAAACCCATAGTGCATCTGTATAAAAACTCTTAACGGGCATTTAGGTTAGAAATGTTTATAAAGTTCTTCAAGTAGGTTAAGGTTAGTTAACTGTAGCAGATGAGTTAAATGTAATGGGCTAAATCTGGCCACTGGCCAGTCCTACGTGAAAGCACAGGCACGTGAGCCAGGGGACTCAGGCTTCCTGTCTTTCTGCTTCTGTGCTGGCAGTGAAGCCAAGCATGTTCTCCTGAGCACAAGGATTGGTCCAGGCTAGTACCGCCCGCTGCACTGGGCCCTTCCAAGTGGGAAGGGCAGGGCAATGGCCCCGTCCCTTCTGCACTGGCCAGGAGAGCTGGTCAGAGCTGACTGGAATTTTGAATGAAAATGTTTAGGACTGAAAAATTTCCGCGTCTTCCAAATGTGAGCTTTTGGGAACGATTGCCACCATTGGCACAGATTTTTGTTCACTGAGAACCCAATTTTCTGTAAACAAAAAACACCAGTAACCATTTTGATATAAAAAATCACCCAAAATAAAATGATTCTATTCTGAGAAACAAAAACACCTTCAAAATTATTCATGCAAATAGTGTTTTCATTTTCCAGCCAGCCCTGGAGCTGAGTCTTGTCAGGAGAGTACTTGTACTCCCCTCTGGAGTAGGTGATGCAGCAGCTCTTCTCTCCTCTACTGTAGGAGCTCTTCTCTCCTAGTGTCTAGGGGTATGTCTACACTGTAGTTAGACTTATGTGGCTGGCCTGTGCCACCTAACTAGTGCTTGCTGGGCTCAGGCTAAGGGCTGTTTAATTGCAGTGTAGATGTTCAGACTTGGGCTGGAGGCCAGGTTCTAGGACCCTGCAAGGTGGGAGGTATCAGCCAGCTGTGGGTTTTTAATTGCACTGTAGACATACACTAAGAAGCATTGTACCTGGGTTAGGTACAGTGCCCTAGGAGCTCCTGCTGGCGTGGTGCTCCTCCAGACCCCGCCTTACTGAGGGACTTTGTCTTAAAGCCACAATTTTTCTCTAGGTGTAGTTTAACATACATCAAGAAACATAATTCATAAAACCTAAGGGCCTGACCCTGTGTTCACTGAAGTCAGGGGGAGTTTTGCCAGGAACTTCAATGGAAGTAGGTTCAAGCGCTAAAGGAATGACTTATTTTATGCGTCCAGACGTCCATCTCTTCTCTGATTTAAATAAAAGAACTCTTTCAAGATTGCTTTGAATGCAGCCTCTCTTGTTAAAATCAGTAACGAGGCTCATCTAGTTAAGTCAAAATGTAATCAAGGGATTTTTGAATTGTCAAGCTTTTGAAAAAAGTAACTAATTTTAAAATGGCATAAACCCTGAACTAAATGTATTTTTATTCAGCATTAAGTCAGCGAGTTTCTTTCAATTTAGAGTCATGTCAATGCCTTCTGGATATACAAGTATATTTTGACAGGAGAGCAATTTCACTGCTATGTTGTTATGTTTCTTCCTCAATAAAGTATTGCTCACCACTACATTCTTTTTTAAAATCTCTGATCTTACTGCTTTAGATTGCTTTTAGTTTTGTGCATCTACTATTTCAGCTCGACCAACAAACTGGTGCAAGATTCAAATGCTCCTGTTCTTTGTTTGGCTCCCTGCCCTCTCTTATTTAGACACCAGCATCATTGTGCTATGTCGCTCCTCATTGCTCTAAGGATAAAGTCTATTTTGTGAAAGTGGTTTTTCCATGCTCTTTTGTAATTGTTCTCCTCTTGGGTGTTATGGAGATAAAACTTATGCAGTCCCTTTTCCGCTTACTTTATCATGCTTCATGTCCAGTAACACAGTAGACAACCTATTGGGCAATCTATTTATCTATGTCAATGCTGCAGTTTCAGACTCCTAAGGTGTGTACCTTCCTGAATTTCTTCAGGTCTATTTGCCTAGAATTTACTCAATTTTATTTCAATTTGCTTTAGCTTTCTGAGATTTTTTTTATTTAAAATCCATTCAAGAATACTATTTTGTGTAATATTTCAGTTTTTCCAACTCATCAAGAAATAATACATCTTGTTCCCTGATTCAGATTGTATTTGGGATTTATTACTACACTGTCAGATTACGAAAGGTAGGATTTCACACATGGAAGTACTGGATGCCACAGCATCCAGATTGTTTCTGTATTGCAATGCAGCTGAGATTAACTAAATTAATTTAAATTTTTATTTTTTTAAACAGTTTGGTTATAGTCATCATTTAGTTAAAAGATTCTTTCCTCTAGGTTTCTTCTGCTGAGAAAATAATGTGCTTTTTCTAGACAGTTACTCACTTGTGCTACAGCTTCCA
Source organism: Terrapene triunguis (assembly GCF_002925995.2). Classification (NCBI taxonomy): domain Eukaryota; kingdom Metazoa; phylum Chordata; order Testudines; family Emydidae; genus Terrapene; species Terrapene triunguis. Next base: position 43,676,683 of record NW_020664419.1, on the reverse strand, counting down.
TAGCAGGACAAATCTTGAGTAGGGATGGCTGAAAATTTTTCATTTGAAACACTTTTTAAATTGAAAATTGTGTTTTTTGACAAAACAAAATCTTTCACCAAGTGTCTGTATGGAAATGCCTTCAGTTTTCTATGGTAGACTTCTCGCCCTCACCCCGCCCCCAACCTGAATGCCCCCAAACAGAAATAGTTTGATTCTAAGCCACCACTATAATAACTCATGGGAGTTGTAGTGCAGGTGCTTCTAGCTTCCATTCTCCTCTGTGCCAGGCTCCCCAGACGAACTTCATTTCCCAAGATGTGCCATGGCTGTCTCACTGCTATGATGCACAGCATGGTGAAGGTAGGCTGTGGTGCATTATGAGAGATGCAGTCTAACCTTCAGCCCAGCCTACAGAGGAGAATGGGAGTATGAGGCACTCACATACTATTCCTACAATGCACAGCAACAGCATTTCAACATCAAAATATTTTTGGGTTTGATTTTTTTTGCAAAAAAACTCAGTTTTCTTCAGGGAAGGGTGAACCATTTTCTAACTAGTTCTGCTTTTTTGTCCAGTTCTGTCCTCAGTTATATGGGTACAACTCCTGCTGTACTGAGCATCTGAAGGTACAACTGGACCCTCAAGTTACTTGGGAGAGTCTTTGTTCCAAAAAATCATATTCTGGGGAGCTGTAGAGCAAGATGCATAGAACTTCCCTTTTGCTGTATTCTGTTCTTCTGGGACATAAATTTAGAAGGCGCTATCAACCTGTCCTATCTCCTGAAAACAAACTAAATGTTAAAACAAACCAACAAACAAAAGCACCCTCTTCTCTTGGTGTCTGTCCTGCTTAGAGGAACATAGCTCTGGATCATCTTACATTAGAGCCTCTCTCTTTCAAAAACTTACTTAAGCTTTTTCATTCCAGTACTATTACTTTAGTCATAGATTATTCTATTGAAGGACTCCTAATCCAGTAGCTCAAAATGACTTCTCTTACAGCTGTGCTATAGTTGGGGGTATATTGCATTATGCAGTAATTTACTTTTAATCCTTATCAAGTAAAAGCCTCTATAGGAACACTTTGTTTACCTGGCTTTATAGTATAGCTTTATTCAATTTCAGACAATCTGAGAAATAGCAGTTTTACCAAATTTCAGTGTGACACCTTAACAGTGAACACTCAATATAGTGGTCTAGCAGCTCATAACACATTCCATTCTTTCTCTCTAAAGACATTTAATATAATTTCTAGACTGCAGTCAGATTGTGATGACAATATTGGACAACTTTCTTTATTTTTAGCATCAATTTTTTAAATCTTCATATTGTCAGGGGACTGAGTTCAGTCCTGGTGTATGTGGGTTGAACTCAACAGAGTTGTGTCTAACTCTATCAGGGCTGAGTTTAACCCTAATAATTTTTAGCACAAGACATCTGAGTTTGGCTTGTGGGTTTTGGGGGTTTACTGCATATATGAACCACTCACTTTACCTCCTGAGCTAAAGAACACTGGCCAAAGTTTTCAAACTTGGGTCATACGTAAGCTACTAAACCCATGTTTAGGCACTAAAATAAGAGAGCTTTTCCTTTAACATTTTTTTTTAAAGTAATCTTAGTGCTTGTGGAAGGCTGACTGAAGTCCTTACAGTACACGCTTGACAGGTATGTCCCATGCAACATCAATTCAGTGCTCGCTACAGTGTCCCTCTAATGTATTTCAGCCTTAACCAGGAGGGACCATCTGTAGGAGAAAGAGGGCAGTTGAATCTCCATATTTACATGCAATCCTTGATTCTTTCACAGGGATTGGCAAGTGTGGTGGTGATTTTTGAGCTGTGCACACCCATCTACTAGGAAATAGACTACAAATATTGTTTCAGTATTTTCCTGTGGGCAGTACCGTACTTCCACTTTGTTCTATACTGCACAGTCAACTCTTAATAAACACTAAATGATAATAGGGCAATATTAGTCACTTTTGTCTACATTAAATATCTTTTATTGGCACTATACAATTGGACTCAATGCAAGCTGAATTTGATTTATGCAGCTAATATCAGTGCCATCTGTTAATGGAACAGATATCCAAGCCCTTTGATTGGGAATCTATTCAATACCCTTCTAGATTAGGCTCAGCAACCTATTTTGGTGTCTTGCATTATGAAAAGAACCCTTAAGTAGAGAACTGTTGCATTGCTCAAGGATTCCTATTGTAAAAATGTTACAGTATACCACATACAAACGCTTTATCAGAATCCAGCCTTGGTCTTTATCAAACGTCATGCAGAAATATTTCACCAAGAGGAAGTATAAAATTCTATATCAGACTTGTCAGATCTCTCAAACTCTGACTGCACAGATGAACCTTTTATAGTAAGAAACAAACATATTTTCCAAACATTTACTGTTTGTGAGATTACATATTTCTCACATAATAGTGACACATATGTATAAAGATTTTATCAACTTAATTGCTGGTGTGCACATTACTTGGAGATGATGAAGCCATGAGTAAATTAGACAGATCATACCAAATTAATGCTAATAAATCCTATGTAACACAACACACCATCATGTATAGGCTTCATCTTATAGACACTATTTAAGAAACATTTTACAATTATACAATTTTTTATACTTTTTTTGTATTCCTCTGCTTATAAAAGCCACGCTGACTGAGTAACCACTTTACCAGCCATGGAAAGAAAATATAACTAAAATTTAGAAACCTGTAATAGCTTTCTTATGCATTAGAGTGTCAAGGTTTTAAGGGTCTGATATCTCAATCTACCAGAAGAAGAAATAAGTGTAGTATTGCTAATTCTTGTGATTAGTTGGTGTTTTTTCATAAGCTCCTGCTTCTGGAATCACATTACCCCAGAATTTGAGCTTTCATTTAAAAAAGAGTAATATTCTAGCCCTCCTGGTTGGCTGCTATGTGCCTTATACTAATGGACAGATAGGGAGGCATGCCTGGGTTTCTGGTCAGCTAGAACCCACATTTCCTGACTCCTATCCCATACAAATGCCACTCTACTAAAGCTACCCCTAGCTGAAAGGTTTCAGGGTGGTAGCAGTTAGTCTGTATCAGCAAAAACAATGAGGAGTTCGTTGCCCTAGCTGAAAGTAGGGTGACCAGACAGCAAACGTGAAAAATCGGGACGGGGGTGGGGGTAATAGGAGCCTATATAAGAAAAGGACCCAAAAATCGGGACTGTCCCTATAAAACCGGGACATCTGGTCACCCTAGCTGAAAGGTTTGTTTTCAAATGTGACTAGTGATTTTTGAGTGCATCGATTTCTCAGTGCCAACTTGAAACACCTTAAAGGGGTCTCACTTTCAGAAGGTTGTTGCATGGCACTTTTTGGCACCTTTTAGGTGAACAGCAAATTAACTAGTTGCTTCTGAATATTAAAGCTTAGATTAATGGGGGCAGGAGGGAATAAAGTGCTATAGGTTGTGGGATGACCCCGCAGCTGCAATTTTTCAGAGAACAGAGTCACAAGAACCCAGTACAGAAATTTAGACAGCCTGAGATATTTTTCATAATTTAACAATGTAAGCAAAGAAACTGCTGCAGGAAAGGTTATTTTCCCAGTAAAATACTTCTGCTGTTTCAGCACTATGCTTCTGATTCATAGATAACATTTTTAAACAGGAAAATGTAATGTTGTAATTGATTTTTATGCTGATAATTTAGGGCTGTAACATGAAAACAATCAAGCATAATTAGGCAGCCCTGAATAAAAATAATAAAATAAACAAACATGATATTAAACAGCTCCACATTAACTTCCAGATTTCTCTGGCACCAGCTTCATTGTGACAGAGCACTTTTGCTTTTGAACCACAAATCTCCACAAAAGTCAAATTAATTTTTTCACGTTGTTGTAATGCTTTTTTAAAAGTATTTCTGCATCATATCTTCTGTTTCCAAGCAAAAGTTTGGACCTGGATTTATTTATAGAAAATGAGATGTGCCTTTCCCATCCTCTTTGACATATATTCCAAATTGCACCATATAAATAGAACCAACGGCCTCTTTCTATCCTCAGAAATTTTCAATCAGAAAAATAATTCTTAGCATTGATCATTTGCCTCCCCTATCCACAAATGCCAGTGGGTACCTTCATTGCAACCTTCTTTCCCCAGAAGAGCAAGAATATAGATGGGATAACAGCATGCTCTGAAGATCTACAGAGTCAGGGTATTTCAGACCAAATCTGGGGTGAGGTGACAAGATCTCACACGTGAGGTGCCCTTATACAAAATACTGTGTGGGAAACCACTGATCACAACTGCAGTGGTATAACATGGTGGAGAGATGGCATTTCAGGTTGTAAGGTTCCAAAAATGCTCAGGCTTTATAGGTAAAAATGAACACTTAAAACTTCATCCAGAAATCAGTAGATAGTTAGCACAGACCCTTGAGCTCTAGTGTAACATGCACCCTATGAGGCGCACTATTCTACAAGTAGACCATTACTGCTTCACCTTACATACTTACAAAAACTATAGCCCAGGGTAATGTGTGTTTGTGGTGTGAAGAGAGAGGCCAACATCTAAGATAAAAGCCCTGCAATGTCCTGGTCACCACTGCTACCTGCTTATCCAACAGTTGACGGGAATCCCTACTAGCCAACACAGTTCTGACCATGAGTAACAACGCAGTCTTGCACCTTGTACCAGAGGAATAGCTGTAATCTGTGCCCTATCCTGCCATTCTATCTAGGTACTTATACGGCCCCCATTTCCATAGTATCCGAGAGCCTCATAACCTGTGATGTAGTTATCCACACGCAACGCCTGGGAGGTAGGGAAATACTACATATCCAAAGCACAGCTCCTAGGGACTATAGTTGCAGCTGTGAGTACTCAGCCCCAGAAAATAAGGAGAACACAATTAGTGGTCACTTTTAAAAAGTCTCGTTTAAATGACTTGTCTTGCATCACCTAAAACTCTATGGGAGTGAATGGGATAGAATCTTATTCTCCCAGGACAGCATTCAAATGCCTTAACCATGAGACCATCCTTTCTCTTTTGACAATCCCCTTCCTCATTAACTACATGCCTTTCAACTTCTGCAACAATGAGCAAAGGTCCTACAGACGACAACCTCTTTCACTACACAACCCTGATTCAGACCCAGAGCATGGTCTGCCCTGGGCAATTTTAATTTTGGCATTTCCTAACTTTTGGATACTTGACTTTACAATCTGTACATTCTTTTAGTTTTTGGGTGTGCTATTTAATGGTTTATTAAACAAGCAAACTGATGGATTCCATCATGAGATATCATTGACACTCATATAGGTAATCAGCACGGTTGGAACCTTTAAATCCACTACAGACCTCTGCCACTTGAACTAGCAGTTACTGGTAGCAGTAGTAGGTTGCCACTCTTTATATGGACAGCACTAGAAAGAGATGAGATACACACTTTGCCAGTGGGCTTCACAGATATTTGCTGTCAGCAGAGGAATGATGAGGCTGAGAACTCTGGGGTTTCAATTTTGGTTTTGTAGCAGTTAATGATCCTTCTGCCCTGTTCCTGTGTCTTGTGAGAAACAAAGGTTTAGTTTAGTGAAAGATCCAATTGGCTCTCAAATAATTTGGCTAATTTACCTGAACTCTTGATGATTCTGGCCCAAATTGTTAATTTGAAAGAAAAACAGCCGCTGTATACTTTTATGGTTTTTATTAAAAGTTAATAAACAAGCAAACTTCAAATCAAATAAGCTTATTGCTGTGGATAACTATTATAAACTTTTACTCAATTAACTAAGAATTAGACAGGACTATTAAATCAAGGATACAACTGAAATCAAATCAAGAGATTTACAATGGAAATCAGATTAACACAGCCAATAATCAAATCAGAAAGTTAATACAGCAAAGAATAAATTTTCAGAAGTGTGGTGCAGCCCTTCCCCTGACCAGAGCTGGAGTTTTGGCCCAACTGCCCCTCTGTCCTCTCCTGACATGGGGGGCTGGGCCAAATTTGAGCGGCACTGCAATCCTGTGCACCTGCTTGGCCCCCCACCTTTGCAGTCCTTCCAGCACACATGGGCACCAGGCACTACCTGCCCCCAGGGAGAAACATAGCAGGGGGCACTAGGAACCCCCAGGAGACTAGGAGGACTGGATCCAGGCTTTTGGTGCTTCCTGAGGAAGCAGAGATGTAGAAGTAGGATGGGTCTGCTGTGCCCAGAACTGCCTGGTCCCTAGTGTGGATGGTTCTTTTCAGTCTGACCACCTCTCTGAATAAGAGCTTGGGGCAGGGAGTCTTCAGGGCTTGGTGGAGGGCAGTGTTGGGGGAAGAGCGCAGGGCTGGGTGTGGGGTAGCAGGAGGGGAGTGTGTGTGGACCTCGGTGCAGAGTCAGCATGAGAGCTCAGGACTGGATATAGGGGAGCGGCAGGGGGAGAACTTGGGGCTGAATGGGGGAGTGTGTGGAGGAGAAATCTCTGGAGCTGGGTGGGCCCCTCGTTAGGAAAGGTCTGATTGTGCACCTGCTAACCCCAAGAATTGAAGGAGGTAGATGTCCATTTATTTCCAAATCCCAATTACAGGACCTTGCCAATGGCAAGGAAATCAACCGAACTGATTGAACATTTTAGAATCAAAATAGTTTCCCTTTCAGTCCATGAAGTAAGGTTAGATTCCTCCTAAAGTTACCACATGTTTAGTGACAATCCTATTTGCTCCACTGGCCTGAATATATGACTTTTGATTGAGTAATAACATCGCTTACCTAGTACTTATCAGTAGAGCTCAAAGCACTTTGCAAAGGAGGTCAATATCATTACCCCCATTTTACAGGTGGGCTCAGAGAGATGCAAGTTTCTTGCCCAAGGTCTCCCAACACACTTCTGGCAGAGCTAGGAATAGAACAGAGCTTCTGTGCTCTAGCCATTAGGGCCACACTGCCATCAGCTTTCACTTCCTCTTATAAAGTATAGCTTAGGGTATGTCTACAATACGAAATTAGGTCGAATTTATAGAAGCCGGTTTTTTAGAAATTGTTTTTATACAGTTGATTGTGTGTGTCCCCACATAAAATGCTCTAAGTGCATTAAGTCGGCGGACTGTGTCCACAGTACCGAGGCTAGCGTCGACTTCTGGAGCATTGCACTGTGGGTAGCTATCCCACAGTT
>NW_020664419.1:43664872-43666540 GCF_002925995.2 Terrapene triunguis | reverse complement strand
ATGCGGTCCCACCACTCTGTGCTTGTTTCCCGGGCCCAGAATCGGCGGTCCACGGCATGAACCTGCCCCAGTAACACCAGGATTTCCACATTGCTGGGGCCTGTGCCTTGTGAGAGGTCCATGTCAATTTCCTCATCACTATCGTCGCCGCGCTGCAATCGCCTCCTCCTCAGCTGGTCCTGGTTTGGCTTTGGCATGTCCAGGAGGCTCTGCATGTTTTCCAGGACAATGCGCGTGGTGTTCATAGTGCTCAGAATTGCCGCGGTGATCTGAGCGGGCTCCATGATCCCAGTGCTGGCTATGGCGTCTGGTCTGAAAAAAGGCGCGAAAGTAGTATCTGACGGACCAGGGGAAGAAGGGAGGGAGGGAGAGAGGGAGGGAGGGAGGGGCGAGTGACGACATGGCGTACAGGTACAGGGAATTAAAATCAAGAAAGGTGGCTTTGCATCAGGGAGAAACACAAACAACTGTCACACAGAATGGCCCCCCCCCAAAGATTGAACTCAAAAGCCTGGGTTTAGCAGGAGAGAGGGGGGAAGCAAATGAATGCAGAATAAATCTATTTTTTACATCTTAAGACGACGGTGCAGCATGACTGATAGCCCTTGGCATTTTCTGGGTGCTTGGCAGCAAATACTGGGCGCTTGGCAGTAAGCCTTCAGGTCTATTGCACGATCTGATGCCCACTGCAGTATGACAACGATGGATACCAGTCGTAATATGCTATCTACTGCCCAAAAGGCAAGGGGTTGCTGCTGTGTAGCAATCTAGCCCCATCCTACGCATAGTACATCTGATAACCATCATCATCAAGGCAAGGGGGCTGGTGCAATGCAGCCCCACGGCTGCCAGCCCCATGTCTGCCAGCACCCAGATCGCCATCGGCCTCTTCTGGGTGCTTAGCAGACAATATTGGGCACTTGGCAGAAAATAGCATACTACGACTGATAACCATCATTGTCTGCCCGGGTGCCCATGATCGACAGCCACTGCAGTACGATGACGACGGTTACCAGTCGTAATAAACCATCTTCTACCAAAAGGCAAGGGGCTGGTGCAATGCAGCCCTACGGCTGCCAGCCCCACAGCTGCCAGCACCCAGATCGCCAATGAAGGCTACCAGTCATGCTGCACCGTCTACCGCCAAAAGGCAGTAAGCTGCTGCTGCTGTTTAGCAATGCAGTCCCACGTTTGCCGGCACCCGGAAGAGATATGGTGACGGTGAGCTGAGCTGAGCGGGCTCAATGCTTGGCGTGGTATGTTGTCTGCACAGGTAACCCAGGTAAAAAGGCGCGAATCTATTGTCTGCCGTTGCTGTGACGGCGGGGGAGGGGCCTGACGCAATGTACCCAGAACCCCTCGCGGCACTGCTTTGCATCATCCAGGCATTGCGATCTCAACCCATAATTCCAATGGGCGCCGGAGACTCCGGGAACTGTGGGATAGGTACCATAGTGCAATGCGCCGGAAGTCGACGCTAGCCTCGGTACTGTGGACGCGGTCCGCCGACTTCATGCACTTAGAGCATTTTAGGTGGGGACACACACAATCGGCTGCATACAACCGGTTTCTATAAAACCGGCTTCTATAAATCCGACCTAATTTTGTAGTGTAGACATAGCCTTTGAAAGGTCTAACTCAGAATTGCCAAACTCACTTTATCCCTAC
>NW_020664419.1:43598885-43664862 GCF_002925995.2 Terrapene triunguis | reverse complement strand
CAGGCCCTGGTGACTTGCAGGCATCTAACTTTTCTAAGTGATTTTTATCTTCCAAACCTACCCCCTCCCCATTAGCATTCACTATCTTAGGCATTCCTTCAGACTTCTCGGTGAAGACTGAAACAAAGAAGTCATTGAGCATCTCTGCCATTTCCAAGTTTCCTGTTACTGTTTCTCCCTCCTCACTGAGCAGTGGGCCTACCCTGTCCTTGGTCTTCCTCTTGCTTCTAATGTATTGATAAAAAGTCTTCTTGTTTCCCTTTATTCCTGTAGCTAGTTTGAGCTTATTTTATGCCTTTGCCTTTCTAATCTTGCCCCTGCATTCCTGTGTTGTTTGCCTATATTCATCCTTTGTAATTTGTCCTAGTTTCCATTTTTTATATGACTCCTTTTTATTTTTTAGATCATGCAAGATCTCGTGGTTAAGCCAAGCTGGTCTTTTGCCACATTTTCTATCTTTCCTACCCAGCGGAATAGCTTGCTTTTGGGCCCTTAATAGTGTCCCTTTTAAATACTGCCAACTCTCCTCAGTTGTTTTTCCCGTCAGTCTTGATTCCCATGGGACCTTACCTATCAGCTCTCTGAGCTTACCAAAATCCGCCTTCCTGAAATCCATTGACTCTATTTTGCTGTACTCCCTTCTACCCTTCCTTAGAATTGTGAACTCTATTATTTCATGATCACTTTCACCCAAGCTGCCTTCCACTTTCAAATTCTCAACAAGTTCCTCCCTATTTGTTAAAATCAAATCTAGAACAGCTCCCCACCCCCAGTAGCTTTTTCAACCTTCTGAAATAAAAAGTTGTCTGCAATGCAGTCCGAGAACTTATTGGATAGTCTGTGCCCCACTGTGTTATTTTCCCAACATATATCTGGATAGTTGAAGTCCCCCATCACCATCAAATCTTGGGCTTTGGATGATTTTGTTAGTTGTTTAAAAAAAGCCTCATCCACCTTTTCCACCTGGTTAGGTGGCCTGTAGTAGACTCCTAGCATGACATCACCCTTGTTTTTATCCCTTTTAGCCTAACCCAGAGACTCTCAACACTTCCGTCTCCTATGTGCATCTCCACCTCAGTCCAAGTATGTACATTATTAATATATAAGGCAACACCTCCTCCCTTTTCCCCCTTTCTGTCCTTCCTGAGCAAGCTGTGCCCATCCATACCAACATTCCAATCATGTGTATTATCCCACCAAGTATCAGTGATGCCAACAATGTCATCGTTGTATTTATTTATTAGCACTTCCAGTTCTTCCTGCTTATTACCCATACTTCTTGTAGTGTGGGGCCCAAAACTGGACACAGTACTCCAAATGAGGCCACACCAATGTCAAATAGAGGGGAATGATCACGTCCCTCGATCTGCTGAAAATGCCCCTACTTATACAGCCCAAAATGCTGTTAGCCTTCTTGGCAACAAGAGCACACTGTTGACTCATATCCAGCTTCTCATCCACTGTAACCCCTAGGTCCTTTTCTGCAGAACTGCTGCTTAGTCATTTTGTCCCTAGTCTGTAGCTGTGCATGGGATTCTTCCATCCTAAGTGCAGTACTCTGCACTTGTCCTTGTTGAACGTCATCAGGTTTCTTTTGGCCCAATCCTCTAATTTGTCTAGGTCCCTCTGTATCCTATCCCTACCCTTCAGCATATCTACAACTCCTCCCAGTTTAGTGTCATCTGCAAACTTGCTGAGAGTGCAGGCCACACCATCCTCCAGATCATTAATGAAGATATTGAACAAAACCAGCCCCAGGACCAACCCTTGGGGCACTCCGCTTGAAACTGGCTGCCAACTAGACATGGAGCCATTGATCACTACCCATTGAGCCCGACAATCTAGCCAGCTTTCTATCCACCTTATAGTCCATTCATCCAGCCCATACTTCCTTAACTTGCCGGCAAGAATACTGTGGGAGACCGTGTCAAAAGCTTTGCTAAAGTCAAGGAATAACACGTCCACTGCTTTCCCCTCATCCACAGACCCAGTTATCTTGTCATAGAAGGCAATTAGGTTAGTCAGGCATGACTTACCCTTGGTGAATCCATGCTGACTGTTCCTGATCACTTTCCTCTCCTCTAAGTGCTTCAGAATTGATTCCTTGAGGACCTGCTCCATGATTTTTCCAGGTACTGAGGTGAGGCTGACTGGCCTGTAGTTCCCCGGATCCTCCTTCTTCTCTTTTTAAAAGATGGGCACTACATTAGCCTTTTGCCAGTCATCCGGGACCTCCCCCGATCACCATGAGTTTTCAAAGATAATGGCCAATGGCTCTGCAATCACATCCGCCAACTCCTTTAGCACCCTCGGATGTAGTGCATCCAGCCCCATGGACTTGTGCTCCTCCAGTTTTTCTAATAGTCCCGAACCACTTCTTTCTCCACAAAGGACTGGTCACCTCCTCCCCATACTGTGCTGCCCAGTGCAGCAGTCTGGGAGCTGACCTTGTTTGTGAAGACAGAGGCAAAAAAACCATTGAGTACATTAGCTTTTTCCACATCTTCTGTCACTAGGTTGCCTCCCTCATTCAGTAAGGGGCCCACACTTTCCTTAACTTTCTTCTTGTTGCTAACATAGCTGAAGAAACCCTTCTTGTTATTCTTAATATCTCTTGCCAGCTGCAACTCCAAGTGTGATTTGGCCTTCCTGATTTCACTCCAGCATGCCTGAGCAATATTTTTATACTCCTCCCTGGTCATTTGTCCAATCTTCCACTTCTTGTAAGCTTCTTTTTTCCGTTTAAGATCAGTAAGGATTTCACTGTTAAGCCAAGCTGGTCGCCTGCCATATTTATTATTCTTTCTACATATCGGGATGGGTTTTTCCTGCAACCTCAATAAGGATTCTTTAAAATACAGCCAGCTCTCCTGGAGTCCTTTCCCCCTCATGTTATTCTCCCAGGGGATCCTGCCCATCAGTTCCCTGAGGGAGTCAAAGTCTGCTTTTCTGAAGTTCAGGGTCCATGTTCTGCTGCTCTCCTTCCTTCCTTGTGTCAGGATCCTGAACTCGACCATCTTATGGTCACTGCCTCCCAGGTTCCCATCCATTTTTGCTTCCCCTACGAATTCTTCCCAGTTTGTGAGCAGCAGGTCTAGAAGAGCTCTGCCCCTAGATGGTTCCTCCAGCACTTGCACCAGGAAATTGTCCCCTACACTTTCCAAAAACTTCCTGGATTGTCTGTGCACCTCTGTATTGCTCTCCCAGCAGATATCAGGGTGATTAAAGTCTCCCATGAGAACCAGGGCCTGCGATCTAGTAACTTCTGCTAGTTGCTGGAAGAAAGCCTCGTCCACCTCATCCCCCTGGTCTGGTGGTCTATAAGAGACTCCTACCACGACATCACCCTTGTTGCTCACACTTCTAAACTTAATCCAGAGACTCGCAGGTTTTTCTGCAGTTTTCCTGCCACAAATGCAGGGAACTGAACTAGATGATCCCTTGAGGTCCCTTCCAGTCCTATGATTCTATGATTCTATGAAAAAACGGTTTTCCAGAAGTTTCAGATAAATACTGAAATGGTACATTGTGAAATACTGTATTGTTGTATTATGCTGGAAGGCTCAGAAAGACAATGTATCACCAAGTGGATTAAATTCAGTTGTTACACACAGGATAAGAAGGTGCCATGCGAGAGAATTGCATGTGCATTGTATGTGGCTATACTGTATGGCTCAAAATAAGATATCCAACTTGTTTTTACCATTCCAGCATAGTACACCATAAGGGGCAGAGCATCAGGCAATGTCATACTGGTCATAAATAATGAATACAAATAAAAACAGGCCATTTCATTTTACACCAGTTTATTTTCCACTAATACTACAGTTATACAAGAGAGCAACCTCCCGCCTGAAGAGCATCTCAAAATGTAGCATCTGAGTGCTCTGCCTTAACCAGAAGACCACCTCTGCTAAGCAATTTAGTCCATTATTTAAAATGAGATTTTCAAAGGTGCCCATGAGATATAGATGCCCAATTAAAATTCATGGGAACTGAGTGTCCAAATCTCTTAAGAGTCTTTGAAAATCGTAATACCAGATGGCAGAAAACAACACTTTTCCCTTAGTTTGACATCACATACTATACTGACTTCTTTCTAATTGTATGTGGTGGGCACAGCATGGAAAAGGTTCTGGTCACGTTCACTTTCCTCCCCCAGAAACCTCATGCAAGACCCCAGGATAATGTGACCACTCGTGATTTCAAAGGCTGCTGAATGTCAGCCACGCCCCTCTACATGTCTGCCAGTGACAAGAGGCAGGTGCAGAAGATAGTACCTGCTGCATCCTTCTGCAGGAGCTGCAAGGAGAGCTACTCACCCAGCACCTCTGTGTGGGTAGAAATTCCTTGAAGGACTGGAGGGAAATTAGGACTGGAGGGGATATCTGTTATCTCTGCTAGATTGCTGCCAAGGACTTGCTGGTTGGTGGTAGGGAGTTAGACAGACCTGTGGTTCCTCCCTCCCTTGTCTGTGAGTGCTTTGCTTTCTAATTATGGAGGCACTGGTTGAAATTCCATAGTTAAGGCTGAGTAGGAAGCGTTAAATCTTTAGTTTGTAAAAAATTTGTTGTGATCTCAGCTATGTTAAGGCAGAGGAACTTCCCAAATGCAGCAAATGTGGGACAGCTACAAGTGCAGCTGTGTTAATATAGCTGATATCAAAGCAAATGAGGTCACTGTTAAGGTTTTGTGTTAGAGTGCAAGTCTGAGGAAGCTGGCGTGCTTATTGCTTTTTGGGATCTGAGAGAGATGAAAGCGAAAGCCTTGTGGAGTGCTGGAGTGTGTTATCACCAGTGCTGTAGGTAACAGGAAGGTGGAAAGGAATGCACAAGTCTGTCCCTTTAACTTATTTCTCTGCTTGGAAGATGTTTGGGTGGCTGGGGTATGTCCTGCCACCACTTTTATTGTCACAAAACACTAAACGTAGTTTAGGTTTCCTAATAATAATTTTAGTTGTGTTTCAGACGTTTAATAGAAAGGTAGAATGACATGTGATTATCCATAAATTGGTGTCCTGGTCTAGCCACTAGGCACTGACATATGGGTTGACAGATACAATGTGAAATATGTGCTGTAGTCTTGGTGCCCATTGAATAAGCATGTCTGGCTTTGCCATTTTCAATATTGTTGTGGTTTTGTATGTTTTAAAATTGTTTTACTTTTTCCTGCTTGAATCTCTTTTTGGGCTTGGTCATGTGCCATGGCACAGCTTGCCAGGAACATCTCCCCTTACTTGGAATAACAACCCACTAGCCAAAGATGGCAGAATGAAAGGGGAGTACAGAGGGACCTGCCAAACCTGGCAGTGGCTGGGGATTCAAAGTAGTTGGGCTGGAGAGGAAACTGTCACTTGCTATGGCGACAGAGCTGCGGAGAGGAAGAGAGCTTTCACTGTTAGGCGAAGCTTTGTCATTAGTTTCACAACAGTCATCGTGTCACACATAGAAACTAGAAAACTGTCCTGAGAATGCAGACAAGCCCAAGTTAATAAAAATAACAATCAAAACACATAACATTGAGATCCCCTCTTCTCATGAGTCCTATGTCATCCAAGCCCACAAACCTGCCATTTCTTGTGCCATCTCTGGAGCTTCTGCCTCAGAGAGAGGTGTTGGGACCGTTGCATAGTCTTGGACACATCCTGGACCATATCTCAGTTCTGGATTAATGGAGTCCTCTTGGGATCTCGAGATCATATAGCTGACTACATGGGTTCTTTCCAAAATTAAATTCAGCTGCGGAGAATGCAGTCAAATTTATCATAACAGAAGCTAATTTTTCTCCTTGACCCAGATCAACTGTTGGAAGACCAGGCCTAGCTGAATAAAGGCCCATTTGATTCTCCCATACTGCTTTCTGGAGTGATACAATGCTGGGCAAGATGCTTGGATGCCTGGTCATAAACCAACTTATCCCTAATTACAGAGCTCATCTGTGACTATATCTTTTCTGTCACCCTAAATATTCACGCATCTGTCTCAGGCCAGCTCACATTCTCCAAAAGTGATCACTCAGAAGTGGATATGGTAAGCAAGGGCATGTCTAAGATTTGTGCAGCACAGCTGATACAGGTGAGACAATTCTAAAAGACATGACTCCTGGACAACAGAATGCAATAATTTAACCTGTGAGGGCAATGAAATGGTGACTAGACCAGTGCACTGTGGAATGGTGATGAGCTGATTAACTGTAGCTGTTATGCAGCACAACTTCTCTAGACACTGGCACTGGGCTGGTGGAAACTGACGCAGTTTTGGACAACAGGTGACTGTTGCAAGAGCAAGTGCAATTCACATGGTAGTATGCTTGCCTGTGCACCACTGGTAGCAATTTTGTGTGTGATGTGTTACAGGCATGCCAGAGGTGGGCCCATCCTGCATCTAGCATGTCACAATTCTCTGATGTAGAGAAGACCAAAAAGAATGTCCCTGGAAAAAATGTATTGTCTCCCTTGAAACAACCTCAGTTATAGCATCTTAACTTAAATGAGGAGGTGTTACAATTACCAAAAGTGTTGGCTCCTTAAATTTGTGTCACACTACTTTATTCATTTTTTAATCAAGGCATCCACTTGTTTGAAGTTAAAAGACATGCAAAATTGCAGTTTTCTCTTCCATGACATTCAAAATGTATTGTTCATGTGCTAAAAACGACCCTGCCTTAATAATTCCCTTTCCCAGTTACATCAGCATGCACACTTTAGTGTTCATTTTCAAACAGTTTCTTCCATTGTACCTGTCCACAAGGACAAACAAACCTTTATGTATGTTCTTCAATTAACTTTTCTCGGAGCAGACTCCATTAACATGTAAATGAACAAGTCATTCTGGCCTGGTTTATGCTAGAAAATTTTACTGGCATAGCTATGTTGGTTACAAGTGTAAAAATACCCACAGCACTAACTGACATATCTATGCCTGCAAAACAACCCGTATTGTACACATAGTTATTCCAGGAAAAGCATCCTTATTCCAGCTGGGGAACTGGTTTAAACTATAATGGCAAAAGCACTCTTTTGCTATTGTAACCTGCAACTCCACTAGTGATTTTTGCTGATATAGAGGTGTCAGTATATCTATGCCAACAAACCCTTTTATGTGTAGACAAGGTCTCTGTTAGCTCATGTACACAATAGAAAGCATAGTCCATTGGTGTAATGAATGTACAGTTCTTCAATGTACAGGTTAGAAGAGACTACAAAGTTTCAATCAAAAGTATAGATATCAAAATTATTACAGCATGAGAAAAGTTGTTTGTAAATTGCCCCACTCTCGTTGTCATTATCTGCTGTAATTTCAGCTTGACTGAATGGCATGCCAGACTTTTATTGTAATTACACTAATTAGGTTAGCATCTGTAAATTTTTAATTGAAAACTTAATTGACACAAAGCGATGAATTTAAGAGCAAATCATTTTTCAATCTTTATGTCCGTGATCTGCACTTCATGTGTTAGTGAATGATTAGTGGTTATTTTTCCTCAGACAACAGGACACTCGCCATTCAAAATTGTGTGCAAAAATTTTCCATCAGTTTTCCCATTGTGCATAACTTTGCATTTAAACACTTCGTATTTTATCTGCTGTACAGTTGTTCAGTCACTATTCTTCTTGGATTCCTCACAATCCTTTCTTTCTAGATCTATCCTAAATAATTATGTGTTATAAGCATCTATAGCCACTTTGTCTAGAATCCACAATGGTATTTAGGGCTGGATTAATAAAAGGACTTAGACACCTAATTGACACCCAAGTCCCCAGATCAGACCCCACCACTGGGATTCCTGAAACTCTCGCTCAACTGCCGTCAAACTCTGTAGGTGCCTAAATTCACTTGGTGCCCACATTTTTTTACAGGAAAAATTCCCTCTAAGCCTAAATGTCTGCCTCTGAGATTGAACAGTAGAGCCCTACTCTAAGCATCTGGACACCTAAGCCCCAGAGTGATGCACAAACTGGGAGAAGATAGCATTCCTCTACCTAGCTCCCCTGCGGGGCCTAATCCAATAAGTGTGTCAGACCTAACCTACCAGATCAGGCTCTGCATGTGAACTTGTACAAAACAGGTACTCACCCAGGATGTAGGAATCATGGGAGCAGGGAACTAGATACTGGGTCTCCCATAGGAGTGTTTTAATCACTAGGCTACAGAATTTTCTCTCGCTCTCACTGACCCAATTACTCTTCTATTAGTTATTCACAGTGGAACAGCTTCAACAGGCGAGATTGAGGGAGCCCCACTTCAAAGTATCGCATAGCCCAGGGCAGGCACCTGAAAGGTGGTAGATCCCTGTTCAAATCCTTTCTTCCTTCAGGTGAAGGGGGGGGGGGGAATTGAACTAGAGGTCTACACACCCCAGATGAGTATCCTAACCACTGAGCTAAAAGCTACATGGAAGGTCCTGCTCCTCATCACCAAAACAGCACACACAACTGGCCCGAAGAGAGTGTTTGCAGCTGAGATTCCCAAGCAGAGGGAAGTGCCTCCCTGCAGCTTGGATTTAGGTGCTGAAATTCCTGAGAGGCGCGAGGCTTAGGACATACCTCTTGCCTTGGCATCTTCCATTGGCTATCGTTTGGGCTGGGAACCACCTACAGTGCTGGCTTTTGTGAAACCCATTCTGAGGTACCTATTTCTCCGCATTCATTGTACAGGGAGCCTAGGTGCCTAGCTCAGGCTTGGTGAATCCCAGTAATTTTCTAGGTGGCGAAACATTAAGTGTCACCACACCTACATTTCTATGTGAATCTAGCCCCTCGGCTCCTAACTTCCTTGCTTACCTTATCTTCCAGATAAGTTTATAATATTGAAAACCACCAAGATATAGGTTGAAGAATGCCTGTGGTAGGGATGCAGGAAGGATTTAGCAGCTGGAGGTGTTGAACTGGGGCAGAGAGAGGGTTTTGGATATTAGCAGTGAAATAGTTCTCAACCATCTTCACCTCCTTCTCCAGTACACCAGACCTCTGCCCACCAAGATGTCCCCATTCAGTGACATCTGGTGACAACCCATCTTATCTTTGCAAGTTGAGCTTAAAGCCCAGCTTCATTTGTGCTATACTCCTGTACCATGCCTCCCCTTCGAATTGTTAAGTATTCTAGACAAAATCCCCAAACGTGCATACGACATATCATGCTGCAACCAGAGCACGCAACAATACAAATGGGAGGTGCTGTGATGTTCAGGGGACCAGCACCGTGTTGCTGGTGCTCTCCTTCATTATAAAGTGATAGAATCACAGCAGGCTAGAGTAAGCCACAGATGCAGATCCCCTGCCCTCCAGAACACCAGAACTTGCCCAGAAAAAATGTGGCCATCCCACCTGTAGTTCATTTAACAACTACAGTATGTTAAACATGGAGCCCTGGGGCAGTCTGATTGCCAAGTTTTGTCCACAGCACCTTGAGAAGTACTCACACACAATGTCCTATCCCCTAATGTGCTTTTGAAACATGACAAACAATTTATTTCTCAATCGGTTGTTACTAATATTTGGCAACAGTCTTTAGCAAGAGACCTTTTCAAAATCTTTTTGGAGATCAAAATAAATTGTAACTATTTGTTTTTGTTATAATACCTACATGTTTACCTCCTGGAATGTTATAAGATTTGACAAAGAATTTATATGGGTAGAAGCTGCGATGGTCTATATAATAAAATAACATATATTTATATAATGGTATCCAGGTAGTTTTAAATCTGCTTTTAGTAATTTTAGCCAATTTCTGGTACTGAAGCAATTTCCCCTGGTCCATAATTCCCAAGGTCACCTTTCTTTCTTTCTTTCTTTAGTAATCATTTTGGCCAATCTCTAATCCCCAGGAATGGATTTTGTTATTAAATATACATTAGGTATTTTAGTTAGTAGTTCAGCTACTTTTTGTTTAGTTCCTTTTAAAACTCCTAGATGAGTATGGTTCCAGCCCCAGGGATATTCTACCATTAACCTATCTAGTTGCTCTGATGCCTCTTCTTCAGAGATCATTTTCTCTGACAGCGCATTGTCTGTAAAAATTCACCTTGAGCTGGGAATGTCCCCAACCCCATTATCCTCATTAGCAAAGGCTCATTACAAAGAATTCACATAATTTCTCTGCAATCTCTTCATTCTTTTTAATTACAATTTCGGTGGTCAAGTGGTCCTAGAATTTCTTATTGTTGGTTTTAATGTTCTTTGCTATTTGATTTTTACAATATTGCACTGCTCTCTATATATTTATCTTACATCTTGTGCTAATATTATTGGGCTGCAATTCCATTTCCTTATCCTTAGTATACTACTGTTCCTCATAGGGCTGGTCAGCCAATAAGAATTCCATTTTGAAAAAAAAAATAGAGATTTCAAAATTTGGTTTTGTTCCACATCAGAAAGAAAAACTACATTTTTCCAAACATTTCATGAAAAAACATGAGAGCAAGCCTACCCTAAATAACCAACAGCCCACTGGGTAGCGCCTTCATGCAGGATGTAGCAGGCCCAAGTTCAAGTCTCTACTGTGCCTGATTCAGAGCAGGGCTTGGACCTGGGTCTCCTACGTCCCAGAGGAGTGCCCTAACCAATTAAATCTTCTTCTCTCTCTGACTCCAAAATTCCATCCTGGACCTGTGAAAAGTTTTATTGAAAGAAATACGTTTCTGTGGAAAATGTCAGTTTTGACAACTTAGGATATTTCATCAAAAAATTCCTGACCAGCACTGGTCCCTTACAATGCTGGTTTTCTGCAGCTGCCTAGTTTATCTTTGATTTTAGTTTCTCTTTCATGGCTATACAACTTTTGTAACTCTATTTTTTTTAACTGCCTCCAGGCTGGCGGTTGTTTTAGGAAATACCTTTTTGGAGTTTAGAGTTCAAGATACATACTGTTGCCTCTCTAATCTTACCCATCATATTTTATTTGTGTCATGTCTTGGGAGGAGACATATTTATGTTTAGGGAACTTGTATTAACAGGCTCATATGTGAAGGTATTAAAAAGATCAACTTTACTGGTTAAAGGAAAACAGCTTTTTGACAAGCTGGAATAAATCATTGTTATTAAAGCATGATAAGTTTAAGATGATTAAATGCATACTTGTTTTAGAAGATTAAAAAAAAAGTCCTTTGATCTCTTCTTAATTAGCTGCTCATCAAATGGGTAAAAAAGTGAACCAATATCTAAACAGTTATTTTAAAACATTAGTATCAAAATTATAATTAGTAGAGGACTAATTTTGCCACCCACGTGCTGAATGGTACCTTACTCCACAAAAAAGCCACTGAAATCAATGTGATTAACTGTGCAATAAAGTACTAATCAGTGTGAAAAATAGCAGAAGAATTGGGCCCTTGGTAAATAAGGATTAATCATACTGGATCTTCAAAACTGATTTTTTTTTCATTGTACAGCTGAGCTGACAGAACAGATAAAGGCAAAAGAGACAATACTCAGGAGCATAGTTACTGATAAATAATTACAACAAGGACATTATAATTATTTAATTAAAATTTGTGCATGGGGAGAGATTATGAGTCTTTCAGCTTGCTACCTCATTTAGATGATACTAGTCATTAACCAATTTTGCTGTAGTCAGCTATTAAATGTCCACACAGCCTGCCTTATTTTTTAAACCTCTTCAATCAGCAAAACTGGCTGCATGCACTGTATAATGATACTGGAGAACAAAGTGCCACACTTAGTAATATAATTACAAGGCAGCCTGAGTTTTTTAAAGAAATTTGTACTTTAATTAATCAAGACTATCAAATAAATAGGAACAGTGGACTAGTGTATGGGTGCTTCTAAAATTATCAATTAAAGAAATCACACAGCAATCATGGCTGAGTTCACAATATCCCTGTAATTTTTTTTACTCAAGTTACTTGATTCCACCCTTAACATCATTTTTATATTGCTTGTGTCTGGGAATATAAATATCAAGGACATAATTGTGACAGAACAGTGATTTACACATCACAGAAGCAGACACTTTCCCAGGACTTTCTTCCTGAGCAACTTCTTGATGCCTACTAACTTCCTCATTCAGGATCTTTTCATAGGAACTTTTTCCCAGCATGCCCTGGCAAGGGTAAAAAACTGCAATCGTAAAGCAACCATTCTGCAACTGGCTGATGCTTGCTCTAATCCTTCTGGTTTCCAACTGGTAAATATTCTAATTCCTTGAATGTTCAGCCCTAGTTTTCAGTTTCCTATTGCTGAGCAGATGGCATATTCTCACATGTAAACAGTGGTTCTAAATCTGAATCGTCTCTCACTCACACCAAAATTAGGAGTAACTCCACTGAAGCCAACCAAGTTACATGTACATAAAACAAGCGTTAGTGAGAGAAGAATCAGGCGTGTATGTGCGCATGTGTAAAAGACCTATAGGATTTAATGTAAGGCTGAAACTAATAGGATTCAAACAAAATAGGGTACAAACAAAGGACACTAGTCAGTTCAGAACAAAAGTGTCTTAACGTTTCTGTTTCTCTATCTTTTTTTCTGGAAGAAAAACTCAGATCATTGTCACTTCCCTGCCTCCTAGCAATTCTTTTTTAACATTAGACTGTTAAGAAAAAAAAGGGAGATTTCCCTCTGAAATACCATGCAAATCGTGCCCCTACAAGTTTTCCGTGTTAATACAAGGGTAGATACTGAAGTTTAGGTGTTTCTCATTTTCTGAAATCAACATCAGTGGTCAAATAATAATTTCAGTTTAGAACCTCTAAGCGGTCCAACAGATAGAATGTGTCCTATTTCTCTTTTATTGCTATTACATCCGTTTTTACCAATTTTCCTCTTTTCACTCTACTAGTTCTACAATCATAGCACCTGTTTTCTAGCAGAGCCTGATCAAACAATAACTTGGTCTATAAGTAATATCATGTCTGTTCTGAGGATCCGTCAGTCAAGGGTGGAGATAATATGGTTTGGGAAACTGGCACAGTTAACTCACAATCTTTATATGACTGTTTAGCTGAATTTCCTGGGCTCCTTTCTTTATAAGTACTACGGGACTGGGTGCCAGTGTATTACATCATGATTTTTCCCCCTCCTGAAAAATTACCCTTCAGATTGTGTGAAAAGCTTCACTGCTTAGTGGTCATTTGAAGGTGCATCCTTAAATGAAAACTTTGTCTCTGTCATTAATCATGTCTGTAGTGTGTGATTCTTTTTTCAGTTGGACTTTGACATTTTGTGTTAAACTGAAGACACTGACAAGCTATTTATAAAGATGGATTATATATATATACACTTTTACTACACTTCTTTCATACCTGGAACAAACTGCACTCTTTTTCAATGGTAAAATGACAATGTAGCTCAAATCCTTCCAACAGAAACTCTTAAAGCACATAGAATTGTTATGACAGATAAATGAAATGCATTGACATGAATTTACATGTTATATTTTCAAATAAACAAAAATCTGATATCATACATCTTGGCACATGTTATCTTTTTACAATCTGCAATCATTTAGAAATGTAATGCAAAGAGATGCATTGTGAGAGCATTACAATGCTTTGTTTTAGAGTGCAGAGAAATCAGACTGGTCACATTAGGCAAGTGATTAGGTGAACTGGAAAGAAAAACACCAAAAGGTTTTCCAAGAGAACCTTCAGCCCTGTATGAGCAGCTGAGACAGCTGCAGAAATAAGCAGCAGGCTCTACTCAGCAGATTAGTTGGCAAAGAATTCGTTTCAGGAGCTTGTTTTAATACTCCCAAATATCACAGTTAATTCTGGCTCACCAAAGCCACGAGCTAGTTTCTTTTATTAATAGGCCATCAATACCGATGATGTTATACATCATTTCCTAGGTGATATTGCTGCACAGCTGTCCTGAACCTTTCAATCTAACATGCCCAAACCTTATGTCCATTTTGGCCTAGCGGCATCACTGTTGTGGGGTCCAGTTTCTTCATGTTAAAATGTGCACTTAATTCTCATGGTTTAAACTATCCATTGTATAATGTGCCACTTTATGTTTCTCTTCCAGTTTTTTCTTAAGGCCTTCATCTCCATGTTTCTTGTGGTTTGAGTGAAGTTTCGAACTGGATGACAGAATTGTATTAAACATAGATAAAATAGAAATGTTATTTTTAAGCTCAGATACTACTTTGTGGGTTTGGTTTTTTTTAACTCTAAGGTGAATTTTTACCATATTACTCCTATCTCTACAGTGAGAAATCTAAGCATTTTCTTCAGCTCTGATTTACTATTTTCCCCACCTCTGCTAGTATCCTGTTTGCAAAATAAATGGGTTTGTTTTACAATATTGCTGATGTTGTGTTGTCTTATTTGAACAGGCTCACGTGCCCAGTGAGACTGATACTTTTGGGGTATCAATCCAAGGTACTATCAAGTGTCCCATTGGCTCCTCATTTGGGAACACCATAGCCCTTAATGGGAGTCACGCTTACAAGCTGAGAGGGTTGGAATAAAGAGGTTAAACAAAGCAAATTAAGGGAAATGAAAAAAGTGTAGCTAAAGAGTGAAAAGTAAATACAGAGAAAAAAGACTATCCATATGAGATGGCAGTTTGAAAGCATTACAAAGCTATGATGATAGAGGCAAGAATTCATGACTGAGCTTGATGCACTTGAGGGGCTGGCTTCATAGATCTCGTTGGACACCAGAGATAGAACTTTTTCCAGGCTACATCACTGGAGAGAAAAATAAAGGCGCTTTCTTGGAAACCTGCTCACAGTGGAGTTTCTCATACTCCAGTCCCAGTGCCATGAGATCTAGGTAATATAAGGAACCCTAGTGCTCAAAAATGCTGAGAATCTGGGGAAGATTTTTTTTTCTATTGACAGATGGATTACATTTGATAATCAAGACTTTATTGACCATTTTGGAATGTGAAAATAGTGTACGACTGGCTCAATCAGCCCCAGTTTTTCTTACCACCATGTGGAGTTGAGGAATATACAGACCTGTGGACAATGGGGAATATTTCCAACTGGCAGATCAGAATAAGACTATTATCTGCATCAAAACCTGATTCAGAGTCAGATTCCAAGGCTAGAAGGGACCATTGTGAAGTTTGACTTTTTGTACACTACAGGCCATATAATTTCCCCAAAATTCATAGAGCAGATCTTTTAGAAAAACATCTAATCCTGATTTAAAAATTGCCACTGATGGAGAATCCACTATAACCCTTGGTAAATTGTTTCAATGGTTAATTACCCTCACTGTTGAAAAGTTATGCCTTATTTCCAGTCTGAATTTGTCTAGCTTCAGCTTTCAGCCATTGAATTATGTTATAATTTTCTCTGCTAGATTGAAGAGCCCATTATTAAATATTTGTTCCCAATGTAGGTACTCATAGACTTCTCTTTGTTAAACTAAATAGATTGAGCTCCTTGAGTCCATCAATATAAGACATGTTTTCTAATCCTTGAATCATTTGTATCTCTTCTCTGAACCTTCTTCAATTTATCAAAATCTTTCTTGAATTGTGCACACCAGAAATGGACACAGTATTCCAGCAGCAGTCTCCCCAGTGCCAAATACATAGGTAAAATAACCTCTCTACTCCTACTCAAGAGTCCCCTGTTTATTCATCTAAAGATCACATTAGATTTGGCCACAGCATCACACTGGGAGCTCATGTTTAGCTGATTATCCACCATGACCCCCAAATCTTTTTCAGAGTCACTGCTTCTTGGAACACAGTCCTGTATGTTTGACCTACATTCTTTGTTCCTAGATGTATACAAAGTGTATTGTTTGTTTGCACTCAGTTTACAAGCAATCCAGATAGCTCTGTATTAGTGATCTGTTCTCTTCATTATTTACCACTCCCTCAATTTTTGAGTCATCAGCAAACTTTATCAGTGATGATTTTATGTTTTCTTCCAGGTCATTGATAAAAAGTGTTAAATAGCATAGGGGCAAGAACAGATCCTTGTGGACCCCCACTATAAGCACACCTACTCAATGATGACTCCCATTTACAATTACATATTGAGACCCATCAGCTACCCAGCTTTTAATCCATTTAATGTTAATTTTATAATTGTTCTAGTTTTTTAAACAAAATGCCATGTGATACCATGTCCAAGTGGTGTCAAGTGCTGAACTGGGCTTTTGCAAGACATGGGAAGAAATCCGTGGTTGAGAAGTGACCAGATATTATGGTGATGGTGCCAAGATAAATTTAGATAGTTACTGAAAAAATTATGTGATCCCATTCCCCAGAGAGAGCTGAACTTAATCATAAACTGTCCCTGGCAGTGTTTATCCTTCCTGCAAGATGAGAAGTCCTGAGGGCAATAAGATTTTTTTCTGCCCATAGAAATAGCAGATTGGACTTGCTCCATAAATCCCAATTCCTCCTCTCTACACCAAAGATGCATCCATCAGCAGGCCATTATCTATCTTCTCTGTTTTGTACTTGGTACCAAAAGTCTGTCTCAGGAGGTCACCTGTCTCCCATCTTCAATTCTGTTCATTTTTTCTCACTATATCTCTGAAATGATTCATGAACTCAGATTATCCATCTAAACTGGAGCCATTTGCTTCCTCATTAACAAGATGATCAACAGGATTCCATATACACAGTATAACCAGTAGGAACCCCTCCACTCCCCGCCATGTTCGTTAGGGTATTTGGCACCCCTTCTGTAATATTATTTACAGCCCATAGGAAGAACATACTATTCTGATTTCTTTATCTGGGCCACAGATCTCTCAGCCCAGATTTCTCACTGTGGAGCCACTAAGCAGGATCCTTTCCTGTTCTTTCTTTGTGGCGGTTCCATTTGAGTCCTTTCTTCTTTGGTTACTGGTTGGCCTGCTGTCTATTTTTTGGCCTCTTCTCAATTCCCCCTTTTTCAATCTGCTGTTGGTGACTAGAATGAAAGGCTACTGAAGTGTTTGCCCTCTTTGTTACGTTATTACAGCTACTTTCTTGATCACACATAACTACAATAGCCTATCTCTCTGTTTCATCTTGCAGTATCTGATTGCTCCGAACTTTGTGCACAACTGGATTTGGCTTCTTTGATTTTTCCCAGGGACTTTAATTGCTGTGGAGTCACTGTATTTTTTCCCCTCAAAAATGAGGCCAACTTCCACTAGATAAAAATGTTCTTCCAGAAAATCTTCATCCAGGATGAAGATTTTCCACCCTGCATTACCTTGATTCCTTCTGTATCTGTTCTGTGCCCCTGTTGGGCTTATTTCTTCAAGGAAGATGTTACTGTTGGGCTATGTCTAGGGCTGCCCAGAGGGTGCTGTGACCCTGTGCACCAGATCACAATATCCTGAGTGGAGAACCCGCCCCAGCCCTGTGAGATAGGAGCCACTGCAACTGAGTGAGTGCTGGGCAGGTTCACTCTCCACCCCCCACCTGTGGGCCTCTTTTATCTCCATGGTAATTTTTTTTTGGACAAGGGGGACTCAGTTTCAGATTTTGCCCTGGGCCCCCCAAAAACTGCTGTGTGGCCCTGGACATATCATATCAGTGTCCAGACATTTCAGCCACTTCCTTGCAGAACATCTATGTGGTCTCCTTTGTTTGACAGTAGAATGATTGCTGAGTCTTCTGAAGAAGTGAGGTTCTTACCCACGAAAGCTTATGCTCCCAATACTTCTGTTAGTCTTAAAGGTGCCACAGGACCCTCTGTTGCTTTTTACAGATTCAGACTAACACGGCTACCTCTCTGATGCTGAGTCACAGGCTTTTATGCCTGCTTCATTTATACCTCAGTGCCTGCAGCTGCTTACCCAGCCCTTGCAAAAAGCTTACAAGCCGAGAACCTTAGCACAGAACCCTGGGAGCACTTCTTACAGTCAATTACCACAATACATCCAGAATTGGTTGTTACACCTGTACGTCTTTTCATATCATACCAAGCGTTGTTTTGTTTGTTGTTCCACTTTTTCTTACATTTCCTCCTGGCCTTCTCTTGTTGCCAGCCCCTGTACACATTGCCTTAGACGGAAACAAGTGACCTCAGAGAGGCAAAAGCAGAAACCTGTCTCATCCCGAACATTTGGGATTAATTGCTCAACAACGTAGTCATAGTTATCTTCATAGACTTGCAAAGCAATTGTTTTTAGTTTCTTTTTTCAAGTTTGCTTTCTAGTTGGTTACTGTTTTATACGTTGTACGTTGGACCCTACATTTACTGTCTTTAAGCAAGAACAGATGCTTCTTAAAATTATTTTTTTCCCTAAGGACTTACTCATTCCGCTTTTTCACACACACTCTGCACAAGAAAAATGGCTCTTTAAAACTCATGCTTTTTGTCATAATAATTGCTTTACACCTCTTGGCAACTTTTCACTCCCTACGTAAAGAACTGGTTCATTAGGACTCATTAAGAGACAATATTATTCTTAATATAGAAATCACAAAAGCATTTGCATATTGTTTTAGTGTTAATTATGTGATTCCATTTACAGAAAAAGGCATGCAATTGTGACAGACAATAAGGCATAAAAAGTCACTTAAATAACATGGTTGGGAAAAGGGAAAGAGGATTTTAAAGGCAACCTTACTACCATGAGAGCTTCATGGGAAATTGGGACATAATGTCCTGATATGATGGACTAAACCTATACAGTTCCTTCATTGCTGTAAACTAAAATACAATTTGAAAATGTTTTTCATACATCATATGTATGTATGGGGAAAGGAAGGATCTGAAGAATTTAAATTACAAAATTTAAGCCTCTAGCCTTGACTAGAAGGAGATATTTACAGAAAACTTCAAAGTAACTGAAGCCCAGATTCTCAGTGGTATTTAGGCATTTAACTACCATTGAAATACCTTTGAGAATCTGTGCTTGAAAGTCAAGTGTAACTTTCATAGAAAGACTACGGTTTTCTTGCTGACTGATTTCTATTCTTTGAGAAGGGGAACTGGTATTGAGTTCAGGTCCCAACTGCCGATTGAAGGGAGGCATCTTGAATTTTGCATCTGGGCAAACCTGCCCACCAACTTACCTCCAGATAGGGTGACCAGACAGCAAGTGTGAAAAATCAGGACAGGGGGTGGGGGGTTATAGGAGCCTATATAAGAAAAAGACCCCAAAACTGGGACTGTCCCTATAAAATCGGGACATCTGGTCAACCTACCTCCAGAATGACTTCTTCCTTAGCTACTATGGAAACTTATTAGAAGGTTAGAAAACGTCAAGAATATTTCAGCTGATCATTACTACCGCATGTGCCTCAGTGTTATGAGAGCACTGTACGCAAGAGATATCTATATATATGTAGAGAGATAACTAATAAATAATGTGCCAGTAGATGGCACTCAAAATCATGCTGTATTGTTAATAATTTTTCTAGGACCAGTCAAAGTTGTGCACTGCAGATGGCTTCCTGTGTGCAGCTCTTTACATGCAGCTCTTATCACTAAGGGCTGTTACCTAGGAAACGGATACTGCATATGAGTTTCTCCAGAGTTACCCTTGGCAATAATACTCCAACATATCTTAAATTTATAACCTTGGCTGTTAAATTTTCTAAGCCAGGTACTAAAACAAGTTATGGGAACATGCAGTGTTGAGTCTTGATAGACAAAGTCATTAACTCTGAAACTGACTGAACTGTCCTAGTGTCCTCTAGGAAGCTGATATTGAGGGTTCCTGAGTACCCAGCCAAGGAACGTAAGCTCTTAAATAGATGAGAGATGAGACTTGATAAAGCCAGATCAGTGGAATTTGAATTACTCAAGGGCTGATCTCCATTTATGTTCACCATTCCATGAACTTATTCGAGTAAACTGAGTATGTCCTAACTGTGGATTATTTCTGAGAGGCGAGGAAGGTGTTAAAGAGCTAAATGGAATAACACACTATTTGTAAGAACTAAAGAAATTTAGAGTTAAGTTGAAACATCCTCATAGTGATGCCCTAGACAAATCAGAAATTTTGACTATCTTAACCACCCTTGACAAAGAGTGTCATCATCTCAGTGATGACAAACAGTTCTTAATTGTATATTAGTTGTGCCAACTCTGATCTTCTTTGTGGTCATACACAGTACACAGTGGAAAAAAATCTTTACCAATTCTTACTTAGACAAAGAGGATCTCACAAGATCAAGCCTTATGATTCCATGAGACAACCAACAATCCAAATATCATTAGGTAGAGTTCTAATGTGCCTCCATATACAAACTATGCCTAAACTATGAAGTTATTTCACTTAAATGAAATGAGCATTTACTAGCAGTGTTGTGTACATGAAGGCAATTATAAAAGCAATGTTCTGCAGCACACATTTTTGATACAAAGAAGGGAGGCAGAATTAGAAACTCTGAATAACTTAACTGTCAATATCCACAATTTCAAATATTTGGTTATTGTAAAAGTTTAACCTAAAGTTTGAATTGTCCTGGCTTTTTAATGATTGAGGTGT
Source organism: Terrapene triunguis (assembly GCF_002925995.2). Taxonomy (NCBI): domain Eukaryota; kingdom Metazoa; phylum Chordata; order Testudines; family Emydidae; genus Terrapene; species Terrapene triunguis. The sequence goes on along the minus strand of NW_020664419.1, from coordinate 43,644,492 downwards.
ATTGCTAACTCCAATGGATTTTTTTACCCTTAAATTGGTGACATGTACTCTCAATCCAAAGTCTCCTTTAACAAAGTTTGTGTCTGGGAATATATGCACAGGAATGGGTCCAGTCAACTCCAAAACATTCAACTACTCAAAAACTCTTGTGCTTTGATCCTGTAGCAAAAGTTTTTGTTTAACTGCTTACTATTGGCAAAGCCAGAAGCACTAACTTCTGTTTTTCTCTACACTGTATACAATGTGCACTTAATTATCAAACTACAGCAATGGATGAAATATTCAGATTGGCTGAGGAGCATTATAAATGAGCAAATTTATCAAGGTTTGAACTACAACTCAGAAGTATGTGCTACAGTCACTCATCAGTCTAAACTGTCAGCTCCATCTTCCTCCTGCATAAAAATAAACATTTTCCCCACAATAAAGTCTTTTTATAAAAGCAATAGAACACCTCAAGGGAGCATTGTTATCATGAGCTAATCACCCCCTTAGGGAATTAGAGGCACTTAGCTGCATCTAGTGCTTCAACACCTGAGGGGCTGTGATTATTTCATGATAACCAACAAGGCATGACAGACTGGGAGGTTAATTAGATAATATTCAAACTTGATAATATTGAGTTTGAAGATTTCTTTTGAAGTTGTACAGGCAAAGCTCTGCTTATAAAACAGCAGTGGGATATCAGCATAGAATGGGTAATTAACATTTCCCACAAACAAACCAAGGTTTTGAATAGCTAAAGAAAAAACTAATAAAGTCAAAGTACTAAACCCTGCGGCACTTCTTTAACAATGAGTAATTCTGATGAGTTCACTCCATGAAATCTTTGGGAGAAATTGACTCAAAATTATATAATGCCATTTAGTTGCTAACCCATAAATGGTTGAGGCACTTCAATCATTTTCTTAATATTTAATGGCTCATTGTCTTAAAAGATTATAACCGGATAGTAAACACAGCATCAATTAGAAACTGCAACATTGTATTGCAAGACAATAAAGAAAATGGGTGCTGCAAATATTTAAAAATTCAATTGCCAGACATTTTCCCCAGCCCAGTATCTTTTGCGGACAATGATAGCATAATGCCCTAGCTATTTGCATTGTTATTTGTGATTAAATATTAGAAATAACAGCTAATATTTTAAGTGCAATTCGTTTCACTGACTACAATTTTAATTAAAAATCTACGTCTTTGACTTTAGTTATTACAATGAAGACTGTACAAATTTCAAATATAGTTGCTATATGTCCCAAACAATCAATAATTTGTGTAGCTTTCTCTTTTGCCCAGTTACCAGAATTAAGGATTAACTAAAAAGGGTGCTGCCAAGTAATAATGGTCCCAGCTTGTATGTTTGCTGAAATATGCATCATTACGATAAAATGAATACAACTGGTCAAAAAGTTTGACAGAACAGAACAGTTTTATGTTAGAAAATGCTGATTTGGTGGAATCAAAATGTTCTGCAGGAACGTGTCCAGTCTGCCAATTGATGGAACTAGGCCAGTTTGTTTTTCTGCCAGCTAGCTCTCTGCCTGCCTGGCTGTCAGCTCTGCTTCTCCCTGCCTGCTGGGCTGCTGGACTGCCTGCCTGGCTGGCTTGCCAGCTCCCAGGTTGCTTGCCTGTGGTCTGCCAGGCTTCCCAGCTACCCACCTACAGGGTTCCCAAGCAATTTAGCTGTCTGCCTGCTAGGCAGATCCCCAGGTGTCCAACTTCCCAGCTCCTTGGCTGCGCAGCTCCCTGAATTTTTTTAAAATAAATTTTTTCCCAGATAGATTACCAGTATGTTTTTAATTTTGCAAATTTGACTTTTCATTCCAATTCACAAACAAACAAACACAAAAATTTGCATTTTCCAAAGAACAAAAATTCTGGTTCCTGCATAGCTCTAAAAATGAAATGTAACATAAGTAAACAAATGTGATTCCAGACTGGGGTGTGTATGGGGGGAGAGAGATTACAGATTTAAATAGAAAATAGGGAAAGAATGGATGAACAGTCGAATCATTATCAATGGATGAATGGCTGGTGCGGAAACTTGTGATGAGATGTTTATAGACATCATTGCAGAATCTCCCAAACCCCTGAAAATTGTGGAGAGGTGGAGGAAGTATTTGAGAACAGACATGGAGCTCTCCAGAGAAATCATGGGAGTGGCCAATGACAGCATGGCAGTTACTAGCAACCACGTTACCATGGCAAAGGACAGTATTGAAAAAGACAGGGAGATGGGGAGGCAAAACAAAGCCCAAATGCTCTATTGCAGCACATGATGCTGTTAGGGGAGCAGGCAATGCAGTACTGTAAACCAACACCCAGCCATGTTATACAGGCTCTGGACAATACAGGCTACCGGGAATAACAACAAGTCCTCCCCTCCGTACCAGTACAGCAGTGCTCAAAGAGACCATTCCTTTCACAGACTCAAGCTCATGTCACCCAGAACAGTTGTAGCTGGGAGCCCTCTAGTGCAATGGTTCTCAACCAGGTGTACACATACCCCTGGGGGTATGCAGAGGTTTTCAAGGGGACACATCAACTCATCTAGATATTTGCCTCATTTTGCAATAGGTGAAGCACTAGCAAAGTCAGTACAAATTAAAATTTCATACAGATAATGACTTGTTTATACCACTCTATACACTGAAATGTAAGTACAATAGTTATATCCAATTGATTTAGTTTATAATTATATGGTAAAAATGAGAAAGTAAGACATTTTTCAGTAATAGTGCACTGTGTGACAATTTTGTCTTTTTATGTCTGATTTTGTAAGCAAGTAGATTTTAAGTGAGGTGAAACTTGGGGGTACACAAGACAAATCAGACTCCTGAAAGGGGTACAGTAGTCTGGAAAGGTTGAGAGCCACTCCTCTAGTGTCCATGGTACCTTCAAACCTCACCATTCAATGCCAGAAGGCCCCCGAGCATTAAGAGGCAGAGAAAAGATGTGTACTCATATGTGACCTTAAGCCTCCACCCTCTCGAGATGTGCCCTGCACTACACATCCGAAGAAGTGGGTTGTAGCCCACGAAAGCTTATGCTCTAATAAATTTGTTAGTCTCTAAGGTGCCACAAGTACTCCTGTTATTTCTGCACTACACAGTTGCACCATGATGTTTTGTTTCACTGGTGTTTTAATTAAAGTTTTCTTTGTAGCTGTTAGATAATGTTGTTTAATATATTGTTTCATAATTAAAAATGCTTCTTTATTGTTTCATGTAAATATTTATTTTTTTTGTTACATAATAGATTGTTCTTTAATAATAAAAACCTTGAAAACCTCATTCATAAGTAATCGACAATGCATGTTACACAATCATTGTTTTATATAATACATAAAGTTTTACAAAAGACAGTTAAAACAAGGTAAAATAAGGTTTACCACAACGTTGCTCCTCCACCACCCATAAACAACACTGAACTCCTAACAATTCATCCACTCCTTATCCCCCCTCCAGTTAACAGCTGGATGTACAACTGCACAGTTTCAGGCCTGAAATTCAAAATAAGAGCAATAAGCATCCCTGACACAGCAGCTGGTTGGTGGCGTGGCAGGTGGAGTCCTACCTAGCCTGCCCAGAGAGGAAGTGTGGGGTGGAGAGAGGGCTTCCAAGAGAGGGGTCCTAAAGTGGCAGTTTGCCCTGGGCCTCCCTTTTGACAGGGCCCCCAAACTGAGTAACATTGCAACTTGGTAAGTGGGGTCAGAATACTAATCTCTGAAATTAGGCTTGGTGGTCCCTCCGTCACCACACAGGGTCTGCCAGGCCAAATCTGGGTTACGCTGTGACCCCGCATGCCAGCTTGCAACACCTGGAGCATGGAGCCAGGCCCAGACCCTCAGGACAGGAGCTGAACTGCTGCTGGGGGATGAGTTCAGGGCAGACTCACTCTCCTTTCCCCCGGGCCTCTCCTCAGCGATACTTATTTTGGAAGGGTTGGGGGGGTGGGAGCTCCATTTCAGATTTTTCCCTGGGCCCCCGAAAACCTCAGTGTGCCCCTGGGCAAAGACAGAAAATCTGGATTTTTTTTTAACTCACCTGCCTTGCACTATGCATCCCACAACGCCCAGTGAGAATGCACACTGCTCAGCAGCAAAACAAGGGACCATGGGATATCTTCCAAGACCACCATGCCCTGAGTATGCGGTAAGCCGCCACTGAGAATACACAATGATGGCCATTGAAAGAGGGCACACGATGCCATTTGCATGCTATTAGCATGGCTTGCGTTGTATTGGACGTTACCTTACATGCATCAAAAAGCTGCTGATTAAGCCTTCTATACAGACAAGTCCTTAGTTTTCTCTGCTGGAATATCGAGCCACAGTTTATTCATGAACCTGGATTACATGATGCTACCACCATGTCAGCCATATGTTCTTATAGGGCCAAATTCTACCACCCTCATTCTCATCTTACTCCATGCATACTCCCTGAGGTTGAACTGGGAGACAACTAATATATGTATACACCTTCTAGAGGACTCTCTGGGGTGTAAAAGTTAGCTCATGCAAACCAGGATCCAATAATCTTGACCCTCTAGGCTGATTGAAGTGAAGGCAAGATCAAAGAGACAGTTGAAATATTTGGTTTTGAAAGTGGAAATTGGGAATTAACTCTAGACCCAGATGAGGAAACAATAGCTATTCTTCAGAGAACAGAAGATATTCCACTTCCTGTCACATGAACACACAAGATCAAACATTATATTAGTGAAATTCTGGTGAAGCGTAGATCTGATTATAGATTCTGCCACACTTTTAATATAAAAAATTGGACTAGGGTCCCAGAAGCCTAGCGGCTGTGTCCCCAATGGGCAACCTGCCAAAAGAGCAAGGAGAAAGGATGCATGCTTGAGAAATGTAATATACTGCTTTTTTCCAGCAACTATATAACTGATGCCCATCTAGAATAATTCTTGCTGAGTCTAAATCTACATATGTCATTTATTTGTGTTTTCACAAGAGGATTTCCTCTGACTGGCCTTAATATATTTTTATGAGACCATTTAAGTCTTAGATTTTGGAGTGGGGTTGGAGGGGGGAAGGGTAACATCACTATGGTACTTTCTTAGAGAGAAAAATTATATTCTGACCTCTTGTGAAATGCTGTCAAGGAGAAAAACAGACCTATCGTGTTTGAGGCCAGTCCACCTGGCCAGTGGGTGCAGCCAGGAGGGACACAAGGTAAACTGTTCACTGGGAGGAATGACAGGAATAAGGGGGCCAAACGTTATATTCATGTGAGTAGTCTCACTGAAGTCAAAAGGACTTTTCATGACAGTAAGTTTGCTCACATGTGCAAGTGTTTGCAATACTATCAATCAAACTGATTTTAGAAAAAAGTTTAAAAGCCAACCTTTTTTTCTTTGTTACTTTACTCGTTATGGTCAGCTTTCTGCTTATTGACTACTTATTTCTTTCTCTGTTAGTGATGGCACTTATCAGACTCTCTAGGTAAGCAGTTCTCAAAGTTTTTCATAGTGGTCACCACAACTTATCAGAAAGATTGACTTGTGGACTGTTTTTCCTCCCATTTGACATTTTATAGACATATTCCCCTCTCATTAGTGATCACATAACATCCCTGTGGCAACTGCAGTAATGGCTCACATGGAAAAGCAATATTGGAAAAATATTTAATGTATTTACAGCTGTCTCTAGTGTGACATTAGTGTGAGTAGAAGAGTGAATACGTTATGATCAGCCAGCTGTCTGGGAAAGACCAGCATGTACTATGCAGCTCCCCATTATCCTTCGTCCACAGTGGGGTAATATCTTCTGTGTGTGTTTATGCAGTTTTAAAAAATCTCATAAAACAATTGAATGTCAAAAGGAAAATCAACCTACTCTCCCACAAATATCCCAGTATATTTTTCTGCTTAAAGAACAAATGCCTTATCAAATAAAATAAGACATCAAGGAGATGCCTCATGCTAAACTTTTGTCCAAAATTCCAACCAACCATTTCTGAACTTCAAAAGAGTTTTGGTTAATTTTTTCACATTGTCATTCATTCTCATGAGACTCTGCACTTCTTGGTTCCCACTGGCGGGGGCAGAAGGGGAAGTACCAAAATACCACAGGGTATGGCTCATACAGAAGCAGAAAAATGTGTTAGGAAACTTCCAATCCAAATAACAAAACAATGTATAACGAATGGAAAAATGGTGTCGCTGATACTACAAATTAGCAGTTAGGAAATGCAGGCAATTGAAAAGGGAATCTAAGGGTATCAAAATCTATGGCCAATAGAGTTAAGGACAATTTACTTTAAATATATCAGGGACAAATGGTATATGTCCAATACTAGATAAGGATGGTAACATTGTCAATCATGATGCAGAAGAGTGGTGCATTCCTATTTTTATAATGAAAGTTAAATACTTTCTACTCCAATAACTAGGAAGCAATTATTAAAGTTAAACATTTTTAAATCTGCAGGCCTGGATAACTTGCACCCAAGAGTATTAAAAGAATTGTCTGAAAACTGTCTGTAAGGACACCATTGTTGATCTTTAGCAAATCATGGAACACTGGGGAAGTTCCAGAGGACTGGAAAAAGTTAATGTAATGCCAATATTTTAAAAGGGTAAATGAAATGACTCAGGTAACTATAAACCAGTTAGCCTGACATTAATCCTGGGCAAAATCATGGAAAGTCCAGTACTGAATGCAATCAGTGGAGAATTAAAGGATGGTAACATATTTAATGCAAGTCAATACAATTTTATGGAAAATAGATTTTGTCAGAAAAACTTGTTAGTTTTTGATGAGATTGTAAGTTTGGTTGCTAAAGGTAACTGTGATATAATATACTTAGACTTCTGCACGGCATTTGACTTGGTCCCACATGAGATTCTGATTTAAAAAAATATTGGCACTAGTACAAAACCAATGCAGTCCTTATTAAATGGATTAAAACTGGTTAACTGATAGACTGCAGAAACCGTTTGTAAATGGGACATTGTCATCTAATGGTGGTGGTTCTAATATATTACTTCAGGGACCAGTTTTTTGGCCTAATGCCATTCAATATTCTTATCAATGATGTGAAAGAAAGTATAAAATCATTACTGGCAAAATTTGAAGATAAGACAAAAATTGGAGGAGTGGTAAATAACAACAAGGAAAGGTTAATTATACATGTCAATGTGGTTCACTTGGTAAGGTGACCTCATCTGAACAACGTGTATTTTAATATAGCCAAATGCCAGGTCATGCCAGGAACAAAGAATGTAGGTCGCAATTGCAAGATGGGAGAATGTATCCTGGAATACAGTGACACAGAAAAAGATTGTGTGGATAACCAATTGAACATGAGTTTCCAATGCAAACACAGATCTCCGATATATGAGCAGGACCGCCCAGAGGATTCTGGGGACCTGGGGCAAAGCGGAGGAGTGGAGATACTCACTGGGCGCCACTCCGAGTCTGCGGCGGCGGCGACAGCGGGTCCTTCAGTCGCTCCACATCTTCGGCAGCACTGAAGGACCCGCCGCCGAAATGCCGCCGAAGACCCGGATCGCTGCCGGGTAAGTAAAAAGGCGGCTCTAGCCAGGAAAGGGATTCTCGGCCAGGGCTTGCGGGTCCCCTGCGGGGCCCGGGGCCTGGGGCAAATTGCCCCACTTGCTCCCCCCCTCCCCGGGCAGCCCTGTATATGAGCAGGGAAATATCTAACAGGAAAGGTGAGGTAATATTACCTCTGTATATGGCATTAATGAGACCATTACTAGAATATTATGTTCAGTTTTTGAATAAACACTTCAAAGGGGATGTTGAAATATTGGAACAAGTTCAGGTAAGAGCTACAAGAATGATTTGGGGTCTGGAAAGCCTCCCTTACAGAGAGAGACTAAAGAAGTTCATTTTGTTGTTTATCCAAGAAAGGTTAAGTGACGTGATCGTAGTCTATAAATATCTACATGGGGAAGAGGTGTCTGATAAAGGATGGTTCTTTAATCTAACAGGAAAAGGCACAACAAGATCCAGAGGCTGGAAGTTGAAGCTAGAAAAATTCAAACTAGAAATACACACATTTTTAAGAGAGGGTAATTAACTATCAGGTCAAAAACAACAAGGAGTCTGGTGGCACCTTAAAGGCTAACAGATTTATTTGGGCATTTTTAAGAGAGGGTAATTAACTATCAGGTCAATTTATCTAAGGATGTGAAGGATTCTCCATCACTTGAAGTCTTGCAGTTGGGACTGGATATCTTCTTAAAAGAGATGCTATACCTACCCAAAGTTATTGGTTTGATACAGAGATTACTGTGTGAGGTTTCTTGGCCTGTATTATGCAGGAGGTCAGACCAGACGATCATGTTGGTCCCTTCTGGGCTGAAAATCTATGAACTTTGCAAACATATCATTTGAATAAGTTTCAGATAAGAAGCCATACTTTTGTGTGTTTATCCATAGTAATCTCTTAGCCTTTGAGATTTTGCCCATTTCTGGCATCGAGTATTAGCCAGTGCTAATTAGAACAGTGTTACTATTTACACCGTTGTTGTTTATAGCACCTAGGTGATTGGTGCTATATAAACACTACATTTTGGCCCCCACCCCAGCCCCTATTTTCTACTCTTGTGGTATAAAGGTGCTACAACAGGCTAGGAAAAAACTTTTCCCAGCACAAGCGCAACACATATCTGATGAAAGCAGCCCAGCACTTTCATCACTTGCAGGCCCTGGATTAAGGATGGGAAGGACTCCTCTATTTTACGCCAGGATGTTTTTTGGCCTCTGGAGCAACCCAGAATCTGGACACTGCAAATGAATCCACTTTTGCCCTTTATGCTCCTGGGCTAAAATTTCTGGCTGTGTCTCAGGAGATACAGCATAGAATTTACTCCTAAAAAAGCCATATTAGACTAGATTGAACGATTCTAGCTGTAAAAGTATTAAATCTGTGTGATCCAACTGAACAGAGTATTAATAGCCCTGTTAGAATCTTATATACTTATAGAGACATTGGCTGCTAAAGTGGATGTGTGCCAGAACAGTGAGAGTGCTTTCTTTCATAGCCACAGCCACAGCTTCACTGTGTGCAATTTTAACTAACAAGCTTGGGGGAAGAACGTGTTTTTACTGTTAAGGTCATTTTCAATTCATTCAGAGCCTGCACAAAATATATATGTACACTTTATATTTTTTCCCCAAAGGACAATTTGCTCTTGCTAAATGCATGGTTAGTTTTGAGTAAGCTCTTTAACAATAAAATGCTAATATACTGTTTATACTTTAGCAATAAAACTCTGAGGGCCGGAGAGTTATTTGTATGAGTAGCTCTTCCTAGTCTGAGCAAAAGTTTGCAGAATGTTTCCCATAGCCAACAGTTAAAATCTAATTTAATCCTACAAAAGTCACCATTTTAGAGTTAAGGACTCAAGCTCAAGACTTCAGGGGGAAGGGAGGGAGGTACAGATAAGGATTTGGGTGAAAGTTTAGAGCTGTTTAAAGATGGTTTCACAGCATTTGCCTGCCAGTTTAAAACCTTTGGCTCAGTTTTTCCTTCATAAAGGCTAGAAACTAGCTAATTCACACCTCATATTTTTAATAAGAAAGACCTAAGAAGGCCAGTCTAAGGTCTCGACTTCCCATGAAAAGTAATGCATCAGAAATAGACTATTATTCACAAACAACCTTAAGTACTAACAGAAAACTTGTGTAATTTGATTCTGTTAGTAAAGATTCCAAACTCTAATACTGCTACTGTCCTGTACTTACTGGATGGATAATCCTTGCGTGCTAAAAACATCCCATGGCAAATATCTTTTGTCTACATCTGTCATGATGATGACAAGTAAAGACCTTGCAAGATACCACAACAAGTGCAATGAAGTTGGGAGATGTTTTACTGCAACAATAGGACAACAGGAATTTCTGTGAAAACTGAAGGTTGCTGATATTGGAAAGGAACCGAGCAGGATATATCAGAGGAAAAATGCAATACACTTGATAAAACATTTGTGAAGGCAGTTTTAAGTTACACTCTGCATATCTGTTTTCTCTGTGCTAACCACTAGATGGCACTTTGTATTTGGCAACCATATCCCTATTTAGGCTTGTTTTCTTGAGCTTCAGATATTATAGCAGTGGGTCAGCTATGAGAGGGCAAAAACTAATCTGGTTCAGAACCTTAACCTTTCTTCTGTCAAGAGTCTTTATATATAATTAGCTATATTTATTCCATGTAATATACTATATAATGGCATGTAACCTAACTACTACTGCTGCAAATGCCATCTACCTGCCTCAAAGGGTGATGAACTTGATGGGGCCTACAGTGAAAGGGGGACAGTCACTACGGGACACTAGATAGCTCCTCCCCCTGAGAGTGTCTGACACCCATTGGCCAGCTGGGGGAAGGGGTGCTTATTGGCCAGCATTCTCCACTCCCCAGGATTCAACCTGGTTTAGGGGCCAAGTGGAGCATCTTTCAGCTCCATTCCAGCAGCCCCATCTGACCCACCCGAACTGGGAATGGGAACCCGGTATGACAGATGCTGCAGGTCTAGCCGATTGCCCATTTGGGGGTCAGGAAGGATTTTTTTTTCTGATGGGCCAATTGGTGGAGGACGTGGGAGCTTTTTACCTTCCTCCCAGCACCTTCAAGCCATAGTGGGTTAAGTAGGAACACACTTAGTACCGGACTGAGGGACTGGAGTGGAGTTGTTTATTTGTTGCAACTTGCGGCCGGCGTCCAGTATGGTTAAGGGAATAAAATAAAGGTTCCCAGAGGTAAGATACTAGGATTTTGGTGATGGGCCCCAGGTTCATGGGATAGGGTGAGACCTTGTGGCCTTCATGAGCCAAGGACAGACCTTGTGGCCCTCACAGGCTGAGGTCCCCACCCTTCTGTACCTCTGTCCCCGTTACAGTAGGGTGGGTGCTAGGACTCAGAGACAGCTGAGTCCTGGGGGGTGTGCTGTGGAGAATCTACCCTGAGTTCCAGATTATACGATAAGGAGAATTTGACTCTTCTTCCCCCATTTCCCCTGATTATATGCACTGATTTTATGGGCAGCTTTCTGGCTGAAGCCTATAGGTCTGATCCTGGAGTCACACCAGTGTAAATTGAGAGTAACTCCATTAAAGTGGCATTACACTGGAGAAAAAGTAATTTGAGACTGAATGCAGATTTATTGAGTGCAAAGGTCATAATGTTGGAACCTGTTTATCATTTACTTCTGGCAACAACAACCCCCATTGCAAATCTCATAGTACTGTTGTGGAGTACATGTTGCTTTAGAACACCCCAGAACAGCTGTTAGTGGTGCTAGTATAGTTTAGTTAAATAGACTAACTAGTGTCCATTGGGGGAGGGGGCATTTATGGTTCCAAACAGTGCTAACCTTTGGGGCTCATGAAGACCAACACAGCGACTCCCTGATTTGGGGACACTAGACGTATTAAGCCTAATCATAACTTTCATTTTAGAAAAAAAGGCAACTTCCAGCCCTTTGTTCACTCTAACCTAGAAATTGTAAGTCAGTCACTGATGCTGAAAGTTTATCAGTCATATTAAAAAAAATATTTATAAGTCATTCATAGTCCCCATCACAGCTGTTTTCAGGACGGTTTCCTGTTTTTAAATAGTTGGGAGCTGTGCAGATACTTCAGTGATGGAGTCCTAGATAGATAGACAGATAGCGTGAGTGGGCAGAATAGTCTATTGGTTTAAGCATAAACATGGAAGATGGGAGGCCTATCTAGGGTGGCGATATAGTTAGAATGGGTTGGGAATGGAAGGAGTGAACATGGCGACAAAGTCATTGGTACAGGCATTTGAATCTCCTACATTTCAGGTATGTGCCTTAAGCACTGGGCAATACAGTCATTCTTGCTCTCTCTGTAGTCCAATGAATATTTAGTTATTGAATACAGCTTCACCAGGAGAGAGCGATAGCAATTCACCCCAGCATATCCCATAGTCCAGTTCTTAGGGCACTCACCTAGGAAGTAGGAGACCCAAATCTCTACTCAATGTTGTTTTTCTGAAGAAAGGGTTTAGGCACCTAACTCTGGAGAGGGTTCATGGCTGTGAATCTCAGGCAGAGATAGGCACTTAAGTCCATGTGAGGAGCAGGGATTAGGACCTACTCACCAGCTCAGAATTTGCTTGTTTAGGCGGCCCCCTGCTCAGCTTGCTGGCATTTGTGGATTTCATTCTTAGATGCCTAACTCTCCCCATGCATTGTAAAGGGAGCCTGGTGTCATGCTGTCTGGAGTGGCTCATGACTGTGAGTGCCAAACTCAGGGCAAACTGTCAAGAAGCAGGGCAAAGCCCCAAACTGGTTGTATGTTCTATAATTAGATTTCACCAACCAAACAGCAGGTGTGAACTTCTCAAGCTCTATAACAGACTTGACAAGGCATCACAGACAGTTCCCTTGGATACTCCAATCTATCTTGCCACCGAGGCAAGCTTGCCTTTGTGGTAGGTGGTCACTTTACACCTAAAATCACAACAATATTCAGGTTACTCCCCGTCCCAAAGGACCGGTCACTAACCCCAGGTCTATTGTACTCAGATCTCAGACCAAAGACGATGCTTGTAGCCAATCCTGTAACAAACTCACTAAAGGTTTACTGACTAGGAAAAGGAAATAAGAGAGTTATTGACAGGGTTAAAGCAGGTGAACATACACACCCAAATGAGATACAGACTCAGGTTTCAAAAGATTATAGTTGCTACTGTAATATGCACACTTTATATGTCTTTGAGGGCTAACCCAAGCTAAACAGCTGGGGACTCCTTGCTTATGCTTAGAAACCCTCACTTCCCCAGAGTTCAAGCATCATAGGAATCAAGTTTCTCCTTGTCAGAGAGTTTTATTGCCTTCACCCTAGAGTCCAAGTCAATGGGATGAGTTCATGCACATGGAGGGGGTGAGGGATACAATCAACAAGGTCTCTGTCCTTGGATGCTTCACAATGGAGCATTTGCTTTCAATGGGCCTTCTTTTGTGCAGCTCAAGCACTTTACTTTGATTAATGCTTCTTTCCTTTTTGGTGAGTTACACAATTACAGAGTTCTACAATGCAAATCCTCAATATAATTTTATACCATGGGCTACAGAGGTTATAATTGAGATCAATACATGCAGCATCCTACAAGCTATTCATAAGGTCTAAATACCAAACACATTCTTACAACTCTAATATTTATCTTGACAATATTAACACACAGGTGAGCCAGACTGGTTTCCAGCTATACATTTGTCAGTGTTCAGTGAGACTGGGGTCTTGGCATGAGCTGGCACCTGATCTGCATGCCTACTGGGGATTTCACTGGGCAGCAGGGCACGTAACAGTTAGGCATTGCAATACTGACTCTAAGTCCCCTTTACAAATCTAGCCCTTTGAGGTTTCCCCTGCCACCTCTGATGAAAAATGTGTGAGTTAGGTTTGGAGGGTCCTCTCAAGTCTTGTCTGCACTGTTGGCGGCATGTAGGGCATGTGTAGCTACGCGCGACAGTGAAAGGCTCTGGCAGTGGGGAGGCAATAGGGAAAGATTCAAGCTGAGGGAAGGAATGGGGACACAACACTGCTAAAAATAGCAGGTAGGTGGGGAAGGCACTGACTGGGTGAGTAGAGAGCCATGTAGAGTACATATCCTAGGGTTCTCATATGTCGTTACTTGCCTAAGCAGTGTCTCGCCATCTATGCTGCTCTTTGTACCCTTGCTTAGGAGGGCTTGCAGTGCAGGTACTCTATACGCTGCCATAAGGAATGTGCAGTGTAGACATATCCTCAGAGTCACCTCACTGACCCTTCCTCAGATCTAAAAATCTGCCACCTGCCCTATGGTATTATCATGGTGGACAGAGCTTGAGTAAGTTTGGAGCAGAATAGAAGTTTCACAAGCTGGCTTTGCACCCAAAAATTTGGAAAGGAAGGGTTTGGGTTCTTTTTTTAATCTATATAATAGAGATGATAAACTCTGTTTATGATGCAATGTTTCCTTTTCCCTTGGTTCTCAGTCCAACCCATCCGCAGCATGAAATGAGCTAAGATTGGCATGAAACTGACAGGTAGGCATGTGAAAATGAGGAAATGCACGAACATATTTTTCTTTCATTTGTAAAAGAATAAACCAATATTTGCCAGTAATTAAGTTTTCACTCCACTCCCTCTACATTTCTTGGTAAATATCACTGCAAACCTAAACGAGAAAGCCCTAAACATATTTTTGACTACATAGCAGCATCAGAATAGCAGGTATTTGACAGTAGGGACATATGCACAATTGAAATTACGCAGTGGGTTTGGCTGAAAATCACCACTCCATAAACTAAATGTTCAAATCATATTTTTAGCTGAGCTTCATCAGAGGGAAGGCAAGGAGAGATACCGTAGCACTATGGAGCACTGAAGAGAGCCAGGAAGCAGCTGCAAAAGTATCTGAGGGGTCAGGGAATTGTTAGGATGGAAGGGCATTTAAGGGAGCAAGCTGAGGTTTAGGGAAGTGCAAATAAGGCATTGGAAAGCATGAGAACCAACTAGTATGACCAAGAGTATCAGAAAGGACTGATGAACAAGCAGGAAGATTTCTAGGCGCATTAATGGAGGACAGAAAAACCAGGGTATGCAGTAGTAAGAAACACTGGGTTAATGTCTAAGAGGGCTGAGGAAGCACTAGAGAGAACCTTGGGTTAATCTGAGGCAGAGAAGGCTGTGGGCAGATGAAAGTGAAGGAGGTTGCAAAGGTCTGGCAGAATAGTAAAGAGGAAGAATTACTGAAGAATTTGGGAACCAAAACAGAATCATAGGGGATTCTGGTCCAAGACCAAATCCAAGTACACCAAGCACCAAAATTTTCATCCTTAAGTTTCTTTAAAGCCTGGGACTCTAAGCAAAACTACTGACTTAACATTTTCAAAAGTGAGCTATATTAGCACTCCCTATGGAAAATCTTATTGAATTATATACACAGGGAAATTTAGCAAGTTTCAACTCCTAGACCCCACCCACCAATGCATCCGCCCTTTGCATCACAAAGTCAGGATTGCAAGCCACAGTTCATGTTTCCTTTCGAACATCTATATGCTCTGAGAGCCCCATCCTGTGGATTTCAGGGCACCTGGCAAGAGCTGGGGCATCTGCAGCTCCACCTCCTGGCTCCCCAGTGTGCGTGTATGTGTGTGTGCGGGGAGTGTCCATCAGGGATTATAGAGCCTACACCTGGTATGAAAGAGTTTGCTACATTGAGAGCATTGCAGACAGCCTTGGGAGAGGCAGCTATTGTAAGTACTGTGCGTATATGTGGAGAAACTAGTCATATGGAGCTGGATGAGGTCCTCATGTGTTAGTTTGCATAGGAGCCCTCAAACCTAAGGTCAGCTGGTAGACTAACTGTAGAATAAATAACACAATTCAATATCAAAGATTTTTCTAACACTTTTAAAGGTGCCTGAAAAAACATTCAAACCTGAAGTATGCACATCCATCCATTTAAGTCTTACTTAGTAACACTTGAAAATAAGTGTTTCAAATAAGCAATTATGTTCAGTTTAATTGAAGCTCTTATTTGGGATAAATAAATATCACTGTGATTTCTTGCAGAGATTTTGTTAGCAGAGTGAGGTGAATGAGAAGCCTGGTTGTTAATGTAATTAACTTAGTTACATTAGCAATTAACGGGAAATTCAGGCACTTCAGGCAATAGTGTTGCAATGTATAGTAAAAGAAATGAAAAAGCCTCTACTCTCTCCTGGAGTGTCTCAGTAACATTCCTTATATGATGCTTAAAGAAACTTAAAGAAAAGTTAGATTACTTGACACCCATTTAATGAAATAAATGAAATACCTCGAGGAAGGTAAATTAGCCATCAACTAGTCATTAAAAATTCAAAATCATTTAATATGTAATTTTAATTAGCTGGCAACTAAATTGTTATGGTTATTTTGCTCTATGTGATTAAATTCTAAAACATTTCTTACATTTTTAAATACCACAAACATCTCATTTTGCATTATTGATTATGTAATTTGGAGTGAATTAAGTGACAATTAGATCTATGTCTCAATTAATACACTTTTAACAAAGGACTAATAGTTCATAACCATAGTATGACTATATAAATATTCCATTTAAAGGCTGGTAAGTGACATTTATTCTTGCTCTTACATTTATTTATTCCTCTTGATAAAGTGTGTTTAAACTAGGTGTCATAGTAGCTGACAGAATAAACATCTTTTAAAAGATTTCCTTTAAACACAAAAATAGATTTCAATCATTCTAATAGTCAGCCTGTGTATAGTGCTTTTCATCTAGGAACTTCAAAGCACTTTACAAAGAAAGGTACACAACATTTCCCCCATTTTATAGATTGATAAACTAAGGCAAAGAGATTTGCCCAAATTCACACAGAGTCAATAGAAGAGCTAGAACCCAGATCTCCTAATTCCCAGTCAAGTGCCATATACACAGACCACACTGCCGGTGATCCTTGTGTCAATATTACTCATTTCATTCCTGATCCTGCATTAACTGTGTACCCCAATTCCCATTTGAGTTCATCCCAGTTGGGCTGCTAGCTTGAACACCTCAGCTAATAGCTACTGTCATGAAATCACATAAAGAAATCAACAATGTCAAAGGGCATCTCTACATGAAAATTAACTGCAGCAAGCTGAGGTATAAATTTATAGCGCTCCAGCATGCCGCTCACTAAGTGTCCGTGAGGTCCCTGCAGTGTGCACTGCACATTCTCTAGTGCACTTTGACTTGCTCCTGATACTTTTAGTGCACAGCGGCAGGGCTCACAGGCCAGTGAGTGCATGGCATACTGGAGCGCTGTAGATTTACACCCCAGCTTGTCTCACAGTACGTGCTTTTGTAAACATGCCTTAAGATAGCAGGACCCAAACCCCTTCAGCCACTAGAGGTCAAAACCAACATTTTAAACATCACCAGAAATAAACTGGAATGTATTCAGTTATTAATTTTAACAGCCAGTTATAAGAAACATTTCTTCTAATTGGAAGATTGGCCTGATGAATACCATTTCTTAACTAGAAGCTGATTTGTTGTTCTTTTTTATTGACAAGAGTAAAGCTTAGCATGTAAAGAAGTTAATGATGGAACTGAGGTTCTCTATATTTATAATATTGAAGAAAAAGTGTATAGTGGGGAGTCAATATTTCTGACTTCACAGAATAACCTTCACTAGGTTACTCAATACAAAATAGAATTATTAGGAGCATTTATGGGTATGTCTACACTGCAATTAAAACCTGCAGCTGGCCCATGTCAGCTGACTCAGGCCCCTGGTCTTGGCCCTGGGGCTATAAAATTGCAGTGTAGACATCTGGGCTCAGGCCAGAACTGAGCTCTGGGACCCAGATGAGCCAGCTGTGGGAGTTTTCTTGTAGTACAGACATAACCTATAAGAAGCTAACAAAACTAAATAGTTTAGGTAAATGATTTCAGATGATATCCAACAGAGACAAATGCAGAGATACATATTTGGAAGGAATTATTTATTAGTTGTAATCTCTCAGGAAAAAGCATCCTGGAAGAATCTAGAAGTTATTTTGAACAAGTCACTGAAAAAGTATTTTTCAATATACAATTCTGATTTAAATAGAATGTTAGGGTGGATTAAGAAGGAAAGATTAATCTGGAGAATATAAAAATGCCATTGTATAAATTTGTAGTAGCTCTTCATTTTTAATACTTTATTCACCTGTAGTTACCTCATTTCTTAAAGAACACATTAGATTGTTGAAATGGTCCAGAGAAGAGCAATGAAAATCATTAGGGTCAAAAGGAGGCTTCCATATGAGGAGAGATTTGAGACCAGAGGCCATATTTTGATCTCATTTGGAGCAATTCCGCAGATTTCATTGGTGTTACTCTAGGTTTACACGAGTGTAAGTGAAATCAGAATCCAGTTCTACAGTAAATTAGGCTAATTTGTGCATGAATGTACACATCTCCTGCTTGTAGCCAATAGGTGGGATTATTCAGGTGTATCCATTTACTACGTGCATAAATGTTTGCAGGATCAGGCTATTTTGTTCTAAATACCCCCCACCCCCACCCCACACACACAACTTCATATCAGATGTGGGGAGGGGGGAATGTTTCGTTGGACTAAAAGAAATGATGCCTAAAATCCCAGATGAGAGGGATAGGGGTGAGGAAGGGGAAGACCTAGAGCAGGCCCCTCCTCCTATATCAATGCATGGAGCAACATGCATGAGGGAAGGGAAAGGGGTTTCTTTGCCTCCCACTTGTTGGGCAAAGGGAAGGGGAGATAGAGGAGCCAATTGGCTGTGTCCCCCCACCACCACCTCAAATTTCGAATTTTCCTGGGCTTTCAGGACGGAGCCATATTGCCTTGATGACTGCCCACCCTGCCTCCCTGTAATTGAAGTGTATTTAGCTGTATTTCCTGGATGCTGTGCGTCTGACTGATTTCCTGTTTTGGGGATCAGGAAGGAATTTTTTCCCACTGGGTCAAATTGGCAGAGGTCCAGTGGTTTTTTTGCCTTCCATGCAGCATTGTGGAGGCACAGTTGGATTAAAGGAGTAAGAATAGTAGATAATATAGAAATGTTTTGTTTGTCGCCATTTGTGGCTGGTATCCACCACTGCAGATACAGGCTAAAAAGGGCCAGCTTCCAGAGGTAAATGAGACCCAGGATTTTGCTGGTGAATCATGTGCCTGTAAGGAGAAGTGTTTGCAAACAGAGGTCCCCTTTGGTGCCCGATACTCCCCTCACAGGGGGGAGGGTGAGATGATTCAGAAGTGAGCTAAAACTTATGGGTTTGGCTGAAGAGGGGCTACCCCAACCCATTGGTTATATGGTGAGAGCCTTTTAACCCTGCATTGGACCCAATTAAATGCCTGGTATGCGTGTGTGTGGGTGGGTGGGGGTGGACATATAGTGCCCTGCCCCATTGTTAATTAAATTGCAGCCTGCCACTTAAATCCATCCCTGTGTCACTTTCATTCCTGAATGTCCTGAAGAAAATCTGGAAAAACCAATGTGACACAGGCATGTAATAACAACTAGGACAGAGAAGGCTAACTTCTTTTTACCCTTACCCATCGTACAAGGGAAGGTTCAATGTAATTAAAAGGTAACCACTTAGAATGATAAAATGAAACACTACTCACCCAGTGTTTACAGCAATTAATGAGTGAAACTCACTGATGCTGAATATTGCTAAGACTAAAAGGTCAGCAAGATTCAGAAATGGATGACAGCATTAGGAATAAGAAAAGAATATAACCTAGTATAAACATTGTAAAAACCATCAATGCTCATGCCTTGGGGAAGGCCAGGTGTGCTATGGGATTTTCCTTCTTCTTCTGAAGCAAGTAGAGCATGGTACAAAATTGGATACCACACTATATGGATTACTGGTTTTTTTCAGTGTAACAATAGCAATATTCCTATATTAAAGCTTCACCGTAAAAAGAAACTTGAAGCACAAATCTAAATATAATTAGCTTGTTAGGGGTGGTTTTTATGAGTCTTATTTTTTTCTCAGCTCCCATCCCCTTTTTTAAAATGTTCCCCAGGGCATGTCATATAGAGAGAAAAATACTCAATGGAGACCCAAAAGTATCATTTCTGTTTAGTTAGACTTCACTTTGGGCTCTAATGATTTTAGACAGAAGAGCAGATGGAAAGGATTGTTCACTAGTCGGTGCCCTTGCCTCAGAGTTCACCTTAAGTTGTTTTCAGAGATTCTCACCACTTCAAACACATTACTTATTTATAATTTTCACTTTTCCCCCCACTTTGTAGATAATTGCTACTTAATTGATACTGCCTTTATACAAACCTCTACAACAGCTCCCAACAAGACACATTGCTAAATAGGGGAATCATTAAATCTGTGTATATGTTGTGGATTTCCTTCAAAGACGGGTTGGAAATAAGCAAAGTCATTAGTAGTTTATTTGCAGCAGTGTATTTACCAAACGCTCTGTGGAGAATGTGTCAACAGTCAGTATGTAACAGAGCAATTAACACAGTACTTTTGTACTTTTGACTGTTAGCATGGGAGTAAACAGAAGCAGATGTGAAGTGTTTGTGCTGTTAGTATTCACAGACTGTTCTGACATATGCAAATACAACGAATGCTTACAGAGCTTACAACCCCTATTGTACCATGGCCTTACTACTTACCAAGCCCTGGGATAGGAGTGCTACATTTGCACAGTTTGCTATTAATTATTAACAACCACGTTTTTGTTCTTAAAGCATTACAGAGTGTAGTAGTAAGGCTCCCCAGATATAGATATTGATAATATTAAGATTATACGGCTTGTTTTAGATACTGTTTTTCAATCAACATAACCCAACCACAAAAAAGGGGGGGAAACAAAATTGGAGGGAAAATATTTATTAAAAGCTAGATTTTGAACAGGTCTCATCTGTGAGATCCTGACTCAGAACTCAATATTAAGCCCAATGAAGATGTAGTGGATAATGTATTAAACTGAATCCAAGAATTTAATTTCTGATTTCTCTCTCCCTGATACATAACTTGGTAAAGTATCTCCAGTAAAACTAATAAAATAGGAAGCAAATGCCATAATTTTCTGACCTAATATCTATAAAAGACATATCATATGGTTGATCTCTCATAAAATCACCTGCACACTGAAAAAAATTAGACATCTGAGGGGCTTTGTTTGTACATTTGTTTTACTTTTGAATAAAATATAGATTTTCCCAGTTTATATACGCAGTGTTCATATAGTGCTTTTCATCTTCAAAGCACTGTGCTGACATTTACTATATTAAATAGATAACCATTTGAGAAAATTTTATTTTTAAGTGTTTTTAAATATACATGTGTTTCCAGATTGGTCAGATTAGCCTGGGAAAAGGAAATAAAAGAAACCTATGCAGCACACTTAATGCACTTTACAATAATCTTCCTGTAAGCATCGTTTCCCAAAGAAAAATATTTTGCCTAGAAATTAGTACACACAGATATTAAAGATAACCTGATGATGGATGTGTTAGAGACAAAATGGCCCCTGCAGTTATAGGCTCCATTACTGCAAATGTTTAGGCACATGAATTTCTTTATCAATACTCACATGCATAGTCCCATTTTGTTTATCCTCTGTTCAGATCACCAGTAAGAGATCAGGAAGAAATCTGTTCATTGTGAAATAGAATATTTCTCAACTTGATGCATAGTAAAGGGCTTACACCTTCCTAGTAGCATGTTACTTTGGCCATTATGCCAACTAATGTAGGCTCCAATCTCCCATTGGGAATCTACTATCATAGACCCAGCAATTTATGTGAAATCCCATTGACATCAGTGAAGATCCATACAGGTGCAGGAATCCATCTACCTCTGGGTAGAATCCAACATCCATTTGAATCAATGCATACCTTTCGATTGATTTCAATAGGCCCTGGATTAGGCGCTAAAACAGAATATTGATACAGATGGATCTCAGTCAGTTCTGGTAGGTTAATTTCTATGTTCCAACAAACATTTTGATTGTCTTTTTTATTTTTTTGTAAATTGCTTTATATTTCAGCCCTGAAGATAGATGGGCTTTTTTATTTGACTAAAGCACCAAACTGAGACAATTTTTGCTCTTAGATCTATTTGTTTGTTAAATAAAATTGTTGGGGATTTTTGTACTTTTAGAGTTCAGAAGGCATGGGCATTCCAATAATTGATCCCAGAAAGCTTTTCTCTCATTCAGGAGCCTATGTGAGACAATCATTTTGATATAAAGAAATATCTTTCAGTTTTTCTTGACTGCTTTTCTTGGTTTGAAAAATAGGCTCCAATAAGTAAATAAGTGTGAAGAAATGAGCAGACGGTATGAAGGTTAGTTAGGCTGGTTAAAGTTCATCTCATTCAATATTGTTCTGCCAATAGGTCGTCTTATTCCTTAAATCAGGCAGCTGTTTAAATCTCAAACACTTTGGAAATAAATATTTATCTTGTAAGCATTTATTGATATTGTATACAGTGGTGGACTGTTGCCAAAACAAATGCAGTATATCAGTTCATCTGTAGAATGTAGTTCATTCCAAATGGCCTTAGAAACATGCTGTTCTACAAATCCCTGCCCTTCAGGACTGGGAACCACATTACTCCAAGTTCCTGATATACCTTTTCCCCCCAATACTGGGACCTTGAGTTTTGTTCACTTTATGTCATGTTTCTTCTTAAATCCATCCCTGAGTGTATATAAAAGTTAGATTATCTACTACATCTCTGAATAGAAAAAGGCAACATTTTCAATTACTTTGTTTATATAAGAATGCGATTAATGCTAGCTATATGGTGTAGGTGCAGTCAGTACTTTATGCATGGAATATATCTTCCCTGGGCCAAATTAAGAGGCAGTGAAAATAAATGTAAACTATTTGTTGGTAAAAGAGTAAAAGGGAGTGTAACTTAAAGAAAGGAAAGAGAATGTAGCAGAATAAAACTAGTAAGAGGCAAGTATGAAGGTATAAGATTAAGTAGTTAGCTGCTTTTCCAGATGTTCCCATCTTCCATCAATTAATGTGTAGCATCCACTTAAATATATATGTAGATCAGGATTTTGGGAAAGCACTCAAGAGTCCAGATGATCTTCCAAAGCCCATCTAAACTTTTGGGCGTGCAAAACTCAGAACTGAGTGTTCAGATTTTTGATACATTCTACTTTTAATTTTTCAGGGCAACCTCTATTGTTTTACTTTGAAATTTAAATTAGTTATCTCCCTCTTTTCATGCCCCTCTCCACTTTTAAACAGGCTCTCTTCTTGAAAAATGTAAGAACATAAGAATGGCCATACTGTGTCAGACAATAGTCCATCTAGTCCAGTATCTTGTCTCTGACAGTGGCCAGTGGGAGATTCTTTAGAAGTGATTAACAGAACAGGGCAATTATCGAGTGATCCATTCCCTGTCATCCTACCCCAGCTTCTGTCAGACAGAGGTTTAGGAACACCCAGAGCATAAGTTTGCATCTCTGACCATCTTGGCTAATAGCCATTAATGGACCTATCCTCCAGGAACTTATCTAATTCTTTATGGAATCCAGTTATACTTTTGCTCTTCGCAAAATTCCCTGACAATGAATTACCCAGATTGACTGTGCATTGTGTGAAGAAGTACTTCCTTAGGTTTGTTTTAAAACTGCTGCCTATTCATTTCTTTGGGTGACCCCTGGTTCTTGTGTTATGTGAAGGGGTAAATAACACTTCCCTATTCATTTTCTCCACACCAGTCATGATTTTACAGATCTCTATCATATCCCCCCTTAATTGTTTCTTTTCTAAGCAGAACAGTCCCAGTCTTTTTTAATCTGTCCTCATATGGAAGTTGTTCCATACCCCCAATCATTTCCGTTGCTCTTCTCTATACTTTTTCCAATTCTAATATGTCTTTTTTGAGATGGGGTGATCAGAACTGCATGCAGTATTCAAGGTGTGAGCATACCATGGATTTATATAGTGGCATTATGACATTTTCTGTCTTATTATCTATCCTTTTCCTAGTGGTTCCTAACATTCTGTTAACTTTTTTGACTGCTGCTGCACATTTACCTGCTGTTTTCAGAGAATTATCCACAATGACTCAAAAATTTCTTTCTTGAATGGTAGCAGAGAGACCCGGTGGGTGAGGTAATATCTTCATTGGGCCAATCTTCTGTTGGTGAGAGAGACAAGCTTTAGAGATTCACAGGCCGTGGCTACACTCGAAACTTCAAAGTGCTGCTGCGGGAGCACTCCCGCGGCAGTGCTTTGAAGTGCGAGTGTGGTCGCGCACTTCAGAGCTCTCCCAGCGCCACAGGTACTCCACCTCCACGAGGGGATTAGCTTACAGCGCTGGGGGCACTGTTTACACTGGCACTTTACAGCGCTGTAACTTGCTGCACTCAGTGGGGGGGTTTTCAAACCCCTGAGTGAGAAAGTTGCAGCGCTGTAAAGCGCCAGTGTAGCTATAGCCGCAGATCTTTTCGTCAGGACTGGGAAAAGCATTCAGAGTGTCACAGTTAAATACTAGGTGGAACAGATTGTTCAGCATAAGTAGTTAACACATATTTCAAGGGAGCATTCAAAGTGAAATGGCCCATTAACACTTCTGACTCATGCTTGAGTCATGGGGAGCTAGATGGGAGGAGGGGACTGGTGGAGAAGAAAGTGGCTAATGGGTTATAAATTGTTGTACTAAGCCATAAATCTAGTGTCTCTATTCAGTCCGTGATTTTTAGTTACGAATTTAAGCTCCCAAGCTCATCTTCTGAAGGTGTTGTGCAGGTTTCCTTTGAGGCTGAGGACTGAGAGGTCAGATATAGAGTGATTGTTTTGTGAAAAGTGTTCACCCACAGGTGGTATGGGTTTTTTTGTCTTTTATCACCCCCCCACAACACACTTTTCAAGATTCAGGGGTCCTACACATGCCTATCACAATATGTGTTATATTTCATTCAGTGCATTCAGGCCCCATTAACAACTATGTGGGTGAAATGAGACAATCTTGGATGAACTTCCACAGGAAAATGATCAAAGACAAAAACCGCCATATCACCTGTGTGTGAATGCTTTTCACAAAGCGATCACACTATGGGCTTGGCTACACTCGGGACTTCACAGCGCTGTACTCGCTGCGCTCAGGGGGGTGTTTTTTCACACCCCTGAGCACAGCAAGTTGCAGCGCTGTACAGCGCCAGTGTAGCCAAAGCCTATATCTGACCTCTCAGTCCTCAGCCTCAAAGGAAATCTGCACAACACCTTCAAAAGATGAGCCTGGGAGCTTAAATTCATAACTTTGTTAGACTCTAAAAATCATGGACTGAATACAGACAATGGATTTATGCTTTATTACAACAATCTAAACCCCACCAACCACCTCCTCCCGCTGCCTCTCCCAGTGAGAAACCTGATCCCAAGCTCTCTTAATAGGCATGGACTGCCTTGCCAGCTGTCAAAGACTCATGAGCCCCCTGCTTACATTAGCATGAAGTTGAATGAGGAGAAGAACCCAACATATTCTGCAATCCTACTAACCTAGTGCTTGAATATAGCAGATTAAATGCTTCTGCTCTTCGAGGAAGTACATGTCAAGAGGAAGAGTTATATTCTACGGTGAAAAGGCATAACAGGAATCAATGTCTGGAAGTTAAAGCCAGACAAATACAAATTAAAAATAAGGCCCATTTTTTTAACAGTGAGGGTGATTAACCATTGCAACTAACTACCAAGGGAAGTGGTAGATTCTCCATCTCTTGATGTCTTCAAATCAAGACTGGATGCCTTTCTGGAAGATATACTTTAGTCAGACAAGTTAATGGGCTCAATATAGGGGTAACTGGGTGAAATTTAATGGCCTGTATTGTACAGGAAGTCGAATTAGATGATCTAATGGTCCCCTCTAGCTTCCAAACCTATGAATCTATGAATGTATAATGGGAAAGATTTATAAAACAAGAAGTTATTTCAAGAAAACTGTCCAATCTCTTGCCACCATAGTTCAGCAATTACCTCATTCCTTTTCTCTTAGTTTCCTTTATTCCTCTACATATGTTCAACTTTCATTTTCTTACAATTGTCAATAATCTTTTCTTGTTCTGTTTGTTTTTCATGTTTTCCCTCAAACAATTGTAGTATAACTTTCATTTAACTTTCTTTCTTTTTCATGATCACTTCTATTTGATTGTCTTTTGTTGTAATTTATATCTGATTCCCACTGATTTTTTCCCATTTACAAATATGTAGCAAATTAGTCATGATCCCCCTGGTTTGTTTTCATTCTGGTTTACCTGGAGTTTATTCCCGGTTGCCAAGGTTTCTATACTAACACAAATTGTATCTATTCTTGCTCTTCCAAATGCCAATTTAAAAAAAAATTACATCCTTCAAATCATGTGGGTTTTTTTCATGTAATTTGAAGCTCAAAATTCATCTGCCATTTCGAAAAGATTTTACCATTATTCTGAAAAATACAATACAATGAGCAGGATTGTCATCCAGCAGAAGCCATTCTATTGTGGAAGGGGGAATCAACATTGAGACTGATTACTGCAGAAAATGTGCCATATGAATGAAATATGCTATTGGAAACATGTTAGTTTATACACTAGTATCTTTCATTTTTTTGCGTTTTGTTCTCCTTTTCTGTTTATACAGGTAAAACTCACATCTAGACCCACCCTCACCACTCCTTTTTTTTTTTAATTATTATTATTAGTGACCTCTTTCACATCATACAAAAGCAGTCAAGGACTTGTCTACACAGGAAAGGCATTTTGGAATAAGGTAGGGTTGAATTTAAAGCAGAATAACTCCATATATGGAAACTCTAATTCTTAAATAAGAGTACCTTTTTCTGGTTTAGCTTAATTCACTTCCAGAACAAGAATATCCACACACAAAGTTATTCCAGTATAACTCCATGTGTAGACAAGCCCAAAGGATATCTTCCTCATCCATCGCTCCAACCACTAAGGATACGTCTACACTGTGATAAAAAGTGGCTGGCCCAGGTCAGCTAACTTAGGCTCGCGGGGCTCGGGCTGCAGTATAAAAATTGTCTCAACATGAACTCCTAGAGCGACACCATGGACAAAAGATGCAATCCTTGAATGTCCGAAGGGAGGTTGTATTACCGCTGTATTTGGTACTGATGGAACCACTGCTGGAATACAGTGTGTAGTTCTGGTGTCTACAATTCAAGAAGGATGTTGATAAGTTGTAGAGGGTTCAGAGAAGAGCCACGAGAAAGAGCAAAAGTTTGGAAAACATGCTTTATATTGAGAAACTCAAGGAGCTAAATCTTTTTAGCTTAACAAAGAGAAGAATAAGTGGTGACTTGATTAGTCTATACATATCTACATAGGGAACAGAAATGTGACAATAAAGGGCTCTCCAAACTAGCAGCTGCACATTTTTAACAGTGAAGGTAATTAACCATTGAAACAACTTACAAGAGTTGTGGTGGATTCTCCAGCTCTGGAAATTTTTACATCAATATTGGATGTTTTTCTAAAAGTCGTGTTCTAGTTCAACCGCAGCAGTTGTACCCGAAGTAGGGATTAATTCAGGGAGTCCTATGGCTAAGGTTAACATTCTGTCACAGTTGCTTTTAGCAAAAGTCAGGGACAGGTCGCGGATAATAAACAAAAATTCATGGAAGCCCGCAACCTGTCCCTGACTTTTACTAAAAATACCCTGCGGGGGAGGGAGAAATAGAGTGCTTCTGGAAGCTTATAGCTGTTCCAGCTCCACTGCTGCTCCTGCGGCAGGGACTGCCCGCCACTGCTCTAGCCCCAGGGGGGATGAACCAATGCCAGCCACTGCTCTGGCAGGCTCGGGGACCGCTACTATGGCAGGCCCAGGGCTGGCCAACAGCCACTGCTCCTGCAGCCTGGCAGCCAGCTACTCCGGTGGCCCTGGGGCTGACCATCAGCCAGCTGCTCCGGTGGCCCTGGGGCTGACCACCAGTCAGGAGGTCAGAGTATATAAATATCTTTAATTAGTTTTCTTCATGTACACTTTTGAGCTATATTGGTTGGATTTGGTCGTGTGGTGGTTTAAGTGACATGGGATTCGTTCTGGTTGTCTGAGGCTGTCCAATGGGCTCAGAAGGGTCATAAGAAGACATTTTGTGTATATACTTTATTTTTATGATTTTAATTTATTTTCCATTTTTAAACAAGTACAAATAATAGAAAGGGAAGTATATGAATCCGTGAACCAACAATAGATTACTTTTGAGGAATTTCCTGATCTTTTATTCCCTTTTACTTTGTGTGTTTTGGAGCCCACAGAAGTTGATGTCCTGTTAGATTAGTGCTACTTTGAAACATTTTTCGCCACTTTTAAATGGCAAAATTATCCTCTCCTGCTCCCATTGAAGTTAATGACAAAACACCCATTGACTCCAATGCAAGCAAGATCAGAGCCCTAGTTATTAAGATATATTGCAGTTGATTTTTTCTTTCAGTACTCAGATATCCCCAGAGCTGTTTATTTTGGGGAAGTGTTTGATTTTTCTTGCTTGTTTGCCATTTATGCTTAACTAGCTATTTTCAGAATGTTGGAGGTGTGTGTTATGCTCAACAAACTGAGACCAAGTCACAGAATCTATGTAAAGAGCCAGATTTATATTTTGCAAAATATACATCTATTTGATTTATGATTTAAGGATGTGTAATATCAGTGAGCTGGTTTTAAAGACAGGCAGAGTTCATGACTCTGATTGAAGTTGGGAAGCAGAATTCTGCATGTTAAACAAAGTTTCATGATATAATATAGTGATTAGTAGCAGCTGGGTCCTCACCTACCACATAGGACCATAGTATCCAGTAAAACATCTAAAAAAATTCTAGACAAACAGCCTGTATGAGGACTAGACTTTAAATATTCAACAATACATGTTCTCAGATAGCGTTTTTAACTTGTGGATCAAAAACACATTACAAAGGAGGCAAGTAACAGTACTTACATTTTACAGATGGAAAAACAGAGGCACAGAAAGTTGAAGTGACTTTCTTAAATTCAACCAGCTGGACAGCACCCAGGTCTCCTGAGTCCAAGTTCAGTGACCTAGCTACCAGGGGCCGCTCTAGCAAAGCAAGCAGGTGCTTGGGGCAGCCCATTTGCAGGGGCGGCAGCCGGCAGGGAGCCAGCATGGGAGCTGAGAACCAACAGGGGGCCCTGGGAGCTGTAGTTCCTTGGTTAGCTCCCTGCCTATAGAGCCAGCCCTGGAGCAGGGAAAGAACTACATTTCCCAGCATTCCCTTGGCCGCTATCAACAGGAAAGGGAGGGGGAGGGAGTATGGTAGCTGAAACCTCATGCTGCAGCTTGCTGTGAATGGAGAGCTCACAGCTAGAGCTGGGTGGCACTGTGAATGGGGAACAAGTATGCCCAAGGAGTAGAAGGCTTTGGCCCAGATATCCCCTTCAGAAGACATCCCCAGCCTGGATTAGGGATACAGGTGTGACCTCACCTTGCAGCCCCCAAAGAAAGAATTGGGTGGACTAAATGGACAGTGCCCCTCTCTATCTGAAGCCTAGCAAGGGAGGTACGTGGATCCCACTAGAATTTAAAATGAAAAGTAAGGGAGGGGAGGCTCTACTGGTCCCGGGCAGCTTTAGATACAGTACCAGGCACGTAGGAGGATTTCCACTTCTGAGCCATGGAAGCAGAAATTGACTTTTCCTTTCCAGATTTAGCTAATATTCAGAAAGGGAGTCTAGCACCTGCCTTCCAGATTTGAACACCTCAAAATTCAGGAGTGCTCAAGCTCAATTTGGGCAGTTGTTTTATATTATTTTTGTATATGTTTTCAAAACTGACATCAGGCCATTAGACATGATAGGCAAATTGAGTGTTTTGCTGCCTGATATCATAAAAGAAGTTCACAGATTGATGTGCGGGGAAGCGGAGAGGGGTAACTGGGATCCAATACCTCCTAATAAATCTATAATGAATAATATTATTTACATGCTAATGCCATGTTTTGAATTTCAAAACTTTAGTCATGTAATGTAGCGTGCTAGTTTCACTAGAACCATAGTTCAAATCTAATTGAGATTATTCATTACAGTAGTGCATGATTCCAACATTAGAGAGACATCCACTATTCTGGGATCATGAAATGGGTATTTTATGGGTCATCAGTTATGTCATACCTGAGATAATTTTCTTATTCTTTGATAATTTCAGATTAAAGTGGCAATAAGAAACTCCAGACTGTGTATTTCAATGGGAGTGTTTGAAGCTAAGTGGCATAAATTCAGCCTCATGCCTCACAGCATAGTTTGGGTATAAAATACTCCTTCAGAAAGATCTGAAATACAGTATCACTAAATTATACTGTGTGTATAATGTGGAATCAATGTGGGTTCAATTTCGTTGCTTGGCACCATGCTACAAATATTATTTGTATCATGCATCTCAGAGAAACATACTTGTTTCATTATAATCTATCTAAATATCAAGAATCATTATTCTGAAAAGCATAGAACTTCTCAATGGATCCTTGATGACTTCATTTTCATTAAGAACTTTAACATTTATCTCTTTGTTTTATGCCTGTTACATAGGATTATAGTCCCCTGTAGACACAGTAGATTAGGGATTATAAAATTAATGTGGTGTAAACCCATTGTGCCAGCATTTTCAAACCATCTTTACAGAATGAAAAAAAGGCAGCTGGACCCTGACCTACAACGTGGGACCACATTACCCAGCAGAATAATCTCTACCAGAGCTGCTAACTCGACAGCCTGTGTAAAGTTAGATAAGGGGTGATCTTAATGTTCACTGAGTCTATAAATAATTATTCAGCTCACCAGGCAAAGTAACACTGCACCCTGCAGGACCTAAATCAGATGATTCAGTATGAGTCAGAAAATATTTGATTTAACTGCGGTTTTATTTAGTTTAAGATTCCAACTATGGTTCGTATACAGTAGTCTTCCCTTAAAAAGAAATAAGTATAACCTGGAATACTCGAGTCTCAAATCATTATAAAACCCAATGCACCTGTATCTGAAAATACGCTACATTTCTGCATTTTGAAATACCTATTATTTAGGTGTTGTGTGTATCCACTGAATATGTATTTCTGTACTATATCATGAAGTCCTTCTCTAGGTGGGAAAATTCTGTTAATTTTTTAAAACTCTCATGGATCACAGAGCTCTGTAGCTTTATTCTGTGTTGACAAGAGGTGAAGATGGAAATTACCCCAAGAAAGACCATACTTTGATACTTTCCAGCCTAAGCTTGCATAAGAAAAAGGCTTGGATAGTTCAGAGATGGTTTAGATAAGTATAAGTCTATCCAAACTGAATAAAACCTCTGATTCTTTTGAGATTCACTCTTCACCTGTGTGCTCAGGTCTATATAATCACACACACACATATACATGCTATGTACAATAAGCTGCTTCAGATATGTGATTTATTTCTGTGTCGGGGTGGCTTAAGTCAACATGAATTTCAGTGCTGGAAATGAAATCATATCCCAACAACCTTGCTATTAGTAATCCATTTACCTTTTTAAAATATGTGGCATTGGAGAAAAACCAGAGCACAAGCATGGCCAATGTTGCCACTATTGAATGTTGAGGAAGTCACACTGAGAATACCGAGAGCCCAACCATATACAGTTTAGTTTATAGGAAAAAGTGATTACTATGGGTTTTTTAATATTAACTTGTAAAGACAGTTTTGAAATTGTTTGCATAGTGAGTTTGGTTTTATTTACTAAAGCACACACATATTTTAAAATGTAGAATCATAGAATCATAGAATATCAGGGTTGGAAGGGACCTCAGGAGGTCATCTAGTCCAATCCCCTGCTCAAAGCAGGACCAATTCCCAACTAAATCATCCCAGCCAGGGCTTTGTCAAGCCTGACCTTAAAAACCTCTAAGGAAGGAGATTCCACCACTTCCCTAGTTAACCCATTCCAGTGCTTCACCACCCTCCTAGTGAAAAAGGTTTTCCTAATATCCAACCTAAACCTCCCCCGCTGCAACTTGAGACCATTACTCCTTGTTCTGTCATCAGGTACCACTAAGAACAGTCTAGATCCATCCTCTTTGGAACCCCCTTTCAGGTAGTTGAAAGCAGCTATCAAATCCCCCTCATTCTTCTCTTCTGCAGACTAAACAATCCCAGTTCCCTCAGCCTCTCCTCATAAGTCATGTGCTCCAGCCCCCTAATCATTTTTGTTGCCCTCTGTTGGACTCTTTCCAATTTTTCCACATCTTTCTTGTAGTGTGGGGCCCAAAACTGGACACAGTACTCCAAATGAGGCCTCACCAATGTCGAATAGAGGGGAACGATCACGTCCCTCGATCTGCTGGCAATGCCCCTACTTATACAGCCCAAAATGCCGTTAGCCTTCTTGGCAACAAGGGCACACTGTTGACTCATATACAGCTTCTCCTCCACTGTGACCCCTAGGTCCTTTTCTGCAGAACTGCTTCCTAGCCCTTCGGTCCCTAGTCTGTAACAATGAATGGGATTCTTCCATTCTAAGTGCAGGACTCTGCACTTGTCCTTGTTGAACCTCATCAGGTTTCTTTTGGCCCAATCCTCTAATTTGTCTAGGTCCCTCTGTATCCTATCCCTACTCTCCAGCATATCTACCACTCCTCCCAGTTTAGTGTCATATTAATGGAGATATCCTATCTCCTAGAACTGGAAGGGACCTTGAAAGGTCATCAAGTCCAGCCCCCTGCCTTCACTAGCAGGACCAAGTACTGATTTTGTCCCAGATGCCTAAGTAGCCCCTTTAAGGATTGAACTCACAACCCTGGGTTTAGCAGGCCAATTGCTCAAACCACTGAGCTATACTTTCCCCCTCAACAACATCTACTTGCATACTAGGCTATACACTGCCATTACACTAACCAATAGGGTCCTTAGAGAGACAAATATCAGTGTCATTGTTTGGGGTAATGCTACATGTGAGAGAAGCTGCAATGGAAGCATAGCACAGAATGCATTCAGTCTGTGCTAGTAAACAGTAACCTTTACTTTAATCCCCTCTACAACAACAGCAGCATCTTCAGTGATTTCTGTGTTGTGCTCCTCTATAACCGCTCACTAGATAGTAATATTCATACCGGGGACTCTCGTCTAAATGGAAATGTAACTAGGTAACATGATTTGCTTCCTTGTGATGTTGTTAGTTTTGTTTTTGTAAACTGCAGTTTCACAAGTGATACAAGAAAACACATTTCTCCTCCTTTAACTCTGGCTGTAGTAAGGAGTGCGGGCATCATCATTCTATTGCTGTTAGAGACCCACCTAATCTTGGATGCTGCCTGTCACGTCTCTCTCTCTCTCTTTGAGATTTTTTCATTAAAAATGTATTATAATAAAAAAAAGTGTGTGGCCAGCTGGGTTGTGTCCCTTAGCGGTATGACTCACCCCTATGCTGCCTTTCCTTACCCTGCAAAACAGTGATCATCTAAGACCCAATTTTACTACAGTAATAAGAATGAAGGGAGGGGAACTCAGTCCTCTGGCTTTCTTACAACTAAGTGCTTATTAGGGAGGTAGGGGCTTTTTAAAAGCAAAAATGACAATTAAATAGAGAATCGCTCCCAAATTTTACTACTTCACAAAATAGTAGCAAACATAACAAAATTATCCATTCAAAATTATTTGGCAACATTTTGTGTTCAATATCTCCCTTCCCCCACCCCTCGATTGTTTTACCAGGAGTCTCAAGCTTTGGCTGGCTTCTGCTTTCTCAAATACATAAAAGAGAATTCTGAGCCAATCTCAATCATTAAAGCTGAATGAATATATTTAGCAGACACCCTAGGTAAAAGAATGGAAAAAGTTTTTTAGCACTGAACACACCCAGACCAAATACAGTTAATTAAAAGTAGGGCTATAGGTTTGTGAGGACACTTTGTAATTTTTCTAGATAGCTGAAAATGTGCTTATTCTCCAGGTTACAGTCTTCCTAAAAGCTAAAAAATTTGTGACTGAGTGAAGTGTTATGGATTGATTGAGGATTAGCCTTTTATATAGAAAAATGATCTTTCTAGTTTCAGGTGTTCTTAACTTTTCAGGCATAATTGAGGTTAAGGACAATTTGGACAATGACAGATAAATTAAGGACCTAGTCTATTAGAGAAGTTAGCAGAGTTTGTAAACTCCATCAACCAGTTACCTCTAGTTGAAGTTCCTTCAGTGAAGGTGGTGGAGATTAAAAGTTCTTTATCAAAGAATAGATTTATTAAGGAAGGCTAAACCAAGGAAAGTCAGGGTGAGTTGGGTATGTAACTCCATTTCGTTCCCTTTGGCAATCCTAGTCCTCATCCTTAACTTGGTCTTTCTTAACAGATCTGTAAATTGCTTTATACAGAAAGCTAATAGGCTTGTGGAGCTTTCAATCTCCTCCAGTTTCTCTAGAGAAACATGTAAGTCAGCAGGAGCTGATTTGAATTCTCTCTCCACACCTAAATTTTCTTTACATTGTTGTTTTATTTATTTTATTTTTTTTTTAAAAGTACATTGAAGGGTTAAAATCCATGTGCATTTTATATAACAACATGGTATATAGATTGTGCCAGCTCTTTTCCAGACCTGAAGTCCAGAGTGTGATCGAGAGACCAGAGGCCTAGCAAATAGTGATTAGCTAAGAGAAAAACAGAATAAACAAGATAACATTGCCTTTGCTAAGATATGCTTGGTCAGTAGAAATGCCAGATGTTGAAGCAATAACTGAATAATTATGTTTCATCCAATGTTTCAAATTGAACAAAGGATCCCTGTTCCTATTGTGTTTCTCCTGAAGGGAAAACAGTCTTCCCACAGATCCAACCTTGAGTTTATGAAAATTGGCACATGTCAGTATAAGATATGGCATCCTTCCACCTCCCTTCTAAGGGACCAATGCCCTGCCTTAAGACATAAAGGAGACAATCTGTATTACCATATCCTTTCACTGTTTCTTTGCTTTAAGCCCTCGGAATGTACCTGTTGGACAGTCAAAGGAGTTGCTCCATTCCTATGGACCCCAAATCAGAATTCAACATATATATATTTTATACTAATAACCTTTTATCAAAGTATTAATTGAATGTTAACTTGCTAACTTGAGACCATGGGCGCAGATATTATGTAACCTTTTAACCATTGGCTAATGTGCTATCTTGTCTTGCTGCAAAACCTATCCCGGGGTGTGGAACTGCCTACCCCGTCACTTTCCCCCGCCCATGGAAAATCTATATATTCTGTTGTAATCAATTGATTGACAGTGTCTCTGAGCCTAATAAGCCAGGTGACACTCCGCCAGCGCTATGTGTAATAAACTCCTATGCTTGACTTCTACACGGTGTGGATTTATGTCCTACATACATGCTTTAAGAAAGCAGGTGGAGAGAAAAGTAAAGGAACATGAAAGATGACACATCGACCTTTTAAAGGTCAGGAAATTCCAAGAGTTTTGATTGCCCCTCATAATCCTAAACTGAGCCGTTCTGCCTATACATAGTATGTTCTCTCCTTCTGTTCCTTTTTAATTGTAAACTCATATAATATTGCATAATATCTTATTAAAAATTAATGAACAAATGTTATTAACATAAACAGAATAGGCAATCTATGGTGATGGGAACCATATAAGTACCAAGATGTGCGCCACCTGGTTGATTGTAGCTCAACCTTGAAGTGCATTTACACCTTAAAAGTGACTCCACTGTAGTAATAGAAGGGATGACTTTGGCTTTCTGTGTTCTCTACATCTGTAACAATAATCTTAAATAAAAGAAGAAATCCTACTCATACATATCTTTAGAGTGTGATTAATTAGGTCTATAAAATATATGGAAAGAGATTCTGAACAATAAATTACCTGCTGAAAAATTCTCACATCCAAAACACTCAGTCCTGAGATTCCAAGAAAAACAAATATTCAATAACACATTGAGCCTGTGATACCAGATTATCTTCTAGAAGAAAAGGCAAACAGCTGTTGGGAAAGATAAAACAGAATGTCAATTAACAAACAGAGGTGATTGCACAAAATGCAGTTATCAAGAATTGTTTGTGGTAACTGAAAATCATATGCAGACCACATAATTGTCAAAATATACATAATTTTGATCATGATTTTGTACCTGACTAGGTACTGATCATATCGGTGCTACCAGATGTTTGACTCATTCTGAAGTTTTATAGGAAATGACATAGAAGAATGTCAGAAGTTTGGTCTTCAACATAGAGAACTGGTCAATGAATTAACTCTTGCTAGATATGGGGCTTGGATCCTTCAGTCTTCTCATGTCTCCAATGCCAGCTAGAGGTGAATGGCTAGAAAACTATTTGTAAATAATGTTAACCATAAGGCATGCCTCTCTTTGCAGAACCAGAGGGTAAAATTATCAATGGAAAAATATGGAATATGGAAATCTTTCAAAAAACTTGTAAAGTTGCAAAAATGGAAATGTTCTCTATTTTCATTATGAAGTTAGCAAATCTTACCCAAAGAACCACTGCCTCCCTCTTCTAATTAAGACCAAAAACCTCTGGGTCTGATTTACCACTGTGGTGTTCCAGTTTTACACTAGTTTAACGCCACTGGAATCCATGGAGTTACAGCAGCATAAAAATGGAGTGGTGAATCAGGCTCTATGCTCTTATTTTACCTTGCACAGGCAACTCTCAATCTCCTGCTCAGCATTCCAGCAGGGAGAGGAGATTTGCTCCTCATGGGAGAGGTGGGGTGAGGTATGGGGAGAGCATATGAGGTGCATTTCTCATTTCTGAAATAAAACAAGAAAATCCTGTTATTTTTTTGCCATTGTATTGCAGGTGAAAATGATTCTGACCCTCAGTGACATTTGTGTATGGCAATAGGTGTGCATTGATACTCTGTCTCTTAGGGTTTTCTATAGAGTCCACCAGGACCCAGTGCAGGGATCAGAGGACTGGGGTATTGTGCTCATGGCCCTGAGGAGCTGGGCCACTGCATTCTGTATTGCTTCCAACTGCCCCCCAGCCACAATGAATTACAGTAGTCCCCAGGCTGCTGGTGACCAAGGAGTGGGTCATTGTAGCCAGATCCTTAACTGAGAGGAATGGGCAAAGCAGGCACTTCTCATATTCAGGTAGTTCAAAGGGTGAGCCCGTAAATGCCCCTGGAGGTTACTTATGCCAGTCATATGAACAATCCCAGCAAGGGAGGGTATATGCTAAAATACATTAAAGGAGGCTATGCTAAAATACACAGCTTATGCCCTCTGATCCTAGACCCAGCCCCAGAATGCCCTCTCTATAGCTTTGGTCACAGAGGATGTGCAAAGCTTAGATTTGACAAATTTGAGGGGAATGTGCAAAAGCTGTGTCCCGCAGTCCATCTCCCAAAACCTCTGGCTTTCAGACATGTGCATACACATAGCCCAAAAGCCTGAATTTGACCCTAGATAAATAATGAGACTTTAAACTTAAATAATGGAAAAGGTAAGTATGGATTTACACTGCTCATTTTATATATACTGATTGTGCTACATCTGATATCTTCAGACTTCAACTGAAGCATCAGGTTGAGTCCAAGATCTCCCCTTCAGGACTGGATTAGGAAATTAGGTTGGCTGTAGGATAAAATGCAAGTTGGCAAATACCAAGAATATATTTTTAACACACTAAACAAAAAAAAAGTCAGAAGAAAACAAAGCGCTGTAATATAAATTATACAGGTGTGTAAATAACTATTATTGACAAAATATCTTTGTAATTATATTACTCAGTACAGAAGTATTTAATATTAATTTAGTTGTAACTAAACATTGTTATTCAAATGTGAAGATTCTTATTAATGGAGAGCTATATCTATTTACTTGTCCAGCTATTCTAGATCCTTAGGTTGTATGTACATTATTTCCTGGCATCTTTCATTCTAGTATGTAATTTGCATATTCTATACAGTTAAATATGCACCCTGTGTACTACAATTATGTAAAAGCAGCAAAGAGTCCTGTGGCATCTTATAGACTAACAGACGTATAGCAGCATGAGCTTTCGTGGGTGAATACCCACTTTTTCGGATGCAATTATGTAAGGCTCTGTCTGGAAACACTTATGCACATGGGTCACTTTATACTCTATTGAATACATTGGAACTATTCATTTGTATGAAGATATTCACAAGCGTGTTTGCAAGATCAGGACCTGAGATTGGATCTTGTTGATTTAAATAAAATTAAAATATAATTTAGTGAGTATTTTAACCAAGGCATAGAATGAAGTAAGGACCCCCTCCCCTTGTGCAGCCCATGGCAGGGCCCAACTCATTTACAACCCCAGCATTCTGCACCTAGATGCTTCCCCTTGGGAGCAACTCGGCAAGGGGACATGGTAAAGAATAGGCAGAGTCATGGCTCGTCTTCTCCGTGTACCAGTCAGAGAGCTTTGGCTAGCCTCACAGGAGGAGTATGCTGCACCCCAAAAAGGGGTATTGCATGTTACATGCCCTCCCTACCCTCAGGACAGCTGGTAAGCACTGTGCACGTCTGAGGCACAATATCTCAGGTGTTCAACCTGGTGCAGTATAGATTCCACACCTCTCCTTACTTCAGGCATAAATCAGGTCCTGACTATGAAATGATAATCAGAACTATTATTTTGGTGCTTTCTTTCCAATTTAGTAGCCAACATTTGTATTCCCCACATTATGGGTCAGAATGTGGGATGGCGAATGTTAATAACATTTGATTTAGCTGTGTGCCTGAAGCCACACTGCTTGGCACATCCATGAAAAAAGTCACAGCCTGCCAAAAGTAGTATGTCAAGGGCATTCAATATAGTTTGTCTACTTCAAAAGTAAAGCAGCAAAAGCAGTTTGACATTAGGCTCAAATGCCAACAACCGCAGACCTCAGATTTCACATTCATTATGCACTTCACTAAGAAGGACGGCTGGGATGAAATGATATCCAAATCTGGTCCAGAGAGGAGTAAAAAATGGAGAGGAAGATTCCCACCAGATTCAGTTCAGATCAAAGTGGGATGGGCCTATATATGGCCAGCCATGAGGGAAAAATAGTGGGTCAGAGATTCATAAAGCACAGCAGAGTGCTTCATCTCTTAGGAGAACAATAAAATCCCTGATATGTGCCATATTGCTTCCCTAGGAAAAGGCAGAAAGTTGAGGAAAATATTTGTTATTAATAACACTTTTAAAAGAAAATTAAATTAAAGATATTACCTCACTACCTTGTCTCTCTCATATCCTGGGACCAACTAGGCTACAACCACACTGCAAGCTCCTTTGTGCTAGTCATTTTATAAACAACATTATAAAAGATGGTCCGTACCCAACAGAGCTTATAGTTTAAATAACTCAGTAGAAGTCTGCTCATGTGTATAAGGTACTATCATTGGGACCCAGGGTGACAGAATCTGGCCTCAAAATGAGGGGGAAACAACTTCCTTCACTGAAGTAACGGTTGAGAATCCTCACTTCCTCCCTATATGAGAGGGAAAGAAACTGTAAATTTAAGCTTAATGCTAGAGCTGTTCAATTTGTTTCAGCTACATTTTTCTCACCAAAAAATGTCTTTTTCATAAAAATTGAAATGTCTGAGGAATATGTCCATTTTCAACAAATTTTTCGGACTTTCATAAAAAAAATGTGTTTGTTTTTGTTTTTTCAGCAACAGAAAGCCAAAAAATTTCAACCAACAACCGAAACCTTTTCCTGTTTTTACAGTAATTTTGACTGAAATATTCCATTTGTTGAAAACCAAAAAAATGTTCAGGTTTTGATTTATTTATAAAACCTGAAAACTTTTGGAAAAAAATTATGAAAACATTTTCATTTTTATGAAAATTGTTCACAGGATCCAAAAAATGTCCCAACCAGCTTTATTTAACACCACTTGAGTTATACACATAACATAGTCTGTCTCATCAGGGTAATAGTTATAAAGATTGCACAGAGTCATCGCCTAAGTGTCAATTATATAAGTACTCAAGAGGCCTGGATACTTAGCTGTGGAACTGGAGCGTATACTGAATTAACACTGTAACCATCTATGTACAATTTATGAATTCCAGTTTGATTTTATGAACTCAATGTATGTTTGTGTCATCAACTGTCTTGCATCACACTTCTTGTGTTAAAAAGAAGGGGCGTGGCACCTGGGTATCTGCCTCTGAATGAGATGAACATTAAGGACCATCAACAACTCAGTAAACCCTGCCCTAGCAGAACAGTGGTTATGCTCAAGACTGTGGCCAAATAACCCAGTTTTTCAAGTCTGGACTTCAGGTGGGTGGTAACGAAGAAACAGACTACTTGGCAGGGGACTCTGATTGGCTATGATGAGCTTGAGGCTGACCATAAGCATCACACAGCAAAGGGACTGGAAGGAATAAAAGAACCAGGTAGGCATGGAGCAGCTTGCTCTTTCACTAACTGGAACACAATATTAAGCCAGTGCTGGAGGAGTGAGGTCCAGAAGAGGTTACCTGGAACCTTGAAAGGACATTGCCAAAATCACAAAGAATACTCAAGAGTGGTGAGGAAACTGAGGCAGGGAAGAATGGTGTACAGGTGTCTCTTATTTTGGATGGATGTTTATCCCTTGTGCTGTGTAAAAATAAAGAGTAATGAGTTTAAAAATTCCTCTGCAAGATCTGCATCTTACTGGCTTCAACTATGATGTGTCCCTGAAGGGTTAAACTGTAAACCAAAGTACCAGGAGGGTAAAGCTTGGAGGTGATTGTGCTTAAGCTATTGGTCACCCTTGAGGGATTCAGCATCAGTCCTGGGACCTGCAGCACCTAGACCACTTTTGAGAAGAGGTGCCAGACAGAGAGGCTATCCCCAAGGAGTAAGCCTAGAGGCAAAAGAAAGAGGCAGTGCCTGGAGCCTGTTTCAGTTCCTGGGATGCTTAAAAGCCACAGACCCAGTGTGTGGGTCTAAACCCAGCAGCCTGGTGAGTGCCCAGCAGGGAGAGATTGAAGTGGCTATAACGAACCAGTTATCCGCTGAAGGTTCATCACCATGAGGAATTTTGTGATTGTTCTACAGGTATAAGTACAACTTTTATAGTGTAAGAATTTTTTTTCAGTCCAGCTAGGCAGTTATCTAATTATGTGACCACAGATCAAAACAAAATATATGCAAAATGCTGGTTTTCAGTAATATGCAACACCACTATAGGCAAATGTATTGTAGTAACCAGAATCTAACCAAACTTTTCCAAAACATAATTATGGCTTAATGGCTCTTATCCTGAGCCATTAAAGGAAAAGGGGGCTTTGCCATTGACTCCAATGAGTGTAGAATCAAATATGAGGATTCCAAGAACATCATTTCAACATCCCACATCAAAGTTTTGTTCACCATAAATCTTCTTAAGGCTGAAGCAATGTAAAAAACACAGTAAATATAAGTCCCTGTTTCCACCCCCCTTGCTTGTTTGGTTATGCAACTCTAGCAAATAATCTGACAGCACAAATATAAACCCTTTTAAATGTTGAAAGTGTCCTGATTACAAACGTATTAAATCTGTGTCCCTTTGCATAGGAACTCTGGTCTTGACAGGGACTAAAATGACGCTAAACCTCATCTGCTTTTTCAGTCAGATTTATACAGCCCCTGCTGTGTGGCATCTACCACTAAGCTGACATGCCGGAACAGTGGCTGAACAAAGAAGAAACCATTGTAAATGTATTTATTTTCTAAATCTGCATAAAATGAGTATTTCAGGGATGTACCATTCAACCTCTGACTTTAAAGTTTTGTTACCCATAATCAGCCTTAAATGTGGAGCATAATCACTAAATAGAGAAAAATTAGTAAAATTTTCATAATTCACTATGTAAAGCGGGTAAACTAACTGTTAATATATTTTTTAAAAAACATTTTTGGAATTCCCCATAGCAATAAAATAACAAATATGAATACTTTTTTCAGAGGAAATTAGTGTACCTTGGGGACCAAATCACCCCCAGCTGCAGTTTTGCAAACCATGTTGTGTGGCAGCCTCCCCTACTTAGACATGCTAAAACAGTGCATGAACAAAGAGCAACTCTGGTACATGCATACATTTTCCAAATTTACATAAAATTAGAATTTCCAGAATGTGTAATGTGCCAGCCATCTCAAAGTGTTGTTAGTCTGATTCTTCCTTGAACTGGTTGGGGCACTATTGATTACTGGGTTTAAAAAAATGTTAGATTTCCCTACCATACACATTGCAATTCAGAAAATGTCTCTAATATTTAAAATAATTGATTCAGTGTGGCATTTAGAAACATTAGGCATGTATTGTTTTACTCAGAAATTAATTTCTTCATCAGTTGTTTTGCATAGTGCTTTTCATTCCTGAAAAATGTTTAATATAGGAAGTCAATCAGATTCTCTAACACAGGTAGCTGCACAATCTGTTTCACTGACCACGATGGCGTGCCTAGAGTATTTCCATCCAGAGAGGTGTCAGCTGTTTAATCACATTACCTGACTCTCTCTTCAGTTTCTCTGGTTTAGGGGCATTTCAGACATGAAGAACATAATGTTATTGTGAATGTTAGTTCGTGTCAGAATTTTAGATTACTTTTCAATATCTAGAAATGAAACCTACAGTATGATTTACTGTAGGTCTGGCCTAATGAGTGCTACTGGCAATGCTCATCTTCATTGCTGTTATTTTTAAGACAGCCGCAGAAAGCGGGACTACAGAAAGAAAGTATTTCTCTGCATTAAAAGTAGGGTAAGCTACTATTCTAAATACAAAAAAATACCAAATAAAAAAATCCAAATAAACACAATGGGCCAGAATAATCTGTTACACCAGTGTAAATCTGGAATAACTCAGTAGATATGACTTAAACCTTACTCACAGCTAAGCTGCACTACATACTGTCTACTTTATTAGTGTATAATACAAGATTTGCTATAAAATCTTTCTATTTTCATTAAATTTAAAGAAAATGACCCAAACAATGTAGATTTTCTGTGTCTTCTGTAAGAACTTTCTGTTCAGGAAATAACATTGTGTATTGGAAATACACACTTGAAAATCTGTTCACTTTGTTAATATTTGCATGCAAAAATCTTTCTTACAATTCATTGTGAAATGGTGAGATAAGAAACCTGGATCTTTCGCAATTTTTTTAATTTGCACCAAAGAAAATTTTTACTATTTTTGTGATGGAAATGGCAACCCTTATATAAAGAAGACTGTATTCCCATTCTAGTTTGGACCAACTAGTTTGGACCAATCTTTGAAAACTCGTGGCAATCAGCTTTCAGACAATTGCAAAAAAAGGCAAATATAGTGCTGTGACGTTGTGCAGTCTATATGGTTTTATAAAAATATAAGTGAATATAATGTAACTGGGATAGTTTCGTGCAAAAGGTCTCTTGTAAGGTATCATTACAAAGTGCATAATCTACTGAGTATGATCATCTGATTTGTATAAATGTACCACTCTTGTATCTAAAACTAGAAATATAAAATGTAACTCTGAGGGCCTATTGTAATTATGTAAAGTGTGGGCCATTAATGATGGTTTGGAATCTTGATGACTCCCATTGTCTGCAGATGGCTGTTTACCTGTGAGTCTCCCTGTATATGTGTGTGCTGGCAAGTGAGTAATGAAGTCTTGCAGTGACATGTGATCATGTCACCTGAACTGGAATCCATCTTTAACCTGGTGCTTTTCCAGTGAGGGGGGGGTGAAAACCCAGACGGACAAAGGATTCCCGCCTTATGCAAAAGATATATAAAGGGGTGGAAGAGAACAGAGAAGAGAGAGGAGCCATCATGGAGAAACCCCTAGCTAACACATAAGCTGGAACAAGAGCTGTACCAGGGGAAAGAATTGTGCCCAGGCCTGGAAGGTGTCCAGTCTGAGAAAAACTTACTGAAACATCTCTGAGGGTGAGATTATCTGTATTTAGTTTGATTAGGCATAGATTTGCGCATTTTATTTTATTTTGCTTGTGACTTACTTTG
Source organism: Terrapene triunguis (assembly GCF_002925995.2). Taxonomy (NCBI): domain Eukaryota; kingdom Metazoa; phylum Chordata; order Testudines; family Emydidae; genus Terrapene; species Terrapene triunguis. The sequence goes on along the minus strand of NW_020664419.1, from coordinate 43,601,035 downwards.
TTCTGTCTGTTACTACTTTGAACCACTTAAATCCTACTGTCTGTATTTAATAAAATCACTTTTTATTTAGTAATTTACTCAGAGTATGTATTAATACCTGGGGGAGCAAACAACTGTGCATATCTCTCTATCTGTGTTATAGAGGGCGAACAATTTATGAGTTTGCCCTGCATAAGCTTTATGCAGGGTAAAACAGATTTATCTGGGTTTAGACCCCATTGGGAGTTGGGTATCTGAGTGCTAAAGACAAGCACACTCCTGTGAGCTGTTTTTGGGTAAACTTGCAGTTTTGGGACAAGTGATTCAGACCCTGGGTCTGTGTTGAAGTGGACTGGAGTGTCTAATTCAGCAAGACGGGGTGCTGGAGTCCTGAGCTGGCAGGGAAAACAGAAGCAGGGGTAGTCTTGGCACATCGGGTGGCAGCTCCCAAGGAGGTTTCTGTGATCCAACCCGTCACAAGTGCCCATCTTTAAAAAAGGGAAGAAGGAGAATCCGGGGAACTACAGACCAGTCAGCCTCACCTTAGTCCCTGCAAAAATCATGGAGCAGGTCCTCAAGGAATCTATTTTGAAGCACTTGGAGGTAAGGAAGATGATCAGGAACAGTCAGCATGGATTCACCAAGGGCAAGCCATGCCTGGCCAACCTGATTGCCTTCTATGATGAGATAACTGGCTCTGTGGATATGGGGAAAGTGGTGGATGTGATATACCTTGACTTTAGCAAAGCTTTTGATATGGTCTCCCACAGTATTATTGCCAGCAAGTTAAAAAAAGTATGGATTGGATGAATGGATAGAAAACTGGCTAGATCGTCGGGCTCAGCAGGTAGTGATCAACGGCTCCATGTCTAGTTGGCAGCCGGTTTCAAGCGGAATGCCCCACGGGTCTGTCCTGGGGCCAGTTTTGTTCAACATCTTCATTAATGATCTGGATGATGGGCTGGATTGCACCGTCAGCAAGTTCATGGATGACACTAAGCTGGGGGGAGAGGTAGATAAGCTGGAGGGTAGGGATAGGGTCCAGAGTGACCTAGACAAATTGGAGGATTGGGCCAAAAGAAATCTGATGAGGTTCAACAAGGACAAGTGCAGAATCCTGCACTTAGGACGGAAGAATCCCATGCACCGCTACAGGCTGGGGACCGACTGGCTAAGTGGCAGTTCTGCAGAAAAGGACATAGGGATTACAGAGGACGAGAAGCTGGATATGAGTCAACAATGTGCCCTTGTTGCCAAGAAGGCTAACGGCATATTGGGCTGCTTTATTATGAGCATTGCCAGCAGATCGAGGGAAGTGATTATTCCCCTCTATTTGGCACTGGTGAGGCCACATCTGGAATATTGCATTCAGTTTTGGGCCCCCCACTACAGAAAGGATGTGGACAAATTGGAGAGAGTCCAGGGAAGGGCAACGAAAATGATTAGGGGCCTGGGGCACATGACTTATGAGGAGAGGCTGAGGGAACTGGGCTTATTTAGTCTGCAGAAGAGAAGAGTTGGGGGGATTTGATAGCAGCCTTCAACTACCTGAAGGTGGGGGGGGGGTTCCAAAGAGGGCGGAGCGAGGCTGTTCTCAGTGGTGGCAGATGACAGAACAAGAAGCAATGGTCTCAAGTTGCAGTGGGGGAGATCTAGGTTGGATATTAGGAAAAACTATTTCACTAGGAGGGTGGTGAAGCACTAGAATGGGTTACCTAGGGAGGTGGTGGAATCTCCATCCTTAGAGGCCCAGCTTGACAAAGCCCTGGCTGGGATGATTTAGTTGGTGTTAGTCCTGCTTTGAGCAGGGGGTTGGACTAGATGACCTCCTGAGGTCTCTTCCAACCCTAATCTTCTATGATTCTATGATTCACCATTGTGTTATTCCATTTTTATTCCAGGGTAACGCCACTGATACAATTTGAAATTTCAACATTCAAAAAATTTCATTCGGCTCTTTTGGTGGGTCAAAGAAATTGGAGGGACGTTTCAGAAAAATGTCATAAAATTTTCCCATTTATTATTAATTTCTTGACATTCCCAGCTCCTGGTAGTTTAGTGGGGTTTTCCACAACAACCTTTCAATTGTTTGTCTTCCTGGGAGTTATTTCTAAGACTCAAAATCCTGTGTATCATTAGATGACTTTGTTTAAACCAGGATTCAAAGGAGG
>NW_020664419.1:43545450-43598785 GCF_002925995.2 Terrapene triunguis | reverse complement strand
GGCTTTTTTTTTTTCTTTTGCTTGGGGCGGCAGAAATGCTGGAGCCGGCCCTGGTCCCAAGCCAGTACATACTAGTGGGTCTAGCTCTTGAGTATGTTTCATCTGATGGCAAATATTTGTTATGGTGTGTAAAAATTATTTTTTTCAGTTTTGCTTAAACTATGAGGCCCTTTATTCGGGATTTTGGGAAAACTGATTTTTCCCCAGATCAAATTTTCCAAACTGGAAGACATTTTTCATTTTTTTCATCAAGACTTTTTTCCTGAATCTTACAAAAAACCAAAATCAATTTTCTGTAGATTTTAATTTTCAGTTGTCTCACTCCTACTCCTCAGTGTGCTTACCAAGTCTTCTTTAGCAAATAAGATCTAAAATGCACATGCATGTTCTCTCTCACAACAAAAACTATAGTTTTCACTTTTGAATTAACACACTTTCCTTTTAGTTAATAGCACCCAAACTGCCATTGAAATGAAAGATGTTGGGATCTCTTTTTATCCCTTTTTCTCAACTAGTCTCAACCTAATTGGGGGGGGGGGGGGATAAAGTTTTTCAAAAGACATTCTAGTAATAAATAGGGTATATACTGAGCAATTATTATACATGATTTCCTCACTCATGTGTAAACCCCTATAACTCACTAATGAGATCACTGCTTGTGAATTAGTAAGGCCTTTCCCTGCACATGGGCTAATCATATTTTATTGCCAATTGCATGTATCCCCTATTCATCTATATTCATGCATGCTTTTTCATCTGTACATACTGTATTTATATTTTATGCTACAGTTTATTATTCTGCTGCATTATAAAACTAAACCTACATCAATATTTTGGGGGATTTTTGATATACAGTATGTGTCATCAGAATGCTGCTGCTAGTGCATTTATGCAAAACATGTTTAAAGATGACCTACAAATACAAATAATCATTTTCTTTTTCTTAAGCAATTCTTAATGAATGTCTCCACTAGTCAGCGTAAGTGGGGTAGATACAATCAGCACATAAACAATTACATTTACTTTTATTTTACTTTTTAAAGTCCCAAAAGTTGTAACTGCAAGCCCCAGCTCAGTTGTGATGTTTTACAATGTATACTTTTGTATCATTACATGACAATTACCAAGAAATTCTGCTGTATTATAGAACTAGTGCATAAGGTATTCTGTAAAGTGATAATTTTTTCATACTCAGAACTATATATTCCATTCCCCAGGATAAACTAGTTATAGACAACAGGTAATGAGATGAGGCACGATACACTTTGACAGTATTCTAATTCAGTGTAATGCAATACAACTTCCACATTCACACTACAGCAGAAGTATGATGTTATAATAAGTTTTTAATGGTAGAGGATTTTTTTAAATTAAGAGCTGGGGGAAAGATGACAGGTGTGGAGGAGCACACGGTTTGGCTGAAGACATCCCTTAGGGATGAATTTATTAAAGGAGGAACTCTAGATCCTAGTAAAGAGGAAAGAAAAGAAGTTGGTAAAGTACGGGTTGGAGCTAGTGAGGAACAGTGAAATGTAAAAGAGTCCCATTTCAATATAACACATGAAGACAAGCAACTGAATATTGATAAAATGTAGAAGTGCTTATATACAAATGCTAGAAGTCTAAATAATAAAATGGATAAGAGTCTTCTTAGCATATGTGCAGTGTGCCTCAGTTGGCACATGGCCAAGATTCATCATTGAATTTGGTCCACTGGTTAGATCATTAGCTACCCTGACCCGGGCTGGATACTGACAGGAAGTGTGACATGAACCCTGGCCATGCCCCCGCCATGGATTAGAATGCCTGGTATTAAATTAGGATATTGATATAATAGGCATCACAGAAACTTGGTGGAATGAGGATAATCAATGGGACACAGTAATATCAGGTACAAAATATATAGGAATGACAGAGTATGTCGCACTGGTGTGGGAGTGGCACTATATGTGAAAGAAAAAAATAGTCAGAAATAAAGTAAAAATCTCAAATGAATCAAACTGTACTATGGAATCTCTAAGGATAAAAATTCCATCCTTGGACAATAAGAGTATAGCAATAGGAATATACTACCGACCACCTGACTAGGATGGTGAGGGTGAATGTGAAATGCTCAGAGAGATTAGAAAGGATACAAAGGCAGTAAACCCAATAATAATGGGGGGATTTCAACTGTCCTCATATTGTCTGGGTATATGTCACCTCAGGAACAGATGTAGAAATAAAATTCCTAGACACCATTAATGACTGCTTTTTGGAGCAGCTTTTCCTGGAACCCACAAGGGGAGAGGCAATTCTTGCTTTAGTCCTAAATGGAGCACAAGATCTGGTCCAAGAGGTGAATATAGCTGAACCACTCAGTAATAGCAACCATAATGTAATTAAATCTGTAGCGGGAAAAATGCCAGAGAACCCCACCACAGTAGCATTTATCTTCAGGAAGGGGAGCTACACAAAAATGAGGAGGCTAGTTAAACAGAAACAGGGCGAAATGTCTGCAAACGACGTAGAAACTTTTTTTAATAATGGAAGCTCAAATGAAATGTGCACCCCAAATTAAAAAACCAACAACCCAGCAAGTGGAACAAAAATTGTCACCATGGCTAAACAGCAGAGTAAAAGAGGCATTTAGGGGCAAAAAAGCATGCTTTCAAAACTGGAAGTTAAATCCTAGTGAGGAAAATAGAAAGTAGCATAAATTCTGGCAAATGAAATGTAAAAGTAGAATCATAGAATCATAGAATATCAGGGTTGGAAGGGACCTCAGGAGGTCATCTAGTCTAACCCCCTGCTCAAAGCAGGACCAATTCCCAACTAAATCATCCTAGCCAGGGCTTTGTCAAGCCGGGCCTTAAAAACCTCCAAGGAAGGAGATTCCACCACCTCCCTAGGTAACCCATTCCAGTGCTTCACCACCCTCCTAGTGAAATAGTGTTTCCTAATATCCAACCTAGACCTCCCCCACTGCAACTTGAGACCATTGCTCCTTGTTCTGTCATCTGCCACCACTGAGAACAGCCGAGCTCCATCCTCTTTGGAACCCCCCTTCAAGGTAGTTGAAAGCAGCTATCAAATCCCCCCTTATTCTTCTCTTCTGGAGACTAAACAATCCCAGTTCCCTCAGCCTCTCCTCATAAGTCATGTGCTCCAGACCCCTAATCATTTTTGTTGCCCTCCGCTGGACTCTTTCCAATTTTTCGACATCCTTCTTGTAGTGTGGGGCCCAAAACTGGACACAGTACTCCAGATGAGGCCTCACTAATGTCGCATAAAGGGGAACGATCACGTTCCTCGATCTGCTGGCAATGCCCCTACTTATACAGCCCAAAATGCCGTTAGCCTTCTTGGCAACAAGAGCACACTGTTGACTCATATCCAGCTTCTCGTCCACTGTGACCCCTAGGTCCTTTTCTGCAGAACTGCTACCTAGCCATTCGGTCCCTAGTCTGTAGCAGTGCATAGGATTCTTCCATCCTAAGTGCAGGACTCTGCACTTGTCCTTGTTGAACCTTATCAGGTTTTTTTTGGCCCAATCCTCTAATTTGTCTAGGTCCCTCTGTATCCGATCCCTACCCTCCAATGTATCTACCATGCCTCCCAGTTTAGTGTCATCTGCAAACTTGCTGAGAATGCAGTCCACACCATCCTCCAGATCATTAATAAAGATATTAAACAAAACCGGCCCCAGGACCGACCCTTGGGGCACTCCGCTTGAAACCGGCTGCCAACTAGACATGGAGCCATTGATCACTACCCGTTGATCCCGACGATCTAGCCAGCTTTCTATCCACCTTACAGTCCATTCATCCAGCCCATACTTCTTTAACTTGGCGGCAAGAATACTGTGGGAGACCATATCAAAAGCTTTGCTCAAGTCAAGGAATAACACATCCACTGCTTTCCCCTCATCCAGTTATCTCCTCATAGAAGGCAATTAGGTTAGTCAGGCACCACTTCCCCTTGGTGAATCCATGCTGACTATTCCTGATCACTTTCCTCTCCTCTAAGTGTTTCATAATTGATTCCTTGAGGATCTGCTCCATGATTTTTCCAGGGACTGAGGTGAGGCTGACTGGCCTGTAGTTCCCCGGATCCTCCTTTTTCCCTTTTTTAAAGATGGACACTACATTAGCCTTTTTTCAGTCATCCGGGACCTCCCCCGATCGCCATGAGTTTTCAAAGATGATGGCCAATGGCTCCGCAATCACATCTGCCAACTCCTTTAGCACCCTCGGATGCAGCGCATCCGGCCCCATGGATTTGTGCTCATCCAGTTTTTCTAAATAGTCCCAAACCACTTCTTTCTCCACGGAGGGCTGGTCACCTCCTCCCCATACTGTGCTGCCCAGTCCAGCAGTCTGGGAGCTGACCTTGTTTGTGAAGACAGAGGCAAAAAAAGCATTGAGTACATTAGCTTTTTCCACATCCTCTGTCACTAGGTTGCCTCCCTCATTCAGTAAGGGGCCCACACTTTCCTTGACTTTCTTCTTGTTGCTAACATACCTGAAGAAACCCTTCTTGTTACTCTTAACATCTCTTGCTAGCTGCAACTCCAAGTGCGATTTGGCCTTCCTGATTTCACTCTTGCATGCCTGAGCGATATTTTTATACTCCTCCCTGGTCATTTGTCCAATCTTCCACTTCTTGTAAGCTTCTTTTTTGTGTTTAAGGTCAGCAAGGATTTCACTGTTAAGCCAAGCTGGTCGCCTGCCATATTTACTATTCTTTCTACACATCGGGATGGTTTGTTCCTGCAACCGTAATAAGGATTCTTTAAAATACAGCCAGCTCTCCTGGACCCCTTTGCCCTTCATGTTATTCTCCCAGGGGATCCTGCCCATCTGTTCCCTGAGGGAGTCAAAGTCTGCTTTTCTGAAGTCCAGGGTCCGTATTCTGCTGCTCTCCTTTCTTCCTTGTGTCAGGATCCTGAACTCGACCATCTTATGGTCACTGCCTCCCAGGTTCCCATCCACTTTTGCTTCCCCTACTAATTCTTCCCTGTTTGTGAGCAGCAGGTCAAGAAAAGCTCTGCCCCTAGTTGGTTCCTCCAGCACTTGCACCAGGAAATTGTCCCCTACACTTTCCAAAAACTTCCTGGATTGTCTGTGCACCTCTGTATTGCTCTCCCAGCAGATATCAGGGTGATTAAAGTCTCCCATGAGAACCAGGACCTGCGATCTAGCAACTTCTGTTAGTTGCCGGAAGAAAGCCTCGTCCACCTCACCCCCCTGGTCTGACTCCGACCACGACATCACCCTTGTTGCTCACACTTCTCAACTTTATCCAGAGACTCTCAGGTTTTTCTGCAGTTTCATACTGGAGCTCTGAGCAGTCATACTCCTCTCTTACATACAACGCAACTCCCCCACCTTTTCTGCCCTGCCTGTCCTTCCTGAACAGTTTATATCCATCCATGACAGTACTCCAGTCATGTGAGTTATCCCACCAAGTCTCTGTTATTCCAATCGCATCATAGTTCCCTGACTATAGTATAGTAAGACAGGCCAAGAAAAAAGTTTGATGAGCAACTAGCCAAGGACACAAAAACTAGCAGCATTTTTTAAAGTACAAACAGCCAGTGGGGCCAATGGTTGATCAAGTGGTAAAGGAGCACTCAAGGAAGACAAGGCCATTGTGGAGAAGTTAAATGAATTCTTTGCATCAGTCTCCACTGCAGAAGATATGGGGAAGAGCCCCACAATTGAGCCTTTTATTTTTAAGTGTCAAACCTGAGAAACTGTCCCAGATTGCAGTGTCAGTAGAGGAGTTCTAGGAACAAATTGATAAATTAAAGAGTAATAAGTCACCAAGACCAGATGTATTCATCCAAGAGTTTTGAAGGAACTCAAATATGAAATTATAGAACTCCTAACTGTGCTATGTAACCTATTGCTTAAATCAGCTTCTGTACCAATTGAGTGGAGGGTAGCTAACGTAATGCCTTTTTTTTTAAAGGCCCCAGAGGCAATCTTGGCAATTATAGACCAGTAAGCCTAACTTCAGTAGGGTAGAAATAAAAGGTCAGTTTACACAATTGAGAGAGGTAAATAGTGGGGTCCATTGAGAATCTGTACTGGAACCTGTGCTGTTCCACATATTCATAAATGATCTGGAAAAGGGAGTGAACAGTGAGGTGGCAACATTTGCAGATGATACAAAAAATTGCTCAAAATAGTTAAGTCCAGAACAGACTGTGAAGTGTTACAAAGGGATCTGACTAAACTGGGTGACAAAACAGCAGATGAAATTCAGTGTTGACAAGTGCAAAGTAAAGCTTCTTGGAAAACATAATCCCAGCTATACATATAAAATGATGGGGTCTAAATTAGCTGTTACCACACAAGAAAGAGATCTTGGAGTCATTGTGGATAGTTCTCTGAAAACAGCCACTTAATGTGCAGCAGCAGGCAAAAAAGCTAACAGAATGTTAGCACCATTAGGAAAGAGATAGATAATAAAACATAAAACATAATAATGTCACTATATAAATCAATGGTATGTCCACACCTTGAATGCCGTGGGCAGTTCTGGTTGCCCCATCTCAAAAAAGACACATTAGAATTGGAAAAGGTGCAAAGAAGGGCAATGAAAATGAATAGGGGTATGGAATAGATTCCATCCAAGGAGAAACAGAGACTGTCCACTTTAGAAAAGAGAGGAATGGGAGGGGGGTATGATAGAAGTCTATAAAATCGTGAATGGTGTGCAGAAAGGGAAGTATTATTTGGCTCTTTGTATGAAATATGAAATTAAATGAATACATTAATTATAATAGTAATTAAATTAATATGAAATTTAATAGTCAGCAGGTTTAAAACAAACAAAAGGAAGTACTTCTTCACAGAATGCACAGCCAACCTATGGAACCTGTTTGCAGGGGAGGTTGTGAAGGACAAATTTATAACTGGGTTCAAAAAATAATTAGATATGTTCATGGAAGATAGGTCCATAAATGGCTATTAGCCAATATGGTCAGGAATGCAGCGCCATGCTCTCGGTGTCCCTAAACCCCTAACTGCCAGCAGTTGTGACTGGACAACAGGGGATGGATTACTCAAAATCACCCTGTTCTCTTCATACTGAAGCATCTGGCACTGGCCTCCTTCAGAATCAGGATACTGGTGAGATAGACCATTGAGCTGACTGACTCAATGTGGCTGTTCTTATGGTCTTATGTTCTTGTAAACTTTGGCACCATACCTCCAGAGAAGATGCCAGTCATTATGGAACATGACTTATCACCCTGCAAATGCATTCTTCTGACCAGCCATTCCTTCACTGCCAGGAAACAAAGTAGAGCACAAACATTGTTCATGAATGTACACATTTACTTACCCTGGGAACATTGGTATGCTATTTCACTATATTTAAATCTGTGTTCCACATTTCCTTAGTCCTGTTCCATATGGTTGTATGATACTAAACAGCTGGCTTGATAATCACTGGGAAACTCTTTCTCAAAGAAAAGTGTTCTATGCATTATAATTTCAATTTGCAACAAGCCCTTAAACCACAGAGTATTGCTAAGATGCAAATGAAGCATAGGCTGCAAATGAGGCTCTGCACCAGTACAGGTTCTCCCCTTGATAGATACAGTTGCAAGATCAAGTCATGAGGTACCAAACCAGAGAACAACGATCATTATCCTAGAGCAGTGTGTCTCAACTGGTAAGTCATGACCCCCTGTGGACAAGAAAAGCAATCAGGGAGGTCATAAGGGGTTGGAAAATTCATTATAATTCTAATGCAAAGAAAATAACATTTCCTGAATAAATTCGGAGTGGCCAAAACGTTTGTGAGGCTAAATATAGTAGCAGTTGCAGTAGCTCTAACCCTTTCATATCTGAATAAGCAATCCTCTGCCAGTGTAGCTCCTCCACACTGGACCCACACATCCTCACCCTCCAAGTATTCTCTGTCAATCTCTCGAATCACATATACATACATACATTATATAGGGTGATTGTTACCATTGATTCGTTATCTTACTTTTACAATAAATGTAAGAGGATTACAAAATGTTTTGATTTCAAATAAGGGATTGCCATGTTGAAAGGGCTAAGAACACTGGCCCTGAACAGAAAAGAGATCATTAACGTTTCTGAAAAATACAGCACCTCAAGTCAAGTCAATTGCCAGGAAAGCAATTAATAAAGAGCAAGACTAACAATATATTTTTATTCTCAATGTTCACAAAAATGTCCTGTATAGATATAGAATCAATCTTGCCATTGTCTTTCATTTCACAAGGCCCTGATGGAGAGAAGATGAATTGATTTAAGAGTGGTTTCCTATACAGTGGAAGTCTTGCACCATATCCCATTAACTTCAAAGCAAAGGGATGCTACTGCAATGTATTAACTGAACAAGGAATGCTAGAAAGACTTCTCAAGTATCACTCACTATGGCGGATGTTTCTAGCTTTAGATCCAAATGTAACAACATTTCAGACAAATCAGATGTACCTATTGTAAGCTATTTTCATCAGTAATTTAGAATGATTAAACTTATAGAAAATGCTGTTTAGTCTGAAGACATTCAGAAATATCTTATTAAGCCATTGCATAACTTATTTTTCTGTCCCTAAGGCTATGTCTACACTACCATTTATGTCGGTGTAACTTATGTCACTCAGGGGTGTGAATAAGCCACCCTCCTGAGCAACATAAGTTACCCCGACCTAAGCCCCGGTGTGGACAGTGCTATGTCAGTGTTGCTTATTGGGGGTGGATTAATTAAGTCAACAGGAGAGCTCTCTCCTCTCGGCTTTGAACAGCTACACTACAGCGCTTACAGAGGTGCAGCTGCATCAGTGCAGTTACGCCACTGTAATTGCTCTAGTAGAGCCAGAACCTTTGTTTGCAGTTTTATATTACCTTGCATTTCCACACTGAGGTGTTGACAAGACATGTGATTTAGGCCATGTCTACACTACCACTTATGTCAGCAAAGCTTATGTTGCTCAGGGGTGTGAAAAAAACACACACCCCCAAGCAACATAGGTTTTGCCAGCATACGTGGTAGTGTGCACAGCACTGGGTCAGTGGGAGAGCTTCTCCCGACGACCTTTCTACCGCCGCTCATAGAAGTGGTTTTATTATGTCAGTACAGCTGTGCCACTGTAAGCTCACTAGTGTAGACATGGCCTCAGTCCTGTTAACATTTTCCTTCTTGCACCATCAAAGGAAAGACTTCTGTGACCAGCTTTTCAATTGCTAATTTCATGTGATATATGGGATCCCTATCTTTAAGTTTTAGTAAATAATCACTGGCCAATCAAGTAATCAATGGGTCTACTCACAGAGTAGTGTACTAATCAACCTTGGAATAGGTGGCAGCATTTGAGCCTAAATTAACTTTTCTTCTTAAAGTATATTTTGAACTGAAATGCATGGACACAAGTCATATTTATAGCATTCATTCTGGCAGGACTTATTCGGTTAAAATTTGGTACCCCAAAAAGACTTTATTCTGAGTAACAATTGAATGATTGGCTCCTTAGCAAATTTTAAAGTTATTTTAGAATAACAAACAGCAGCTCTATAGGTTTTACCCAGACAAACACAAAAACAAATAGAATCAGGCCCTATTCGATAGCCTTAGAGTATGTTGCTGTTCTGTTGAGTGGAATGCCTGCTCTTAGGAATTCGAAGAACTCCAAATGTTGGTGTAGAAAAGGATGAGTACAGTGCAAAGATGAAAGTTTCAATTACAGGTAAGAAGGGAGTAGGGTGACCAGATGTCCCAATTTTATAGGGACAGTCCTGATTTTGGGGGCTTTTTCTTATATAGGCACCTATTACCCCGCACCCCCATCCCGATTTTTCACACTTGACCTCTGGTCACCCTAGAAGGGAGAAGAGCTGAACAGTTACATGATGTCTAGTAGCATAACTTGAACAGCACCGATGTCCCCTTTATTGAAATGCACTGCTGACAGAAGACAAAACCACAGGATAAAAAATGCTGGGCAACTAAACAAAGCCATTAGTTGCTGTCAAACAGTTCTAAGCAGCTTTTGATTAATTGTTTTGATGCACTAACTATTCTTTTACTTGCATTGCATGTTTATTTTTGAAATCCATTGACAAAATGGATATTTCTTGTTATGAAGCAATACCAGTCTTATATAATGATAACCTAAAAGCAGAAAGAACTCAGGTCCTAAAGGAAGAAAATTACAGATTACTAGGGGAAAAATTACTGCTAGTGGCCAAACCACAGATTACATGAGGATAGGTTTAATGAACACTGAATTTTCCCCATTAGAAATTTGCTTAATTTTTCAACAAGATCGTTTCTGTACTTTTGCCAGCTTTCATAAGCTGCATAGGAAAGAAAAACATATTTTGGAAACACAGGGCAGCAGAATTAATGAGTGGCTTGACCCCAGGTTTTTTTTAATGAGTATTTATCAATTCTGACAATAGCATAAAGATGTAAATGATGGAGAGATCACTTACACACTTTGCCTATGTCACTCTTTTGGTTTGTTGCTTAAAATGGATTAAGACTAATGGGATTGAAACTGTGAAGGAAATATACAAAAAGCTAATAAACGTGCATCAGTTAAAACAAAAGGCATTTTAATAGTCTTCTATGTAGGCTATTTTTACAGTCTGAGCTCTGGCACACACATTCCATTTTAAAATGTTGAATTTTAATAAATTCACATAAAAATCCTAAATGCTCAATTTACAAATCCAAAACCAAGGTTGTTTTTTTTCACTGACCACTTTGCCAACTCAATGAGTTTAGTTTATTCTATTGCAAGTTGTATTCTTTCTGTCTTATACAGTACATTGGCACCAGCATTAATCATCTATCCATATATCTCTAGCTGGCATTTTTAATGTGGCCATCACTATAGTATCCAGATAGAGTATCTGATAGTTTTGTTAAAGATTCAGTTGGTGATAGGACACAGCTTGCTGTTCTACAGCTACATTGGTTCTACAGAGCTGACTAATAAAACATTGTTTTTCTCACTATGTTATGAGTCAGAAGGTACATCTTGCAGTAACAAGATGACATTTTTACAGAGTGAGCTTTCTGGACAATACTAAATGCAAAACTAATTTGTGGCCTAAAACTAACAATAAATGGACGTTCAAAATGAAAGCTCATATTCAGCTGCCATCTCCATGCCAATTCAGCTGTCACTTATTATGCTTTCTGCAACAATTATGATGTGCAAGTCACTTTGCAGGACCATTGTACAAACCGTTCCAACCTCTGCCACTGACTGATATATCTTCATAGTTTTTTGCACAAATAAAGCACTTTTACAAACGTTATTTAGGGCTTGATTCTGATTTTTCTTACACTGCTTTTTTCACTAGTTACCACCATTGACACCAATAGAGTTACTTTGAGGACCATTGTACAAACCGTTCCAACCTCTGCCACTGACTGATATATCTTAATAGTTTTTTGCACAAATAAAGCACTTTACAGAACTGTAGACAATTCACTGATCTCATCAGTGTCTTTGGGTCCCTCCTTTGGCTGTTTCTGCAGTTGTTCCTGCCAGCTTGAGTCTCTGGCTGGCTCTTCTCTGAAGTTTCTTCCCCTGATCCCACATGGCTGCAAGGAGCAAGGATACAAGATGGGTCTTAGTGCGCAGAGGGGCAGTCTCCCCTGCACAGTTCTGGGCCTGGGGGACTTTGGAGTGGGGGGAAGGGTTTCCCCAGCTTGGCTCCATTTTATCCCTTCCCTCCTCAGTTCAGCAGTCTCTGCTTTAGTTGCATTTGCAGCTGCTCCGACTGGCTTGAATCTCTGGTTAAGCTGTAACTATCATTTATTCTTTGCATGTTCAGATTGTTTATTCGTTTTTCAAACAACACTGTAATGGAGTGTACAGGCCCTTTGAGGCCTGCAAAGGGAACTCTGTTGGGCCAGCATTATCTCATTCTAGGTTATTCTCTAAAAATATGTGCGGCACAGTCGCTGATGAGGAAGAAACAGTTTGTGGCAGACTGGAGTTTTTAAAGAAGCCCATGCTATTGGTCTCACCTTTAGGGTCAGAGTTCCACAAGTAGGATGGACGGGAACTTGCCTCATTGATGAGGAATCAAGAGGGCTCTTTGTGGATCTATTGCCAGTCCAGCAGAGTTTCCCCTTATAGGGCTTGTATACTTTCTTACACAAATATCTCTTCTCTTCTCTAATGCCTCTCTATTCCATGTGGCACATAGGCCTTCATCACTGCCCTCCATCTTTGTCAGTCTCCTGCTGCAGTCTTAGCTTCTTCCCATGTCATTTTGACAGCTTTCCATTCTGCTTCTGTTGCACTTCTCCATATTATCTTGGTCTACTTCATCCCCTCTTGCCCTGAGGGTTCCAGTCCAACTCCTGCCTTGTTACATTATTCCGCTCTTTCTTCCATGTCATGCTGTAATTTCCAATCTTTTCAGTTTTTGTTTCATTTTGCTCCAGAGTTTTTGATTTGTGATTTTCCCCCCCGGCCATTTGATATTGAGGATTTGTCTGACGCAGCTGTTTATGAAAACTTGGGGCTTAAATAGTACGGTCTCAAGTCTCCAAGTTTCAGTGCTGTATAGTAAGCATGATTAAAAGTGTGAAATATTCAAAGTTTATTTTGAAGGGCAAAATTTCTGTTTCTGGCCATCTTGTAGAGAAGTAATAGCATTTGTCACATTGGAAAGCTATGTCAGACTAACAAAAGAAACAAAAAAACAACAACTTTAGTTCTCCCTTAATGCTGTTTTAACAATAGTAGAATAAACAATGTCAAGGCCAGATTCAGTTTTTCTATATCACACCCTCATGCAGCAGGAACCCAAGGAAGAATTCTGATTCAATCAGCATTTCTCCTGGAGCTCTGGCACAGGGCAAGCTGTAACAGCAGCTCTGTTACCCCATGCCTGACTTCATGCCATCTCAGCTCAGCTCTTGTGGTACTGCCCTCAGCCTTTCCCTGCCTCTGCTCAGAGCTGCTGTTGTGTTTGATGGGAGAATCTCCTTTTTCCTTCATGCACTCGGCACAACCTGGCACTCAATGGTAAAATACTCTGCAGTCCTTTCTTCAGTCCATGTGAGGTTTCCCCAGTACTGGCCTGCAAGGTTGAGGCCAATATTTTGTTTAATGTTTAATCACTTTGTTCATTGATACAATGCCAAATTTTCCAAAGTGGACACTTAAGATTTGGGTATTCAGAAGTGCTCCACATTGACCTAACTCTGCTCTCACTGAAGTTATCCACCATGAGAACAGAATTAAGTCAATGGTGAACACTTCTGAAAATCTCACCCTTCATGTTGACTCCTTCAGTTTTTGGGTGCCCACCTAGATCCTGTCCTGTCTCAAATTGAGCACCCAAAATCAATGGGCACTTTTGCTGTATGCCACATGTGATGCCTCTCAGGTGCCACTCACACCTGCAGCTCCCACTTTATTTATTCTCTCAGGCCAGTGTTAATGTCACACAGACTGCTGGACAAGCAGGAGATCTTAGGATGCAGGTGGTCCAGTCTGTCACCAGGGGCTGATTTGTAGTTGCTGAGCATGCAGGCACTGGGCCTCTCTGCTTCCCATTCTATCTGCTATCTGATGCCCCTCCAGCCATAGGGAGGAAAGGACCAGTGACAGCAGCAGCACCTCACTGGGCATGTGAGGGGTAATGGGAAGGAAAGAGGGACTATAAGGGCTGCAGGAGCTAATGGAGGAAGGGAAATGAATGGAAGCAGAAGCTCAGGAGTGGAAAGGGGGCAATGGGGAATAATAGGGGAGAAAGAATGGAAGGGCTGTGGGAATCAGGAGCTAATGGGAAAGCAGAAAGGGGACAAGGATTAACAGGAGAGGGTAATGCCACCTTGTAGCAATCCCCCCAAAATGTTCACTCCAGTAACCCTCAGGTTCCTCCGTGAGTGCCAAGATGCTACACTTCACACCCCCACCTCCCAAACAGCGTTTGGCTTTCCCCATACTTAGGCCTGTTTCTGAGTGGTACAAAGGCGCTCTGTCAGCAAAATCTGTGACTTCTGAGTACTGGTGTCAGTTTGATGCCATTTTGCCAGCACTACAACCCTACAATGATTTTTTTAAAATTAAAGTTTATGGTTATACGAAAATTAATTTGGGTTATGCAAATGATCTCATTATGCAATTTCCATAAAACGCCATGTGACTTGGCATCTATGCTTTTGAAAATGCATCTCTCTCTGTCTCTCTCTCACAGGGTTTTTCACTAGTGCCCATCACCACAGTGTCTGAGTGGCAACAACGTTAATTATCTTGGGATAGTGAGTTCCCTAGTGGAATTCATGACATATCAGCTTATGTGTTATATGTGTCACTATCTGTGTTATATGTATCACAAACACCCTATTGATTTTCAGTATTTTAAGCTACATTAATTACATATTGACATGAAATGTGATAGACTGTAAAACCTCTGGCCACAAAATGTCCAACATATTCACTAATTTTAAGATCCTCAATTTTTAGCCAGAATCTACCTTAATTGTTCCCTTCACCTATATCATTGTTGCCCTATTTATATCTTGTCTCTTAGCATCCCCAAAACTAACAGTGTGTCTACATAGCAAGTTACTGTGCTTGCAAGCCAGGGTGTGAATCTATAGCGCACCAACTGGCTGCACAGTAACATCCATCTGGACACTGCTGCAGCATGCTGCAAGTCCCCGAATGCAGCTTGGCGTAAGAACATAATGTCCATACTGGTTCAGACCAGTGGTCTGTCTAGCTTAGTGTCCTGTCTTCCAACAGTGGCCAATGCCAGATGCTTAAAAGGGAATGAACACAGGAGGGCAACCATCAAGTGATCCATCCCCTGTCGTCCAGTCCCAGCATGTGGCAGTGAGAGGCTTAGGGATACCCAGAGCATGAGGTTGCATCCATGACTATCTTGTTAATAGCCATTGATGGACCTATCCTTCATGAACTTACCTAATTCCTTTTTTTTAACCCAGTTACAGTTTTGGCCTTCACAACATCCCCTGGCATTGAGTTCCACTGTTGACTATGCATTGTGTGAAGAAATACTTTCTTAAGTTTATTTTAAACCAGTTGCCTATTAATTTCATCAAGTGCCCCCAGGTTCTGGTGTTATGTAAAGGGATAAATATCACTTCCTTATTCACTTTCTCCATATCATTCATTATTTTATAGACCTCTATCATGTCTCCCCTTAATCATCTCTTTTCAAATCTGAACAGTCCCAGTCTTTTTAATCTCTCCTCATATGGAAGCTGTTCCATATTCCTAATCATTTATGTTGCCTTTCTCTCTACCTTTTCCATTTCTAATATATCTTTTTTGAGATGGTGCACCCAGAACTGCATATAATATTCAAGGCATGGGTGTACAATGGATTTATATAGTAAAATTATTATATTTACTGTCTTATTATCTATCTAATAGGCAGCAGGATTAAAACAAATACAAGGAAGTTCTTCTTCACGCAGCGCACAGTCAACTTGTGGAACTCCTTACCTGAGGAGGTTGTGAAGGCTAGGACTATAACAGCGTTTAAAAGAGAACTGGATAAATTCATGGTGGTTAAGTCCATTAATGGCTATTAGCCATTAACGAATGATGTCCCTAGCCTCTGTTTGTCAGAGGATGGAGATGGATGGCAGGAGAGAGATCACTTGATCATTGCCTGTTGGTCCACTCCCTCTGGGGCACCTGGCATTGGCCACTGTCAGTAGACAGGATACTGGGCTAGATGGACCTTTGGTCTGACCCGGTACGGCCGTTCTTATGTTCTTATGTTCTTATCACTTTCCTACTGGTTCCTAACATTCTATTAGCTTGTTTGTCTACTACTTCTGACTGTGAACCACTTCTATTACACTTTCAAGTAGTAGAAGTGGTTAACAGTTAGAAGAGTAACATTATGATTCATTAGAAGCCAGTACAGTCTCTCTTGTATAGTTAAAAGATATTTGGATAATTTTTATTAATACTCATTAGCTCCATTAGGACAATCACTTAGGAGATCTGGTTCATTTTCCAGTTTTCCAGCTCTCTCAGAGACTTGTTATGTAACCTTCATCAAGTCACTTAATCCATCTGTGCCTCAGCTTTCCTTTAGTAAAATGGGGATAATAATACTTCCTTTCTCACATCCTTAATGTGTGGTGTTGATATAGATTGTAAATTCTTAGTGGCAGGAACGGTCTCTTAGTATGTGTTTGTACAGCACTTAGCACAGTGGGGCCATCAATCTGTTGGGCCCTCTAGCTGTTAATGTAAGACAAATAACAACAATAATAATAATAATACTTTTGAAGGCCTTTAGCTCTGAACTGAGTCCTTACTGCTGTTATGCCACAAGATTGCTTTTTCTTGGAGTTTGCATTAAAAATACGTAAGAAAATTTGGGCCAGATCCTCCCCTGGTGTAACTCAGCATAGCTCCATTAAAGTCAATGAAGCTCGGCTGAGTTACACCAACTGAAGACCAGGCATCCTCACCCCCAACACTTTTTCCTTTGCATTGCAATTTTGATTCTTAAAAAACATCTTATTGGATAAGGATTACGGGAAGGACTTTCCCATGACAATAAGATCATTGTATACATTTGAAAGCTATAATAAAAAATAATCTTCATAAAGGATCAGATGAATGCCAAAATTTTTAATTGCCATCTATTAGTCAAAAGTACAGCCATATTCCCAGGCAATGCAACATGGTTAAACTGTGTTTTATTAAAATTAGAATTAATGACATCATAGTTTTTATTCATTGCATTTATAATTGGCATATACTGAATTTTTAGGATCTTGAGTTTTGTAGGATTAAAAGGAAGTTACAGTCATTACATGACAAGCCAAAATATCACTGTATGCAGTATCAGACAAGAAAAAATCATTCTGGTTGCTTCTTACATGATATGTCTGCATTAAAAGTTGATGTACAGCTACAGGTGTAAGTTTGACCAGATCAGCTAGTCTTAAAGGTCATGGCAGCAGTTGCTAGTGTTGAATTTCTTGCACTTTATGCCTTGTAATGTTTGATCATTTCATGCTAATGTGTTGATTTATCTAAACATGTCTTTGCACCACGAACTTCCACATTATTGAAAGAATGAAACAGTATGCTACTATACTTACAGTTTACTGTATATCTTAGCATAGGATTTAAGGTAAAGGTCAGTGCTTCAGCACAGATGTGGTAGAGTGGTTAATAACTGTCACATGAATTGGATATGTGAAGTGTGGAAGTAATATCCCAATCTAAAGCTGGCTTTTAGCATGAAGTGCCACGGACTCTGTTGTGTTTACAGCAGTGCACCTACTGTAGATGTTCTAGGGGATTGTCTACACAGTGCATTAGTCCCCGCTAAAGGGGTGTAAATTCTAGTGCGCACTAGCATATTGTGCACTAGTTGGTCCCTTATAGATCCTGCTGGCATGGACTAAAAGTTCCTTAGTGCGTTTTCATGTAGCATTCATGCATGCAATGGACCTTTTACACGAGGTACTTCTTCACTACATACTCCTTTTGGAGGCATGTAGAGTGCATACACTACATGCACCCCTAGCACAGGTACAAATAGCAGTGTAGGTGGTGAGGCATTGCATAGGTGAGTAGAGTAGAAACATGCCTGAACTCTTTGGGTATGTATCCCACACAGCTCTTTATTTGCCCAAGCAGTGCCTCACATGGCCACACAGCTATTTTTAATAACGTAGTGTCCCGCTGCTTCCGCTTTGCTGTAGTCTTTTCCCACTGCAAGGAAAGGGTCC
Organism: Terrapene triunguis; assembly: GCF_002925995.2. Lineage (NCBI taxonomy): Eukaryota > Metazoa > Chordata > Testudines > Emydidae > Terrapene > Terrapene triunguis. The sequence continues at coordinate 43,581,046 of NW_020664419.1, read as the reverse complement.
AGCAGCCAGGAAAGGCTCCAGCAGCTCCCTGCTACCAGAGCCTTTCACTGATTCATATAACTATGCATTTCAGTGTAGACACAGGCTGCGTTTCACTGCACATGCCCTACATGCTGCCACAAGTGGTGGGCAGTGTAGATGTACCCTTAGTGCACGCCAGTAGGATTCACAACACACTACTGCACACTAGAATTTACCCCCCTGTAGTGCAGACTAAAGCACCATGTAAACAAGCCCTAACAGAAAGTGAAGCATATCTTTTACCCCAGAGACTACAGTCCTTCATCATCTGCTTTCTGCTAATGGTGCTTTCATCGTTGTTAATATCATCAGTGGAGAAAAATAAAAGTCTTGGTTGGCGTTGTGCCCTGTTCTGGAGTGGGGTGTGTTTTAGAGAGCTGTGATGTGTTGATCACAAGATCACCCTGAATTTGGAGTAAGATAATGCCCCCTTTTAGCCACTATTTAAGTTCTAACACACACATATACACATCCATGCTACTCTTGCTCTTCCTCCCTCTCTTTCTCTCTCTGTTTTAAGGGACTTTCTAAAAATTCTGCTAAAATTCAACATAAACTCTGCACAATATAAAAAGGATTCTGCTCTAAAAATACATCACATCACTGTGTGACAGAGCATTTTGTATTTTAGAGGCTCCGTTCATATTCTTTTATTAATCACGACAGACATATACACTGGATAAAGCTTTATAGATATAAAGTGACAGACATATTAAATAACACCCATTAATCAACCAGTATGGTCTCCTAACTAAAGCAGCTCATTAAACTCCAAGGGCCAGATCCTGACCCCATTCCATGAAACTAAGAGGTGTGTAAGCCACTTGCTCCTGTGATTGTTGACTGGCTTCAAGGAGGCATAGCAGAGGATGCCAAGCAGCTCCTTAGCCACACAATATAGTAGAGCCTCAGAGGAGGGTGTGAAACTCAGGCAAATTAGCTCCCCGCCCTTTTCATTATTCCTCCACAGATCCTGACCCCGCTCTGTCTCTCTCACATACAGACCCTGCAGGCCTTAGGAATCAGCCTACAAGGGCAGACAGAAGCTCCTGGATCTGAGGGCTTAATTAACCCCCTCCCCCCAAAAAAAGAAGTGTTTGTGGGTACCGGAGTTAGTCAGAATGGCTGTGTCTCTCTGCCTTGCCCTGATTACCCTGGGAGTGGGGCCGTGCTTGTCCCTTAGCTGAGAAGTTCTTAGTTCCCCATGGCCAGATATAGCAGTGAGGGGCAGAGTATCTTATCCTGATATTCCTCTGCATTAGGGTACTTCTAGCAGTGCAAAGTTGATGTAGAACCAGCTACAAAAGGATCCCCCCAGTGGAGAGGGAATCTTCACGTGATACAGAGCCACCATAGTTGCTTCCTGTGGCAGGTGCTCCCCAGTAGTCCCTGGGAGCCATAATGCCCTCCTGCAGCCATTGACAGTTGGCACAAATTGGAGCAGCCCTCAGACTGCTCTAAGTGATTTGGGGGAACCAAATAACCCAGAATGACTTCAGAAAGCACACACACACACACCATGTGCTTCTTGGTTACAGCTGAGAATTATGGCCTCTGGTTTCATCTGAGTAGTCACAGGCCTGGATAGCCAGCCACTGAAGTAAATTCATGGCCACTGGAAGATGGGGGCCCCTCAGGAATTTGTAGTGTTCTGTGAGTACTGGCTGGGCCACAGAGTTATTGCCGGGTTCCCTGCCTATAGAACATTAAGGTCAGGATGTCAACTGAGAAGATCTGTACAGTAATTCCACTAGCTGGAAACTGATAAAAGTGTTCAGGTGCATTAGTGTCTCTTTTAATTTCTGCTCTTTTAATCTGTATACACAATCTTGTCTCAACCATTAAGCTATCATGTAATTAGATAAGGGTGTTCAGAAGTCTTGCAAATGACTATTTTGTGGGAAACATTTTCTTGGTACCAATATGCTCCTCCTATCACCCCTCTCTCACACTGCCGCAACACAACACATACCACCAATTCACACACAACCTTGTTCATCAGTTGATTCCATGTCCCTCTTCACCCAGCCCATTCCATCCCCCTCTCAGCTCAGAACTTTTCCAATCCCCACAACTGTCTCCAACCTAACCGGCTCAGAACCAACCCCATTCACCAGACACACACATACTCGCTTGTGTCTTAGGCTGAAAATCCCCCTCTTCCTATATAAACATCTTTGCTCTGAACTAACTGCCTCAGCTCTGAAACTTCCCCCACACAATATTCCAAAGCACAGAACACCATCCTGACTCCCCTCCCTCCCTATTGCCACCTTTCACTTTCCCTGCCCCAATACTCCAGGCTCAGCAAGCCATTGTTAAGCTTAGAATCCGCCGCCCCGACATACACCACAACCAAACTCAGAACCCTGCTGCCCACCCACCGATGCAGAAGCTCCCCACTTGTTGCTGGGATTGGAAAAGCAAAGGCAGAGGTAGGAGGGCACATCTGTAGACACTCCTAGCTCTACCTCTAGTGATGAACAAAAAGAGCCCCTCAGAAGCCTGCCATCTCTGCTCTGTCCCTCCTTTCTCTGCTGCCTGTGGTCTGTATGCTGCACAGACAGAAGGCCAACAGTGGCAACCAGCAATACATCAGCCACACAGCACATGTTTGTGACATAACTGGTGGTTTTAAGCCTCACTGTCATCTAATAACCACCTGCCCAGACACAAACCTTCCTTGAGTCTCTTCAGAATTTTAGTTGAAAGTTACATTTAGACAGGAGGAAATGCTGAAATACGAAAACTCATTTATCCATTAAATGTATAGTTCAGACAGCAGCCATGAGATATTAATTTGTACCCTTGATATAGTAAAGAAAGACTTTCTTTTAAGTTAAATGTGATTTAGTCTCTATGTTAGATCAGTACTGGGCTTCTCAAATTGACAGGCCTGTAAGCTGTATAGAACCATGCCATCCGTTTTGTTTAGTATGCAGAAGTGGCTATTACTGACTAACCAGATTCATGCTGTGAGAACTACTGGACAGGTTAAATGTGATTTTTTTTAAAAATGCTTAAGCCAATAAACCATTTATTTATGGAAATAACTAAAATCACACAGATGAATATTTTCCCAATGTTATAAGGGTAGTGATTTCAGACTACAAAGAAAGGTAAGAGGATTTTTTAAAGGTATATCAAATGTTAAATAAAAAAAGATAAAATGAGTAGCTTTGTTGTTTTAAGCACATAAGTAAAAGTTCAGGCACCTGTGTTCACAGATCAATCTGGAGCTATGTTTTGCAATCATAAGATATGATATGCTGACTAAACATTGTAAATATAGAATACAGAAATCCCATTTCAAATCTGAGAAATGCTAACAGTATTCCACTTGTATTTAGATTAAACTATGCTCACGCTAACATTCAAATATTTACTCTAAATTTCAACTCAGAATATTTGTACATGTTAAAATGGCAAAGTTTGAGATTCCTAACCTACTGGACACAGGGATGAATGGAACACGGCTATTGGGAGTTAGCTTACAGTGTATATTTACTATATGAAGGGACAGAAAAAAATTAGATATAATTTAGATGATCTTCAGCTATTTGTTTAAACTACATTATAACACAGAACAGATTAGAAGGATGCTGATTCTTTTTCTTTTGAATGCATATTCATAAAAAATGTATCATATCGGTGTAGCTCAAATACATACATATTTATTCGGCTCATCTCTAGTTCGCGTGTACCTATACTCTCCCATGGGCTTTCCCTAGTTTTGCCTGGCTATTGCTCAAAGACTGATCTAGATGAAGTGCCCTGATGTTCTTCCACCCTTAATCCTGGGCCCACCATTTACCCCTCCCTTCTTTTCTCACTGTGACAGGACAGATGAATCAAGACCAAGCAAAGAACACCCAGCAAAGTTTTGAGTTCAAATAAATGAAGGAAGCCACATGTGACCACTAAATTAAATACATATGGCTTCCCACACCAAAGTGTCCCTATTGTTCTAGCATGGACCAGTTGCTAGTTCAATCCAACAAAGAGCAAGAGATTCCTCCAGGTCTCATGTCTCTTGCAGTCCCTCAAGATTCAGGGATCGCCTTACCAGAGCTAGCCACATTTCCTTTCATGACTGGATTCCCTGGCTGTCCTTCCGATAAGGACTGTGTTACTACAAGTTCCCCTGGCAACTGTTCGACGCCTCTAGGCACCTACTAACATCACCCAGTTCAGGATTGCAGTCAACAGTAGTCCATATATTTAACCATTAGTAGATACATCAGCAGTAGGTCATCAACACCATTCCATACCCCACAGAATGGATCACCTCCATGATGCTCCAAAGGTTCACCCTCCTGGAGAACAGGAAAGTCAAGGTCACTCCTGTAGCAAGGTCTCCTAACAGTCTGCTACTAGTAAGGGAGCTTTTAAAAAATTGTTTCAGTGCTTAACTAATGATTGAAACAAGTGATTAACCTGACCATTATCTACCTTCAGCCACATTTTGCATTGAAGCCTTTAGCAGCCTCCACAATGGCCCAGGTCTTCAGCTATGCAGAGCTGATGGGAGAGGAACCTATGTGGCTCAAAGCCAGTTCTGTCCTTCCTCAATCTCTGGGGTCCCAGTAACATTATGCAGCCTCAGGGCTATTCCACGGTACACTTGGTTGCAATGACTCCCAGTCCGCACAGGCTTTTCTGCAGCTAGAAATTGCTGGAGTGCTGCATGCTCTGGCCACTCCCTTTCCTCCCTTGACATGCTCCTGGCATGCCTGTACACTGGACAAGAATGTCTTTGAAGCAGTGAACCTCCCAGCACGCCCCCTATGTTGGGACTCCCCCAACCACCTTGTTAGGGGCTATTGTGCAGCGCCACAGCAGCACAAAGGAGCCTTTTTGGAGGCAAGGATCATGTCCCATGTTTTCCTTCAGGATTTATTTTATTGTGCTCTAATGAGACCTAGTTAGCTTATAAAAAAAGGCCACAAACCCAATTCTGAACACGCCACACACCATCAAATCATTCACTCTTTTTTATTTATTTAATGCTTTGAAGATACGAATGCCTTTCTTAAACAACACTGGTGAAAAACATCATTCAAAAGGTCTATCTGGAATAATTTTGAATTCAATTAAATTCTTCAGTCGTGTTACACAGTCTTCATTTACAAAAAATATATAAATATTATTTGAAGACAACCCATCTATAAATGTTTGTGCAAGTGAATGATAAGTCTCATAGCTGTGTTCTTCAGCTCGGAAGTATGAAAGCAGCTAATATATTCTGCCGAAGTATTACGTACACAAAGTTACATAATGTTACTGGAGTCGAAGCTTGACATTTTCAGATATTAATATTATTATTGCACTAACTTAAAACAATGAAATAAAAAACCCAAAGAACTATTCAATCTACCAACAGATTTCATCTCCCAAAATGTATTGGTTAATTACAGTAGTAGATCACCAATTGCAAGATCAATATTAAAGTACTGACTTAGTCATAATGCCATTCCCCTGTTATCTACTGTATAAAACCTTAGAAAAACTCAGAAAAAACGAGAAGCTTTACTGCAAGAGAAATTAATGCAAGAAATGGTGTTTTTAAGTACTGCAGAGATATGAAGCATTGCAACCTCACAGCCTGCTAAGGAGCAACATCTGCACTTAATTTTAACTTGACGTGCTTCAGATCTCATATTCATATAGGTATTTAATGATCCAAATATAATGGTCCTATATAGAATAATTACTTATATGAAGGAGCAAACTTCAGATGTATTCCTTTTAGAAAGATGCTTTAAGAGAAAACTTGCTCTGGTTCTAACAATGAATATTTCCTTTTAACAATTAAAATGCTTTAGGGTGGGGAGAAGTAATCAACCTCATCCCTTAAGTACAGTATGTAGACAATGAAACTTAATGTTACTCCTTTTTGACAGACTCCTTGTGTCTTCCTCCCTCCCAGTATAGCCAATACAAGGAAAATAGATAGAGTGCAAAGCAAACCATTAAATCATAGTGGTAGATCGTTACAACAAATACAACAAACAAGAGGAAATAAAAGATTCTGTAACTGATATGCTTTAAAACTAGAGACTCACTAGGTAAACTATGTGCTTCGCTTTTCTGGTCAGAAATATCTGAAGAATCAGAAATGTGCTGGTTTTCGTGCTCTGAGTCATCAGGCCAGTTTAATATTTTCCCCTCAGTTATTAAACCTTCAGATTCAGAGCTTGTCTCTTCTATTTCTTCAGTAGGCTCGCTAATTAAAATCATTGGCCCTAATGACTCCTCTTGTCTGAACTCTGTTTGATGGAAACACTGGCCTATATTCCTTTCTCTTTCATCACTTGAAGTCAACATGTCCGAAGTCTCAAGAACTTCTTTGTGTCCAACCTCAGCAGAGGTGTTTTTATTAATACATGTCATTTCGCTTGGTAGGTTGAAATAATATCCTGACTCAGCAGAAATATTGGCAATGGATTCGAATGCAGGGGCTGTATATGGATGCTCCGCATTTTCTACCTCAGCAGTAACCACCTCAATAGACTCTTCAGAAGTTGTCGCTGGAGAGCTTTCATAATGACAACTGGGCACAATATTTGTATCAGAGAGTGGTGTTTTTGTTTCACCTTTGGCACCTGAATGGGAAAGTGTTCCAAAAATGTTTTTTTCCTTATGACGTTCTTCAGCTTCGTCACTGTACAAACACTGCTCGGGATTTGGGGGAGCTTTCAGTGATTCTTCTGAATATAAATCCTGCTCCAAACCTGCTTTTCCTTCTATAGCAGAAGCCCGTAATGTTTCCTCTACAGGTGGATTATTTCCAATGTCATGTTCTGCTTTGGAAACTTTTTCCTTGGTATTGCATACAGACATCATTTCGCCTTGCAGTGTTTCACGTACATGTGCATTATAAATATCTAAAACTGATTCCTTTTCAAATTCAGTGTCATATAATACACCCACTGTATTGCGTTGACAAAGAGTATAATGTGAACCATCATTTCTCCCTTCATGTGTATCAAACGCTGTTTCCTTTTCCTCTGTGGGCCTGTCACTTACTGCAGTCTCTTGAGGTAGCTTAGCAATTACTGCTTTTTCACTAGCAGACATTTTTTCTGAAGCACTTTCTGATGTTGTTTTAATTATATAAGCTGTACCTGCTTCTGCTTCCTCTGTATTACCATGTTCAGCTACAGAAGACTTTTCACACCTCACTGTTTCTTGGCAGGTAAACAATTCTTCTGTGGAAGTAACATTCAAATACCTTGTCTTATCCCTCATTCCCAACATGACTTCACCATCTGTTTGCTCTTTAATCTGTTCTGTTCTATTTATCTCACTCTCTCTTTCTACTGGTTGACTTCCTGAAACACTCCACCTTTGATTTTCACACACTACCCTGCTCTGATCATCTGTAACCATGCTGTCTGATTTCTCAATTTGAAGTTGACAAGAATCTGTCTCCAAAATATTTTTGTTTGTGGGGAAATTATCTTGGCTGTACATTCGTTCCTCAAAAAGCTTATGATCATTCTCCTTAATATCAAGCGTATCCTCTGGGTTCAATGACATAATACTTGTAGCTCTTGCTTTGCCAGTTGTCACTGCAAAGACTGGGTAACCAGTGGGGAAAGTAGTCATTTTACTCTGAATAGCATCAGGGTATCTACTGTCTGTTTTCCTCAAGTTATCACTTAACTCACTGTATTCCTCTTTCCCTTGTTTGCCTTCAACAGAGCTTGTGATTTCTTTTCCTCGGCTTCTGTTGTCAGAGCTTCCCCTATCTTTTAGCCAAGTAAACTCTTTGAATTCATGAGTGTCTTCAGGTCTTCTTTCATAAGTTACATAGGAAATCATCTGGTCTTCTGCTTGTGAAGGCTTGGCTTCATGTTTATTATCTGACGCTGATGGCAATGTTGTGGTTTTTGTTTCAGTAATATATTTTCCCTGAACACTGAAAAGTTTCAGAGCTATGGTGTCACTCTCCCGCTCTTTAATTAGTCCTAACTCATCTAACTTGATTTCTTCCTCCTCTTTTCCTATATCAGTGTTATAATCTTTCTTTGATACTTTCCCCACAACTTCTTTTTCTGTATATGGGCTTTTTGAGGAATCTATTGAGATATCAGAATGTGCAAAAGCCTCAGCATATATATCTCCTCTTAAATGTACCTGATCTTTGCTTAAAATCGTCTCGCCTTTTTCTTCATGTTTGTCACTGTCTGGCAATACGGACGCTAGCATTAGGTGAGATGGTTGCAGAATGTGTCGCTCTGGAGCTGGATTAGCATTGTCATCCAGTGCTTCGGTTACGCATGTATTTAATTGCATTGATTCATCATGCTCTGAAGAAATTGTTTCTGGTCTCATTTCACAGGCCTCTTTGTAGATATCAGCATCATCGTCACTGATGAATAACCGCTCCATCATTTCGCTTCCTGAGGCACTATCTGTTTCACCTTTTGAAATATCTACATGGCTCATTCCTTGTCTGCTTAAGACAGTATCTTTAATATGGATAGTCACATTTTGCATTGTTCCAGGCAAATATTCCTGTGATAAAAGCATTTCACTGGTACCAATGCATGCCAAAGGCTGCTCACTATTGTTTACAGTGCCTGCAGTAATTTCCTCTGCTAATGGCTGACTATAATCATATCTTATGGAATACGTTTTGTTATCATGTAATTCTTCTCCTAGCTCTTGTAAAGTATTTTCTGAAGGGAGGCTGATAGGCACAGGCTGCCTGAGCAAGTCAGTGCCTGTTTCCATAAGTGTTAGCTTATTCTCCAGTCCTTGGGCTTCATTTGGAAAATTAACTGGCTCTGTTGTGTATAAATTCCTTTCATCTCTGGAAGAAGTACCTCTAGTTCTTGTGAACTGCTGACTTAGCTGAAACAATAGAATAGAAAAGAATGATCAGAATGAGCTCTATAAAAATATTCAAAATGAATGAGGCAGGCTTTCATTATGGAAAGTTTTGTTTTCGGTTTCAAAGCTTTTATGGAAACATGTTCCGAACAATTTGCAAAATGTGCATTGTATGTAGTTTTTAACATATGTAATGAGCTTTATAGTGAGTCTGAAAGGAGCAGGACATCAGTAGTATTCAGAATGCTGTTTCTTTATTCATTAATTCAGTAAGCTGCAAGTGCATTTTATACAAATGAAACCTAAAGAGAATATTCTTTAATTGGGAGGCTAATTAATTCTCTGCACATTCAGTTCTAGGGTTGTGGGGTTTTGTTTGTTTGTTTGTTTGGGTTGTTTTGTTTTGTTTGTAGTGAGAGCATTGATACAGCACATCAAAGCCTGGTAACATTCAGTATTGTCCAGTAAAACAAAGACATATTGCACACTGACAAATACCGTTAGAATTATCTTTGCTTCATTTCTCTTAGGAACCATTGCAGGCTTCAAACCAGAATGTTTTTAGACAATTTGGTAAGGCAGACGTTGGAAATGAGATTAGTGAAGTAAAAGGCCAGAAACGAATCATTCTCCTTCCCTAGCTCCCAAATATCATATTGTATTATTCAACTGTGCCTGCTTGTCATTGCACTCTCTCCTCACTTTCGGATACTCACACTGATAGCTCCATGCTGATCAATTAGAGGATAGCTTCTCGGGCACCCCTTGTTACATTTACACTTGCTGTAGATATCCCCATTACAATTTCTCTTATTAATATGTTTTCTGCAAAGCCACTGCAAACTATTAATAGTAAAACGTCACTCAAAGAAAAGTGAGGGAGCTAATGTCTCTGCAAATTCTGTTTTAATGACCCTCTGCCAACTGGTGCTCAAATGTATTTGAGCTCTTCGGTGATGCCAACTGTCAGGATTTAACAGTGAGATGCCTGTGGTTTTTTTTGCTTCTCATAACTGACATTTGCATGATCTCAATAATTATATGCAAATCTTACGATTTTCCCTTCTTCTCACATAAGGCTCATGTTACTTGTCAACTGCACAGCTGTCTTGTGAGCCAATGCCTGTGGGTTTCAAAGATTTGGTTGTATTTCCATCTATTATAGATCTTCATTGTTTAATTCATTACAGAGTGCATAGTACAAATTAACATCTAAATTATAGCTTCCCTCTTCATTTATTGTATGGACGATCTCTGTAATTTATAAACAAACTGTTATATTTGAACCTGCTCATTGTAATAGGGTAAATTGAGAAAAAGCATGTGATTTTTAGGGCCTTTTTAAAAAAATTATGTTTGTTTTTTTTTTTTTTAAATAAGGAGATGTTGATTTTTCAGGCAGTAAGAGCTCCCACAATAGGTGACAACTTTGAACTTTCTTAAAGTTAGAGCTAAGAAAATTTCATACTTAAGTGTGAGGAAATAATTCTCCTCCCTATCAAAAAGACTGAGCGGCACTCCTCTTCCTCTCTGGTCTGATTAGCACTCACATTTTCACAGGCAATAGCCATTTTAAACTATGATTATGAATCTATGTACCCCAAAAACATAAGCTCAGAACAGACACCGAAAATAATAGGTGGCTGTATGTGTCTCATTTACTGCTATTTCTTCCTTCATGGTGCAAAATGCAAGCCAAACCATAAAAATCCCCAAATAGATTGAATGTTCACCGAATGTGAAATTTATGATAACAAATTTAATACTAAATACAGGTCTAGAAAAGTCTACTGTAGTAGTTATATAATTTTTCCTCTTAAAATTATAGAAATTGGAATTTTGTTCATGTAGTATATTACATAGTTAATCTCTGAAACATCTGTAAGGCTCACAGTACCATAAATACAGGAATTTTACCAAACATTAAGTGTTTATGTTAAGTATATACTCATCACAGAGACTAGGAAGTGAGATCTTTGAAAGGTCACTGTTCTAATTCTTTGAAACTGTCACTTAGATCCTCTGGTAAGGAAGTAAGAGAGAGAAGTCATTAATTTAAGACCACAAGAACTTAATGAAATTTACTGAAATCACCTTCTATTGTTGATTCAGAGGGAGATACAATGAAAATACAGACCATGGTTTTAAATTTGTAAATTAGTACATCAGTCAGATCTGTTAAAAGGGGCTTTTTCACCACCTTTGATGTGTAAATGGATTCATATCATCTAACACTGTGGATATAATTGTATAACACTTACCAGCAACTCTAATTCTTTTTCATTATCTTCCTTATTATCTTCATTGCATTCAACATTTATATCTTTTACATTTTCTTGACGCGGTTCAATGTCTTTGTCCTTCTCATGCGAATAAACAATTTTGGGGATGTTTGCCTCTGAAGAGTTAACAAAAATATACTTTAACAGCCTTTGGACTGTTTGTTACATTATCTATTTTAATTAACATGTGCAATAAGGAAGAACTAATTAAACTGGCTGTTGTACCTGAAGTCCTTGAATTATTCCATATGTCTTCATCAGATAGTGCCAATATTTCTTCTTTGCTGTTAAATGCAAAAGAAACTTAATGTGTTATTCTGCAACAATTATTGTTCCAAATCCTTTTAGACCTAAACCTAAAGACAGCTAGTTAATGATGCAAAATCTTTGATGTGATTTGAAATTCGGCAGAAATATAACCTTGCTGATCACAATTTTATAAAAGAATTTTTTTTGTAATGATGTGACATTAACCCTTGGTGAGAGAAGGAATTGATTGAGACATGCTAGTGAATGAAATTTACTGAAATCACTAATTTACTTCTATTGTTGATTCAGAGAGAGATACAATGAAAGCACCTAAAGATAAATGCTGAGTGCCCACTTCAATGGATGTTGATGGCACTTAGGATCAGGCCCTTGTAGGGATGTAATCTCAGGGAGGGGAAATAGAAAGGACAAATGTAAATTATTATATCAGTTGTGGATTCCGTCTCCATGAGACAGAACATTTTTATGTTGGTCTCAGTGATTAAGTTCTGTGAATTGCAAGACCAGTTGTGGGTACTGGAAATGGCTTTCTAATATTTTTTAATTAACCTTTTTTCTGTTTCATTTTACTCAAACTTCATTCAGTTGAACTGATATAACATTACTTCTGTCACCAAAAAATTCCTTAATTCAGAAGGAGGATGATACATTTATACTATGTTAAAAAAATTTAGACATCTACTGTCATCACCTTTTCACAAAATCCTGCCTTTACTCCTCTAGGAACATAGGAATTAACATCATAGAAATGTAGGATTGGAAGAGACCTTGATAGGTGATCTAGTCTAGTCCCCTACACTGAGGGAGGACTAAGTAGCATCTAGACCATCCATGAGAGGAGTTTGTCTAATCTGTGCTTAAAAATCTCCAATGATGGATATTCCACAATCTCCCTAGGTAATTTGTTCCAGTGCTTAACTTCCTTTACTGTTAGAAAGTTTTTCCTAATGTCTAATCTGAATCTCCCTTTCTGCAATTTAAACCCATTGCTTCTTGTTCTCAGTGGTTAAGCCCATTACTTCCTGTCCTCAGTGGTTAAGAACAATTTATCACCCTCCTCTTTATAACAACCTTTTATGTACTTGAAGACTGTTGTCATGTCTCCCCTCATTCTTCTCTTCTCCAAACTAAACAAACCTGTTTTTTTCTATCTTTCCGCAGAGATCATGTTTTCTAGACTTTTAATAATTTTTATTGCTCTCCTCTGGACTTTCTCCAATTTGTCCACATCTTTCCCAAAGTGTGGCACCAAGAACTGGACACAATACTCTAGCTGAGGCCTAATCAGTGCTGAGTAGAATGGAAGAATTACTTCTCATGTCTTTTCTTACAACACTCCTGCTAATACATCCTGGAATGATGTTCCCTTTTTTTGCAACAGCATTACATTGTTGACTCATATTTCGTCTGTGATCCACTATAATCCCAGCTCCTTTTTTGCAGTACTCCTTCCTAGGCAGTCTTTTCCCATTTTGTATGTGTGCAACTGATTATTCCTTCCTAAGTGTAGTAGTTTGCATTTGTCCTAATTGAATTTCATCCTATTTACTTCAAACCATTTCTTCAGCTTGTCCAGATCATTTATAATTTTTTAATCCTATCCTCCAAAGCACTTACAACCCCTCCAAGCTTGGTATCATCTGCAACCTTTATAAGTATGCTCTCTCTGCCATTATCTAAATCATTGATCAAGATATTAAACTGAACCAGACCCAGGACCGATTCCTGCAGAATCCCACTCTATATGCCCTTCCAGTTTGACTGTGAAACACTGATAGCTACACCAACCAGTTGTTCACCCACCTATAGTAGGTTCATCTAGGCTATATTTCCCTATTTGGTTTATGAGGTCATGTAAGGCAAGTTAAGGTATATCACATCTACTACTTCCCCCCATTCACAAGGCTTGTTACACTGCCAAAGAAGGATATTAGGTTGGTTTGACATGATTTCTTCTTGACAAATCTATGTTGACTGTTATTTATCACCTTTTTTTCTTCAAGGTGCTTACAAATTGATTGTTTGATTATTTGCTCCATTGTCTTTCCGGTTACTGAAGTTAAGCTGGCTGGTCTATAATTCCCTGGGTTGTCCTGAGTTCCCATTTTATAGATAAGTACTATATTTGCCCTTTTCCAGTCTTCCACAAGTTCTCAAAGATGATTGCTAATGGTTTAGTGATCTTTTCAGTTAGTTCCTTAAGTATTCTAGGATGTATTTCATCAGGTGTTGCCAACCTAAAGACATCTAATTTGTGTAAGTAATTCTTAATTTGTTCTTTCCCTACTATAGCCTCAGAACCTACCCCAGTTACACTGATGTTCATGTGCCATTCTGGATTGTACGAAGGATCAGAACATTTAAGATATTAATAATCTGGAGATAACCCTGTTAAATAAGAAACTGAATCACAGAGAGTTTAATGGCCATGTTTTCAGCCATCCATTTACTGAGCCTCCACTTATGTACAATCCAAAAGTAGACACACACAGACAGACTGCCACACTTTGCAGGATGAAACACCTCAAAACACATTCAAACATTTCTAATACTGTGCCTGCAAATGTTAAAGTGCACAACCACAAACTACATAAATAGCGTTTGTGGAGGGCAAATTCTAATACCTGCATGTATTCACGGAACTCAAAATAAAAAAAAACTTTCAAGAAAGAGAAATGTTTCATTTTGAAATGGCAGAAACAAAACATTTCAACTTTTTCAAAATATATTTCCTCCTTTTTTTTTTTTTTTGCCAAAACTATATGCTGAATTTGATCCAAATTTGCAAATAGTTTTGGTGCTGCAAAAAAATTCATTTTTCAGCAAATGTACTGATATCTGTGACAAGCCTGAGGAAAGAACTAAGATATTCTGTCTTCTTCTCCTATGCCCTATCCACAAGAACCTATCATACAAATGATATGTTTTTAAAATGTTAATTTTCCAAAGTCAGACAGCTGGGACAACCTGAATTCTGGCATTTCCTAACTTTTGAGTGCTTGACTTTCAACCTTAATGTTGAAGCAATATTTTGAAGTAGTTTTGTATGTAATTTTCTAGGTTTAAAAAACAATCTGAAAAAAAAATTCCATTGTGTGAAGTATTATGACATGGGTCATCAAATGGGTTTGAAACCAAGGTCTTTAGATTCACAACACAGACCTCCCCACTTGAATGAAAAGAACAACCCATAGTAGTAACAGGCTGTTATAATCTTTGTGGCTATAAGGGACCAGAGGAAACATAACACACACTTTGTTTACATGTTTAAAAGGACAAAACTACCTATTTTTCCTAACTTTCTTCTGAGAAATGGATGAATTGCTTTTGCTGAAATTTATTTTAAAAATTCAACCTAGGGCAGAGAGCAAATATGGAAATCTTCAGACAAAATGGTTAAAGATTGGCAAAGTTATAAGCAGCTGAAAACAGGAGCTTATAATGGAAAGTGTTAGGCAACATTACTCTAGGATCGCTACCAACTTCACATATAGTATATATGAAAAAAAACTTTAAACTCCCCAGTTATTCACTAGATATATACAAACTTAAATGATAAATAAGTACATTGGAAAACTAAACTACTTAAAATCCAAACCCTAGTCTTCCTTCCTTACATGTGACAACTTGATTCAGGGTTCTGTGTTTCTCCTGTGATACATATAAGGATTTCAGTTAATACCTAAAGCATATAAATCATTAATTAGGTAACATCTACACTACAGCCCCATCGATTTAGTGGGTCTAGTGAAGACTTGTCAAATTGACAGCAGATCGCTCTCCAGTCAACCCCTGTACTCTACCCTCAATGAGAAGAGTAAGGTAAGTCGACGGGAGAGTTTCTCCCCTCGATCCCCGTGATGTAGACCCCGTGGTAAGTCGACCTAAGGTACGTCGACTCCAGCTACGTTATTCATGTAGCTGGAGTCGACGTGGCATGGAGTTGCATAGCATAGGTCGACTTACCGCGGTATTGTAGACGTAGCCTGAGTCTGCCATGCCTCCAGCCTTCTTTCAAGTTCATCCTTAAACTATACTTCTTCTAAAAAGCCTACAAATATTAGTCATCTCCAGGGAGAAATGGTAATTAGATGGGAGAAAATGTCTATTACCAAGAAGAGATATTAAACGTCACCATTCGGTCTCACTGCTTTTCATTGCATCCATTTCCCCTTCCACTGTTTGTACATTGTTTATCTAGACTGTAAGCCCATCAAGCTATCAACCAATACTTCATAGTCACCTAGAAAGTGCCTATCTCACTATTGGGGTTATATAAACAATATAAAATATAAATAAAATAAATAAATAAATAATGCAGCTCCTGTTTTATGTATTAATGATCTCATTAGTATTGCAGGAGACTAACAGGACTCTACATGCATCTCCCCATGTCTTGGCAGCCACAAAGCCTCTGTTCACTTTCAAAATAGACTCATAGACTCTAAGGCCAGAAGGGACCATCATGAACATCTAGTCGGACTCCTGCACATTGCAGGCCACAGACCCTCACCCACCCACTCCTGTAATAGACCCATAACCTCTGGCTGAATTCCTGAAGTCCTCAAATCACAATTTAAAGATTTCAAGTTACAGAACACCCACCATTTACACTAGTTTAAACCTGCAAATGAACCATGCCCCATGCTGCAGAGGAAGGTGGAAAAAAACCTCTACCAATCTGACTTGGGGGGGAAATTCCATCCTGATCCCAAATATGATGGTAAATTGAACCCTGAGCATTCCAGCAAGACTCAACAGCCAAACACCTGGGGAAGAATTCTCTGTAGTAACTCAGAGCCTCCCACTTGTTCTTTCCTTGTTTTCTTCTTATTTATAAGGTTATAGAACCTTTTATTGTTGTTTTTAATTTCCTTTTCAAGGTCCAACTCTGCATGGCTTTTGGCAGTTCTCAATTTTCCCCTACAGTTTCTGATCTCCAAGAGGTAACTTTCCTCTCTGCTCCATCTGATCTCCCATTCCTTGTAGGCTTTCTGGTTTCTCTTAACAACCTGTTTGAGATGCTTGCTCATCCAGCTTGGCTTGCAACCCTTCCCTACGATTTCCCCCCCTTGCTTGGGATGCAGGCTTCAGATAGTTTCTGCAACTTTGACTTAAATAATTCCAAGCCTCCTCCACGTTCAGATCTGAGAGTTCTTTGGTCCAGTCCACTTCACTAACAAATTCCCTTAATTTTAAAAAAATTGCCCTTTTGAAATCAAGGACACTAGTTGCAGATATATTTTTGTTTATCCTTCCATTTAGTTTAAACTGAATTAGCTTATGATCACTTGAACCAAGGTTGTCCCCTACAACCAGTTCTTCTATGAGGTCCTTATCACTCACCAATCCCAAATCTAAAATGGCATCACTTCTTGTAGGTTCAGTGACTATTTGTTATTCCTTTTAATCAACACATGTTTAGATAATGATATGGAGCCAGAAAAGGCCAGGAGAATACCCATGTGGAGTTTCCACTCAGATGGGAAGTCTTTGGGGCAGCATGGATGGGTAGGTGTCTTGGAGTATGTCTACACTGCATTTTAGAACATGCAGCAGCGTGTCTCAGAGCCCCATGGGCTTGCACTATGGTGCTAAAAACAGTTGAGTAGCTATTTAGGCTTGGGCTCTGAAAACTACCCTTCTCCTCCAGCCTGAACATCTATACAGCTGTTTTTAGCGCTATAGCCTGAGTCCCACAAGCCTGAGTCAGTAGTCCTGGGCTCTAAGACTCACTGCCACAGGTTTTAAAAAGCAGTGTAAATGTACCCTTAGCATCCCAACTCCACAGATCTTGGGGATCTATGTGGGTAGGTTGTCTCAGTCATGTGAATGCAGATGCATCCTGTGTTGGGGAGTGTATCCTACACAAGCTCCGAAAGGGTGATGTGGCCTGAGACAGCAATTAACATACCAGGCTGCACCTGGACCAAGAGCCAGACTTACTGAGGATGAAGCCCAGCTGGGGAGGGGCAGGGAGAGAACTACAAACAGAGGAAGTTGAGAGCAGAAAAGATCTGGAACTTCACAGGAGAGTGTCATTAGCCCAACCCTTTATAACAGCATCATAAACGACGTTCCAAAGATGATGAGTACAGGCACAGGCATCACATTATTTGCTGATGATTCTGCTATAGGGACCAAAAGCAGAAACCTTGAAATGCCACCAAAAGAATCAATAAGGCACTTCAGAGGAGTACAGAATGAGGAAACAAGTGGGGCTGCAAGTTCCCCATTGACAAAACTAAGGGAATGATCTTCACAACATGGAAGATTACAAAAAAGTAAAATTATAAATACAGCAGATAAGTATAGTGAAAAAGAAACAAACTCGTAGGTGTGATATTTGATAACAAGCTCATCTGGAGGGACCATACTGAAGATATTATAGATAAGTGAAAAGGAAGAATCAGCTTACTTATAAGCAAATATGGAAGCTCGAGGGGAGCAGATAAGAAAATGGTGATAATACTATTTGGAGGGCTAATCAGATCTATTACTGAGTATGGCTGGCAGGCCTTTAGGTCAGCGTAGATAACAAATCTGAGAAAACTAGACTGTATCCAAGCACAGGCATTGCAGACAGCATGTGGTGCCTTCATTATTACAACTCTGTGTGTGATGCAGTTAGCCACCAGAGAAATGCTTATCACTCTTAGAGTGAAGTGCCTAGACTTAACCTTTTGGGCCAAACCACTAGGTAACAGTGAAGATGATAAAACTAAGCTAATATATGCTGATTGTTGCATATTAAGTGGAAACCAAGTAGGACAGAAACTCAAAATTCCTCATGTAAGTAAGGTAAAGAAGTGGATAAAGGATCTCAGTGAAAAGAAAGGCTTAAAAGAACCAAAAATCTATAGTTATGGGAAAATACTCTATCACTTGGAAAACAATCCCCTCAAGACAGACATGGAATTATATAATAAGCAAAAGCAAAAGAATGATAAATCAATATATCTGTGAGAAGTGGGGACGCTATTGCCAAATGTATTCTGACGGCTCCAAAGAGGAAGGAATGGGTAGAGTGGGAACAGCTTTCTGTGTGCCCACATTTGGGGTCAACAAAACCGTAAGACTAACTATCTTTATCTCTGTCTTTACGGCTGAGCTAACAGGGACATTGCTAGCACTAACTTGGCTTTTAGATGTGCAGCCAGCTGCCATGACCATCCTGTCTGATTCCTTATCAATGTTGCAGGTACTATACAATGGCAAGTCTGACAGCAGAAATGATATACTTAATGAAATATTACTGCTAACAACCGAATTAGCACAACTGGATATGACCATAGCAATAGCATGGATCCCTGCACCTGTAGGGATAGCTGGCAACAAATTGGCAGACAAAGAGGCTAAAAATGCTATTAAGTATGAACAAGTTGACCTAGAGATCCCCTTAAGCAAACTGGAATTTAAACACTTCATCAAAAATAAGCTAAGGAAGGAATGGCAAGAACTGTGGGCACATGAAACAAAGGGGAAAAAAATTCATGAAGTATGCCCAGTAGTTGAAATAGTTGATATAATCTAAGACCCTGAGAGAAAGAGTAAAGTACCTCTATTTGGAATTTTAACAGGTCATTGTAGATTAAATAGTAATCTATTTGTAATAAACAAACATAAGGATGGACTATGCAAAACATGAAAGGTCCAGGAAATGACAGATCATCTCTTATGGAATTGTAAAGATTGTACCAGTGAAAGGAGATACTTATATGGAAAACTCAGAAGCCTCAGAAACACAATTTTCTTTGCAACACCTATCCAGAATATAAGAAAAATGGGGCACAATTAAAAAAGCAATTCTGCAATTCTTTAGGAACACTGTGAATGGTGACAGGTTATGACTTAAAGTCTATCTACAAAGTCCAGTGAATGGCAGTCATAGACTCAGGAATTGAGTCTGCTGTGCCCAAAACCCAGGAAAAAGAAGGGGGATGCAGGGAGAATATCTGCAGTCACTTTCTGGGATGACAGAGAGACATTGAGAGGGACAAGGAGGAAGCCCAGGGGGGACACTGAACTCTGGGATCTTCTCCTGAGTACGGAAGCCTGGGAGGAGGCCAGAAGAGAGGTGAAACAGCCGCTGGGTGCAAAGCAGGCTCCAGTGGTACACCCTGGAAAAAGGGCCTTGTCCAGACTTCCAGGGAGAGAGCTCTGGGAAATGTTTAGTGGAAGACCAGCAGGAGGAATTGAAGAAGCATGAAAGGCCAAGCCCAAGGAAAATGGCTTGAGTTTGTACATTTTGTTTGTCAAGGGATTCAGTGGGAGGGCCCTGAGAGTCCCAGCTCTGAGAGAAGGGTGAGCCTAGAGAGGTTGTGGGGCAAAAAGTTCTGAGAAAGACTGAGTAGGGAGGCAGCAGTGAGGAGTTGGATGGAGCAGCCCGTGGCTGCTAGTTTTATGGTCTCTGGACTGTAACCCAGTGTAGTGGGAGGGCCCAGGTTCCCCTACCTACTACTGGTATGGTGTGTGAGGCCAGAGAAAGGTACAAGGATGATAGAGAGCCCTGAGAAAAGGATGTGAGGGCCACAGGGCCCAGAGTTGGGGCTGAAGACCTGATACAAAGTCTTGGACTTTGGTTTGTGGAACTTTTTGTTATCCAAAAAGGGGTGGACTTAAATCATTTCCTGCCTGGAGGGCTGAGTAGTGGGAAAAGGCAGACCACTGGAAGACCAGAGTGACTATTGGCAGGGTGCACCAGATGGGGAGAGCACCAATGTGCCACTCCTAGCCATGAGGAGACACTCTAGTGGTGAGTCCTCTTCTTCTCATATCCACATGGAGGTCCCTCCATAATGCTCAGCTGACATCCTCCTCCCATCCCCTTCCCCCATTTCATTTTAACACCTTGGCTACTTGAAGAGACACACTACCAATGGCTGACTAACTCCTTCCATGGCTGCTACTCTAAATAGCATTAAATCCTATTTGACTATAGGATATAATGCAACAGAGAGTAGCTGCCCCTTCCTCTTCTTCTCCTGCCCATTGCCTACCCCCAAATTCCATGGAGTTCTGGCAGATGAGCTGTCCTGGGGTCATAGGAAAGATATGAATGATGGTGCAGAATTAGCACTCTCCCATAGAATACAACTCGGGTCCCCTCTGCTGGTAGAAGGGGAAGGGACAATCTAGTTCTTAAACAGCAAAACACAACTTAGTTTCCAATGGAGATACACATTTGGAATGCAAATCTGGGATTTTCAAAGAGTTTCATCCTGACTATCCTTGGGTTTTGAATTTTCAGTGAGAGTACTTAGCACTACCCAAATGGGAAACCCCCTGAATTCTTTGGCAGTATTTCAGCCACTATGACAAACAGCTAAACATCTCAAGGAGTATGGGTTACAGCAAATTCTGCCTTTGTGAGTTCAGCCTTTTTTCCTTCTTAAAATGTATGAAGTACATCTCTAATGAAGTATATCACGATCTTAAGGCACACCACTGTATATACAAAAGATGCTTATGAGCATATGATTCATCCCTGTGATGAAACTCTCAATTGGCTCATCTAAAGTTGTGTTGAAAGGATTTTCAGGGGTACACACTCACTTAATTTACAATAAGATTAACAATAGGGAGATTAGCGTGCAAAAGGGAGATTAGAGTGCAAAATTCTCTATTCTTTGTTTTTCATCTTGATTTCTGGATCACAGAATAATCGAGTACTTGATTTCTGATCTCTACTGCCATTTCCCAATATAGTTCTGTATATATCTGAATGGATAGTTATGCTTTCTGTGTGTTCTAATGTAACTCCTTTAATACAATCTATTAGAGTTACCTTCAAAGACCACCCAGAAGATTCAGCTAGTGCAACATGTGGTTGCCTGCCTCTTAAATGGTGCAGGTCAATATGAAAATATAATGCTTGTGATTTATTTGTTGCACTATCACATATCTGCTTCCAAGTACAATTCAAAGTACTATTTAATATCTATAATATACTGAATGTCTTAGGCCTGGTCTACACTATGAGTTTGATTCGAATTTAGCAGCGTTAAATCGAATTAACCCTGCACCCGTCCACACAACGAAGCCATTTATTTCGAAATAAAGGGCTCTTAAAATCGATTTCTGTACTCCTCCCCGACGAGCGGAGTAGCGCCGAAATTGATATTGTCATTTCGAATTAGGGTTAGTGTGGCTGCAATTCGATGGTATTGGCCTCTGGGAGCTATCCCGCAGTGCACCATTGTGACCGCTCTGGACAGCAATCTGAACTCAGATGCACTGGCCAGGTAGACAGGAAAAGCCCCGCGAACATTTGAATTTCATTTCCTGTTTGCCCAGCACAGGAGAGCACAGGTGACCACAGAGAGCTCATCAGCACAGATAACCATGCAGGCCGATAATCGAAAAAGAGCACCAGCATGGACAGTACGGGAGGTACTGGATCTGATCGCTATATGGGGAGAGGATTCAGTGCTAGCAGAACTTCGTTCAAAAAGACAAAATGCCAAAACTTTTGAAAAAATCTCCAAGGGCATGATGGAGAGAGGCCACAATAGGGACTCAGAGCAGTGCCGCGTGAAAGTCAAGGAGCTCAGACAAGCCTATCAGAAAACAAAGGAGGCAAACGGTCGCTCCGGGTCAGAGCCGCAGACATGCCGCTTCTACGCTGAACTGCATGCAATTCTAGGGGGGGCCGCCACCACTACTCCACCTCTGACCGTGGATTCCGAGGCGGGGGTAATCTCATCAGCCACACCTGAGGATTCTGCGGACGGGAAAGAGGAGGAGGAGGAGGAGGACGATGAGCTTGCGGAGAGCACACAGCACTCCGTTCTCCCCAACAGCCAGGAGCTTTTTCTCAGCCTGACTGAAGTACCCTCCCAAGCCAGTACCCAAGACCATGACCCCATGGAAGGGACCTCAGGTGAGTTTACCTTTTAAAATATAAAACATGGTTTAAAAGCAAGCGTTTTTTAATGATTAATTTGCCCTGAGGATTTGGGATGCATTCGCGGCCAGTACAGCTACTGGAAAAGTCTGTTAACGTGTCTGGGGATGGAGCGGAAATCCTCCAGGGACATCTCCATGAAACTCTCCTGGAGGTACTCCAAAAGCCTTTGCAGAAGGTTTCTGGGCAGTGCAGCCTTATTCCGTCCTCCATGGTAGGACACTTGACCACACCATGCTGGTAGCAAGTAATCAGGTATCATTGCATGACAAAGCCTGGCAGCGTATGGTCCCGGTGTTTGCTGGCATTCAAGCAACATCCGTTCTTTATCTCGCTGTGTAATCCTCAGGAGAGTGATATCGCTCATAGTAACCTGGTTGAAATATGGGAATTTAATTAAGGGGACAGAGGTGGCCCTTCCTACTGGGCTGTTTGCCTGTGGCTGAAAAGAAATCCTTCCTTGCAGTTAGCCAAGCATGGGGGGGGAGGAGGGAGTTTGGCGCTAAGCTTTTCACGTGTCGCTAGCAGGGATCTTCCCTGATACCAGCCACACGGTGGGGGGAGGGATAAAGCGATCATCCCAGAGAATTGGATGGAGGGGGGTTAGTTTGTTTTCTGCTGCTGAAGGTTAACAGGAAAACTGCAGCACTCAACGGGCTTTGCTTGGTATGTGGGAAAGGAGGACGCAGAAGCTGAAAGACAATGGCTTACCATGGCCACATGCAAGCCGAATTCTGTTGCCCGGACCTGCGTCTGTGATCTCTAGCAGCAAAGCCACAGGCACTCAATATTAAGAGGCAAAATGCGACCTTGCACAGAAATCACATGTGCTATGTAATGTGAATAGTGTTGTTCACCGTGAAAGAGTATAAGCATTGTTCTGTATAATGTATCTTTTTAAAAAATTCTCTCCTTTTTTCCCTCTCTCCAGCAGCTGCAAATTTTTCAAGCCTCCCTCCTCCGTCCCGAAGGCTATCTCAGATAAGGCATCAGAAAAAGAGGATGCGAGACGAGATGTTCGCGGAAAACATGGAATCCACCCGCAATGAAAGAGCTCATCTGAATGAGTGGAAGGACACGGTTTCAAAGTATAGGAAAGATGCCAGTGAACGTGAGGACAGGAGGGACCAACGTGAGGACATGAGGGACCAACGTGAGGACAGAAGGGACCAACGTGAGGACATGAGGGACCAACGTGAGGACAGAAGGGACCAACGTGAGGAGAGGAGAGACGCTCGAGATGAGAGGTGGCGGCAGGAAGATCAGAGGAGGCAGGCTGCAACGCTGGGGCTGCTGCGTGAGCAAACAGACATGCTCCGGCGTCTGGTGGAGCTTCAGGAACGGCAGCAGGATCACAGACTGGCACTACAGCCCCTGTATAACCCCCTTTCCCCCTCCTAATGTTCCATAGCCTCCTCACCCAGACGTTTAAGAACGTGGGGGGGGGGGGGAGGCTTCGTGCACCCTCCTACTCCACCCCAGTGGACAGCCCAAGCAAAAGGCTGTCATTATTTTAACTTTTTTTAGTGGCCTTTTCCTTCCCTCCGATCCTCCTCCCAAACCCCTCCCGGGCTACCTTGTCAGTTCTCTCCCTCTTTTTATAATCAATTAATAAAGAATACATGATTTTTAAACGATAGTGACTTTATTTCCTTTGAAAGCAAGCTGTGATTGAAGGGGGAGGGTGGGTTGCCTACAGAGAATGAGTCAATAAAGGGGGCGGGTTTTCATCTAGAAACAAACAGAACTTTCACACGGTAGCCTGGCCAATCATGAAACTGGTTTTCAAAGCTTCTCTGATGCGTTGTGCTTCCTGGTGTGCTTTTCTAATTGCCCTGGTGTCTGGCTGCGCGTAATCAGCAGCCAGGCGATTTGCCTCAGCCTCCCACCCTGCCATAAAGGTCTCCCCCTTACTCTCACAGAGATTGTGGAGCACACAGCAAGCAGCAATAACAATGGGGATATTGGTTTGGCTGAGGTCTGAGCGAGTCAGTAAAGTGTGCCAGTGACCTTTTAAACGGCCAAATGCACATTCCACCACCATTCTGCACTTGCTCAGCCTGTAGTTGAACAGCTCCTGACTCCTGTCCAGGCTGCCTATGTATGGCTTCATGAGCCATGGCATTAAGGGGTAGGCTGGGTCCCCAAGGATAACTATAGGCATTTCAACATCCCCAACAGTTATTTTCTGGTCCGGGAAGTAAGTCCCTTGCTACAGCTGTTTAAACAGAGTAGTGTTCCTGAAGACGCGAGCGTCATGAACCCTTCCCGGCCAGCCCACGTTGATGTTGGTGAAACGTCCCCTGTGATCCACCAGTGCTTGCAGCACCATTAAAAGAGTACCCCTTGCGGTTTATGTACTGGGTACCCTGGTGCTCCGGTGCCAAGATAGGGATATGGGTTCCATCTATCGCCCCACCACAGTTAGGGAATCCCATTGCAGCAAAGCCATCCACTATGACCTGCACATTTCCCAGAGTCACTACCTTTCGTAGCAGCAGTTCAATGATTGCTTTGGCTATTTGCATGACAGCAGCCCCCACAGTAGATTTGCCCACTCCAAATTGATTCCCAACTGACCGGTAACTGTCTGGCGTTGCAAGCTTCCACAGGGCTATCACCACTCGCTTCTCAACTGTGAGGGCTGCTCTCATCCTGGTATTCTGGTGCTTCAGGGCAGGGGAAAGCAAGTCACAAAGTTCCATGAAAGTGCCCTTATGCATGCGAAAGTTTCGCAGCCACTAGGAATCGTCCCACACCTGCAACACTATGCGGTCCCACCAGTCTGTGCTTGTTTCCCGGGCCCAGAATCGGCGTTCCATGGATAGAACCTGCCCCATCAACAACATGATCTCCAAAGCGCCGGGACCCGCGGTTTGAGAGAATTCTGTGTCCATGTCCATGTCCATGTCCTCATCACTCTCGTCACCACGCTGCCGTCGCCGCCTCCTCCTTGCCTCGTTTTTCTGGTCCTGGTTCAGCATAAACTGCACGATAATGCGTGAGGTGTTTACAATGTTCATGACTGCTGTCTTGAGCTGAGCGGGCTCCATGCTTGCCGTGGTATGGTGTCTGCTGTGTTCACCCAGGAAAAAAGGCGTGAAACGGTTGTCCGCCATTGCTTTCATGGAGGGAGGGGTGAGGCTGTACCCAGAACCACCTGCGACAATGTTTTTTGCCCCATCAGGCACTGGGATCTCAACCCAGAATTCCAATGGGCGGGGGAGACTGCGGGAACTATGGGATAGCTATGGGATAACTACCCACAGTGCAACGCTCCGGAAATCGACGCTAGCCCCGGTACATGGACGCACACCGCCGAATTAATGTGCTTAGTGTGGCCACATACATTCGACTTTATACTATCTGTTTCCAAAATTCGAATTCTGTAAATTCGGATTAATCCCGTAGTGTAGACATACCCTTAGGAACTGGATATTTCAGAGGCCCTCCCTTTACAGGCCTCTAATAGAAATTTTATTCTTCTAGGATGCTCTAGGGCACTCCTAAGGTCTAGGATTGGGGACAGCTGGCAGTGTGTTCTTTATAAATATGCTACTAGAAACTCCCAGGAAAAATTTTCTCCAGTGCACAGTTCACCATGGTCCAACACCTGAAAACTTTAGAAAGCAGTGCAAGTTGTGTTTGTTTGCTCTGATTTCTTCGATTTGGGCCTACAGCCAGAGGCTGCTAATCTCTGCAATGGGTATTGTTGGTAGAGATTGTAGTGGTTTTAATTTACACAAATAGTTGGCAGAAGTTTGTAGTGGTTTTAATGTATACAAATAGTTGGCAGAAGTTGTTTCTGTATGCTCGTACGCCATGATCCCACCAATCACAATGAGAAGTGTGATAGTCATAAACGTTATCTTATACCTTTCTAAATTTAGATTTGTTTTATAGAACTCAGAGGCCAGGCTCCATCTTGAGCCCAGACATCTACAATGCAATTCGATAGCCCTGCAGCCTGAGCTCCATAAGTCCAAGTCATTGGCTATAGGCCAGCCACAGGTTTTTATTGCTGTGTAGACATATGTTTGACACAAGCATTAGGAGAGCCCATTGAAAGACTCTATAGAGTAGCTGTTAACTTGTTTTAGTAAAGGTTTAACATTCCTAAAAAAAGCCTCTAATTACTAGGTAAAGTAAGAGAAGTGAAGAAAATCTTTAGATTTGGCTGGTATACTACTTAAGGAAACAACCACAGTCTCAGATGGTATGTATACTCCTGAACAAAAATGGGAATCAGGAAGGCAAGAAGTAAACCAGCATAGCTAAATGGCAAGAATCAAGAGGTTATTCGAGCCAAACACAGATCCTTTGAAATTTGGAAACCCTACCTGAGTGCAACCAGCAAAAGCAGCATAAATTACAGTAGGCAATATGTCAGAAGGAATTTGAGAGCTACAATGGAATTTGAAACACAAATAGCTAAAGGTATTAAAACAAACAAGAAATTACTTAAGTATGTCAGAAGCAGGAAGCCTGCAAAAGAAATGGTGGGTGTTCCAGGGGCTGGAAGTTAAGGACATTGCTGAGAAACTAAATGATCTCTTTGCATCAGTCTTTACCACAGAGGGTACTGGGGAGATACCTACCCCGACGTGCTTTTTTCATTAACTGTTAGAGCTAGGACAAGGATTTTCTGTGGGGGACATGTACCTCCTGCAGGGTTTCTTGCACCTTCCTCTGAAGCTTCTGGTGCTGGCCACTGACAAAGACAGTATCATGACAAGACTCAGAATTGTCAATTTGCTGACGGTAATTAGGCACTAAATTAAAATTAGATTTCACTGATGAATGGGGCACATTAATTTTTCCTGGTCTAATTTTTAGGCCCTATCCTCCAAGTGGGTCCCCAAGTAAGCAAACACCAATGCCTGTATAGAACCCTGTTGAGTTCAGTGGGGCTGCAACCAGGTGCAGGGATCTGTCCATGCAGGATTGGGGCCTGCTGGTCTGCGCTAAATGGATGCAGTTTTTCTTTAATAAGGAATTGCTATGTTAACTGCTGCTGTTAACTAATGCAATCTTAAACATCTGCACTGACCGCAAAATTCAGGAATAGGAATTTTAAACAGAAGTGTCTTTACTTTCACTAAGCACTTTGCAGATGTGGGACTTTTTCCAGCTCCCACTGAAGTTAGGAGAATCTTTCCAATGGCTTCAGTGGGCTTGGAATAAGGCTTATAGTCTGCAACATACTTGCTCCTGGAGTAATAGCAGAGGAAAACACAAAATGCTAAAACAATAGATTTGTGAGACTTAAAGGTCACTTTTAGAGGTGGCTTAGAAGATCCTCTCTCTCTCTCTGTCCAAATGTTTCTCCTAGCACTTCCTGTATCGATCATACCATTAGAATTAACTGAGAGGTATTAGCTGATGAAAGGAGCATCATAGTTAGAAGATGCCACTGAAACAAGATTAGAACAAATAAAAACTCTCCTAGATCTAGAAACCAAGATCTAGAGAGGCTGGAGAAAAGAGGGATCAAATCTCACTCACCACCCAAAACAGGAGGAGTCAGCCAGTTTCCCCATCCTGGAATTTCTCTCTATATATAAATATATACTTAAAATTGTAATTAATGTACATGAAGCAGCAAATGTATACATAATTAAGGCCCTACTTGCAATATTGCAGAAATTGCGGATTCCGCAATATTATGCTTCCACCGTAATTTTGACATCGGGAGCACTGCCGTGCGTGGGGCTGACAGTAGGAGCCCCATGCAGCCGACAGCGTGAGCCCCTGCCGCCAGCCACAGGCCCCCGCTCTCAGCCCTGGGCAACCAACAGCAGAAAATCGTGGAAAAGTAATCATGGACTTTATTACCACAATTAATAAGGTCCATTATTACTTTTCCACAATTTTCCTTGGCTTCTCCACAATTCAGCTACAATTTTTTGACAATAATCTCACAATTCAAGTAGGGCCTCATATATAATTACAATTGTATAGCATCCACTTTTCACTACAACTCTTATACGGTGCATCTTGAAGGGTGCATAGGGGGTGAACCAATGGTACTAATGCTTCAATAAAAATATAAAACATTCATTAATCCATCCCACTGCTACAGCTTTCAAAATATCACATCATTCAACTCCCACATCAGTACCAGCAAATAGGTTGTATTAAAGAAATTCAGAATCCACAAATAGGAAAAAAATTCCCATGAAAATATACAATAACAGTAATACTGTAGAAAGACACAAAGTATACATACAATTCCAAAGAGAACCCCAGTATATATGAACATAAGTATGATCGCTCAGACAAAAAGGCCAAATTCAGTTTTATCAACATTTCTTGAAACAGAGTCAGTTTACTTGAAAAGCTCTAATTATTTTTTAAATTATTTTCATATTTTTAAATAGTATAACATTTCAGTAAACTTGGGCCTAACATAGTGAAAGGAACTAAAGGAAAAAAACAGAAATATTAGGTAAAACTAATCTTAAAGCAAGCAAGGAATAAGAGGTCTAGGAGTAGAATTATATGAATGGCAATATACAGGGACCAGGGGTTTTATTGTGATCTCATTTACCTTGGTGTAACACTACTGCTTACACCTAATTTACACCAATGTAATTTACATCAGAATCATGTCTCCTGTCTTCCTCCCTCTGTACAGCACCTAGCACAATGGGATCCCGACTGTAACTGGGGCATTTATGTGTCCTTGAAGAATACATATATATACTTTAATTCCCTTACTGTAATGGGATTCCCCATATATCAGATTATTTTTTGTTATTTGTAATCCTTATAGTATGTTATTATAATATAGATTTAGCCTGGAACGACTAAAAATAAATTCATTCCTTGCATGCTCTGTGCCTTCAGAGGGCCTAATCCAATATTCCTTCCACCGACAAATCTCCCATTGATTTAAATAGAGGCTTTGCTTGAGCAAGGAGTCTGGGATCAATGTAATAGTTTATATAGTCGACTATATAGACTTTTAATTCAATGGGTTGCGCAGAGTGGATCTCATTTTTGAGCACCATTGAACTCTTGGGGTTTTTCTACACTTGACGTGCTACAGCTGCACAGTGTAGACATCTCCCCCTCATCTTAAGTAACCCATCTCCACAAGAGGGGGTAGCTAGCTCAAAGGAAGAATTATTCCATTGATCTAGCACTGTCTATACAGAGGGTTTCTTCATACCCCTGAGCAACATAGTTTGGTCGACCTAACTTTTTAGTGTAGACCATGCCTATACTGGCATACTTGAAAATTAATTATTTGGGGAGGGGCTCATTAACTCCTGGGATTATTAATGGGTATTGTGCCTTTCATCTATTGGTTGCTGGCACTGATATCTTCCACTACCAACCCCCAAATACACTCCAGGTCAGTAGTCACCAGGAATAATTGTCATTTGACGGCTGATCAGTGACCTGTGTAAAACAAAGGATATTTACAAAGCCAAGTTATAAAGTGTTGAGGACACATATTTACAATCTACACGCTGCAAGATGTCTTATCATGTATGGACCCAACACCCCTATAAATATTGGCCCACATACTTTGGCAGCCAAAGAGTGCACAACTCAGGAAGGGGAAGTGAAATGCTGGCTTTAAGCCAAGGCTGGTTGTGCCCTGGGCATAAGTTAGAGCAGTCTGAATGCTACCCTGACTTGTGTCAGCTGCCATTGGTCCCAAGGAGATGATAGAGAAGCTGAGAATAACCTGGGCACAGGGAAGCCCTGTCCATGCCCCTTTAGCCCCTCCTATACTGGTAGCCAGGGTACAGCATAGGAAACAGTATGCCACAAGCTGTTCTGGAGCATTCCTGACATGGTCAGCACAAAGTGACTGCCCCACAGTGCAGCATTTGGCCTGTTATGTATAGATGCTTGAAAACATCTCCTAGAGGGATCCAGAACAGCTGTAAGGCAGCATAACCCCATCGTTCTACAGTAAAGGGATAGCCCTATGGAGAACGTGTGGCAGGGGAACTTTGCAGCCATCTGTGTGTCTTGTAGCTGAGCTCTGCAGCATTCTAGTCATCAGGAGCATGGCGGGATGGGGTGTGGCTAGTGGGCCAATGAACTGCATGGATCACAAACATGGATATATGGAAGCACTGGTCTACAGCTTCTGCATTTGACCATTCCATGTGGTACTGACCACACAGCAGAGGCTACTGCAGGATGGGGTTGTAGAGCCTATTCTGCAGTTCTACCCACAAAATCCCCTTCCCCAAACTATGGGTTCTTTTCAACCATTGCACCCCAGTAATGGGAAAGGTGGACATTCAGTATAAAGGGAAATAGGGAAATCATTGTTACTGCAGGAATCAATGTATATTTCTGATTTGCTTACCTCTAAATTTTGCCTAAAATAAAACTGAACATTGCTTGTATGAACCGTATGCTCCCATTTGGAGCTGACACTAATGAATGCAAGGCCCTTTTCTCTCTGTGTGCAACATCAAATTAATTAGCTCTATTCTGACATTGGTATTTTTTTCCCATGCAGTTCTGGGCTTTAGCATTTTTCTTCCTTTTTCCAAAGGGCATCTTTAGTGCTTTTTATCTACCATAAGAAGAATGCATCACTTCTGTGTTTCAAGACTAAGACTATCTATTATAAAAACGGATTGTGATGTGACGACTTGGGCCTGTGCTGGCAAAATGCTTTTCAATTGTTATACTACATGGCAAATTGCCCAAACAATTGCTGTAAATGCATGAGCCATAAACTGTACTGCCAAGGACACTGGTAGGTTAGCTCCAATAAAAGAAACAATTAGAGTCTTGAGGTGAAAACAACAGAGATGAGGTGACAGTTATCGAAAAGGCAGAATATCTAATTTAATTATGTAAATATAGGTTTGTGGATAACACTGATACTTTTAATGTGTTCGGGATTTATCAAGTGGAATAGAATATTTTATAGTTTCAAAATGGGTCCATATTTTTTTTGTTTTTTTAATGTGATGTCTGATTAGGATGACCATATTTCCCTATGCTGAATATGGGATACCAGGTAAAATTACTCGTATTCAAGCGAGTTCAATGGCAATCAGTCAGAACTATGTTGTACAAACATTCAAATTAACATCAAGTTGACTGAGCCCCTGTTGAAAAGAAATACTGCGTAGTTGGATTCTTTTTCTTTGCCTTCTTATCTTTAAGGCTTTAGGGTTCACATGGGGAGGGGGTGACATAAACACCACTACCCCTCACCCACACATGGGGAGAGATGACACACACACACTCCCACATTCCCATATCCCTTTCTCACACGGGGAGGGTGACCGACCAACCCCACCCTCCCTGCCCGACTCTCTCAGCCCTCCATGCCTGGCTGGGCCCTGGAACATACCCACCTCTCCTGGTACCCGGCGCCATGTCTTACCAAGGCAACACATGAGGGGCACACACAGTTACAT
This sequence comes from Terrapene triunguis, assembly GCF_002925995.2. Lineage (NCBI taxonomy): Eukaryota > Metazoa > Chordata > Testudines > Emydidae > Terrapene > Terrapene triunguis. Next base: position 43,549,319 of record NW_020664419.1, on the reverse strand, counting down.
TCCCCCCTCCCCAGATTTCTGCCAGGGTTCACACCAGAATGTGGCCAGCAGCAGCCTTTTGGCACTGTGCGGGAAGGAAGGGACAGGAGATGCTTCCAGCCATAGCAGAGGATGTGTGTGTGGGGGGGGGGGGGAAAGGGGAATGACCTGGCCTGTGTCTTTGCAGAGCTCATCGCTTCTCTCCCCCCTCCCGCCGTGTGGCTGGAAGCAGCTTGTCCCTTCCTGCCTCCACAGTGTCAAAAGTCTGCTGCTGGCCACAGACACAACCCAGCCGCCTCCGGCTATAGCACAGGCAGGAAGGGGTTAAGCCCTCAGGATGCATTGTTCACCAGGACCCAGAGAACCTGACTGCTGGGGCTTCAGTGAACCCAGCCAGAGAGGTGGCTCAGCAAGGGAGAGTGCCTACAGGACAGAGCAGCCCCGCGCTCCCTGGGGTAGAACCCAGGGCAGAGGGGGATGGGTGAAGAGGATGCTAAGCCGCCCGGGGGCTGTTGTGGAGCCTGCAGTTTCAGGGCACTAACAGGCTGGAAATCTCTTTCCCTCCCTCCCCATCCCCCGGCCGCTCCAGAGCTTAGCTGAGAGGCAGAGAGGCTTCCCAGGGTCTTGGCTCCTTCTGGCCAGCACCCCGGGCCAGAGGGACTTGGGCTTTCCCGGTGCGCCAGCCCAGCCAGAGGCAGTGTGGGAAGGAAGGAGCCTGCCAGCCAGGCTGTTGGTGAGCTGAGCACTCCGACCAGGGGCTGGTTCTCCACACAGCATTGGGAGTGGAATGCGCCCTGCCAGGGTGGGGGAGGGGGGAGCAAAGAGGTATGGAGGAGCAGTGGGGCTGGGGGAGCCAAGGATCAAAGCAGGGAGAGGACAGCAAGACAGGGAGCACATAAAGGGTCAATAGGTGGGCGGCAGAGGTGACATGTTACCGGCCACTGCCTGGCGCCTGCCCGCACTCACCAGCCACTGCAGCACGCAGCCACCGCCGTTTGGAAACGGGCTGGGGGCTGGGGCCCTGCTGGCCGAGAGCCGGCACACAGCAGGAGCTGCACTGACGGAGCAGCAGGGGGAGCGGCCGGCCCCGCATGCTACATGTTTGCCACGCCACCAGCCTTGCACACCCATCCCCATTGTTGGCAATTGGACCCTCCCACTCACCCCTGGTGGGCGGGAAGTTGGCGAGCAGGGATCCGGCCGGCAGCAGGACCCGCCAGCACTGATGGCAGGGGAGACAGAAAATACAGGGCAATTTGCCTGTTTTTTAGAAAAAGTCGGGACACCTGCAGGAGGGCTTAAATACAGGACAGTCCCTTGAAAAATGGGACTCTAGGCACCCTATGTCTGATGCATTTGTGAACAACTGTTGAAAACGTGCTCCCATTATACTAACTCTGCCCCAATTATTAACCTCCTATTCATTTTTTATCTTTTTTAGTGTTTTGTTGTTCTGGGTCTGATTTGACCAAAATATTTTCTCTTGAGAAGCTTGTAAATGCTTAGAGTATTACAGCAATCATTAGTTCAGTTTCAGTCTACACACTTTGCTGCTTTATCATCATCATTAGAAAAGTTTCATCCTTCAGCAGCTCCTGCTGACACAGTCTTAAACTCAGAGAAGGTAGCAGAGAAGAGACACTTTTCTTTATAGGAAACTGTATATAAAGGTATTGATGCAAATTTGCTAGAAATTAAGGGAGGACACCCTTCTTTGGAAATCACTTTCTCTTTCTTTCTACATAAGCACTGTTGCTAGGAAGCAAAGTTAATGTTTTCTGTGTTTGTACCTTTTAAGCTGCTATTAAATGTATTCCAGGTAAATATCTTGTAATATTCCTTTTCATAAGACTCTAAGAAAAATGGAAAATTGGGAAACACAACAGCATATTACCTTTAATATAGACAAGAACAAGGTAAGGCATATTTGTACATTGATAGGTTCTGCATTAGTTCTTACTTCTCAAGAAAAGATCTAGAAATTATAGTAGAAAGTTTAGTGAACCCACCTGCTCAATGCACAAAATGATTAGTTTTAGCTGTGTTAAAAAGTAATACAGTGTTATGTGGGGTCCCATGCGGAGCGGATAAAGCACACGACCAATGTGGTTGCAAGCTGAATCGAATCCTGTTTATTACAAGCTTTCTTTTATAGTCTTTTTTAACATTACATAACACAATTAGGCTATAATCACACATCTACCGATTGGACAAGAAGGAGAACCATGTGTTTATCACATGTATAGCCCCACACCGATTGGTTCAACCGTTCCTTACATAAAGCCATGATTTATTACCTTGTTTACCTCATTTTATATAATCCCTAAACCACCAGGGGGCGCCTTTGTCTTACAAGGCCATGAGCCATTGCCAGGCAAGTGTCCCATCGTGACCCTTACCTTCTCATGGAACTTTCCATTAGGTTGGCGTAAGGATGATACATCTCCACACCTCCCCCCTTTTTCTTAAATAAGGAACTATTAAGAAACGTAATATTATGTAAATACCCACGAAAACCATCGGGGTGTTAACAAGGATAGACATGTTCCAAAGGGATCCGATGGGGTGGCCATGGACAAGCAAAAAAGGTTTCTTGGCCAGTCTGGTTCGCCCAGGTGACCCAAACATTTCATTGTGGGTTAACAAAAGGTACAGAGCCTGGACATACAAAGACCCCTGCTCCTATAATAAAGAGTCCAAACAAATAGAAGTACAACATTATCAGGTGTCTAGGCTGTGACAAACAACAAGTGCAGGTCCGGTGTCGCGGGGTCGTCTTCCGGCTCCTGCGTGGCGGCGTCGGGCTCCTCAGCAATTCGTGTCTTGAACCATGGCCGGACCCACTTCGCTGGAACCCACCGGGGACCCGCATCGGTGGAAACATTGGATGAATATGCCGGAGGCTTCGGGGCAAACGGGTTGGTGACATCCAGTGGCCGGTGCGTGGACACGTTATCCCGTCCGGTGCACCCAATCGCGCAGCCCCATAAACCACAACGAGGACAGGGGGTAGCTACATCATCTGCCGGAGGGATCTTATCCGGTGGTTTTTTCCTATATGTCCTTTTAAAGCTAGATAAGCCCAGTTCCGCCATTTTTTTCAACCTATTCCGCAACTGCTCACCCTGCCTCGGGAACTCCGCCCGGAACTTTGGGGTACAAACATTATTGGTGACAGGAAAGCCGGGCTGGTTCAGGGCTCGCAATGTGTGGGACTGCAGGGGATGGCTCTCACCGGCCAAATGGGACAACTGATTCAGCATGTCCTGTAGCTGAAGGCTCTGTTTGTACATTTCCGCCCGAAATTCTTGTAACTTATCCCCTTCTGGGCTCGAGACCTCCATTCTATCCGCGAGGTCGTCCGGTAATGGGACGGTACTAGAATCAACTTCGGGTGCACTGGGGATGAGTGGTATGATAGTGTCCTCACCCCCAAAGAACTCACGGGCTCCCACCGACAACACACAAGGCGGCTCCTCTTTTGGCCAAAAGAGGTCATTAATGGCCGACTGGACCTCGGCTTCTGCCGCAAGCATCTCTATCAGTTTTTTAGATTTGCACCATATTTGGCTTAATGACACGGCCTCCTTGTCGCCGTGAGAGATCGACTTCCAGAGGTCAGAGCCTAGACTGTCCCAGACTGCCTTATCAAAGACAGTATTCGGTGTAACAAAAACCCGCGTCTTTGTCCCCATTTCAGCAAACGGGACAACGCGTCAGAGGGAAGCTTCTCTCCCTTTTTTTCAGCGATGCGTAATAAAAAATCATGCACCGTCTCCTCCTCTGCAGACAAAGCAGAGCCCATTTTATCGAATGCAGCCGCTCACCTGTGAGCTCACGAAAGTCTCTCTCGGACGACCAGGAGCCGGTATCCTCCGGTACCTCCTGCC